>NC_142958.1:3818664-4424379 GCF_039701765.1 Tetranychus urticae | reverse complement strand
CTGAACTTGATGCTGCTGATCCTGAAGCTGCTGATCCTGATGAACCTGAACCAGATGATCCTGAACCTGATGAACCAGATCCTTGTCCTGATGAACCTGAGCCAGATGATCCTGAACCTGAAGCTGCTGCTGCTCCTGATGAAGCTGCTGCTGATGATCCTGAACCTGATCCTGATGATGCTGAGTTAGGTGAGTTACTGGTTGATGTTGTTGTAGTTGTTGTTGGTCCTGATGATGAATCTGAAACTGATGCTGCTGCTGAACTTGAAGCTGCTGCTGATGATCCTGATCCAGTGTTTGATGCTGGTGCAGGTGCAGATGATGAGTCTGATGCTGCTGCTGCTGAACTTGAAGCTGCTGATGATGATCCTGATCCAGTGTTTGATGCTGGTGCAGGTGCAGATGATGAGTCTGAAGCTGCTGCTGCTGAACTTGATGCTGCTGATCCTGAAGCTGCTGATCCTGATGAACCTGAACCAGATGATCCTGAACCTGATGAACCAGATCCTGTTCCTGATGAACCTGAGCCAGATGATCCTGAACCTGAAGCTGCTGCTGCTCCTGATGAAGCTGCTGCTGATGATCCTGAACCTGATCCTGATGATGCTGAGTTAGGTGAGTTACTGGTTGATGTTGTTGTAGTTGTTGTTGGTCCTGATGATGAATCTGAAACTGATGCTGCTGCTGAACTTGAAGCTGCTGCTGATGATCCTGATCCAGTGTTTGATGCTGGTGCAGGTGCAGATGATGAGTCTGAAGCTGCTGCTGCTGAACTTGATGCTGCTGATCCTGAAGCTGCTGATCCTGATGAACCTGAACCAGATGATCCTGAACCTGATGAACCAGATCCTGTTCCTGATGAACCTGAGCCAGATGATCCTGAACCTGAAGCTGCTGCTGCTCCTGATGAAGCTGCTGCTGATGATCCTGAACCTGATCCTGATGATGCTGAGTTAGGTGAGTTACTGGTTGATGTTGTTGTAGTTGTTGTTGGTCCTGATGATGAATCTGAAGCTGATGCTGCTGATGCTGCTGCTGCTGAACTTGAAGCTGCTGATGATGATCCTGATCCAGTGTTTGATGCTGGTGCAGGTGCAGATGATGAGTCTGAAGCTGCTGCTGCTGAACTTGATGCTGCTGATCCTGAAGCTGCTGATCCTGATGAACCTGAACCAGATGATCCTGAACCTGATGAACCAGATCCTTGTCCTGATGAACCTGAGCCAGATGATCCTGAACCTGAAGCTGCTGCTGCTCCTGATGAAGCTGCTGCTGATGATCCTACACCTGATCCTGATGATGCTGAGTTAGGTGAGTTACTGGTTGATGTTGTTGTAGTTGTTGTTGGTCCTGATGATGAATCTGAAACTGATGCTGCTGCTGAACTTGATGCTGCTGATCCTGAAGCTGCTGATCCTGATGAACCTGAACCAGATGATCCTGAACCTGATGAACCAGATCCTTGTCCTGATGAACCTGAGCCAGATGATCCTGAACCTGAAGCTGCTGCTGCTCCTGATGAAGCTGCTGCTGATGATCCTGAACCTGATCCTGATGATGCTGAGTTAGGTGAGTTACTGGTTGATGTTGTTGTAGTTGTTGTTGGTCCTGATGATGAATCTGAAGCTGATGCTGCTGATGCTGCTGCTGCTGAACTTGAAGCTGCTGATGATGATCCTGATCCAGTGTTTGATGCTGGTGCAGGTGCAGATGATGAGTCTGAAGCTGCTGCTGCTGAACTTGATGCTGCTGATCCTGAAGCTGCTGATCCTGATGAACCTGAACCAGATGATCCTGAACCTGATGAACCAGATCCTGTTCCTGATGAACCTGAGCCAGATGATCCTGAACCTGAAGCTGCTGCTGCTCCTGATGAAGCTGCTGCTGATGATCCTGAACCTGATCCTGATGATGCTGAGTTAGGTGAGTTACTGGTTGATGTTGTTGTAGTTGTTGTTGGTCCTGATGATGAATCTGAAGCTGATGCTGCTGATGCTGCTGCTGCTGAACTTGAAGCTGCTGATGATGATCCTGATCCAGTGTTTGATGCTGGTGCAGGTGCAGATGATGAGTCTGAAGCTGCTGCTGCTGAACTTGATGCTGCTGATCCTGAAGCTGCTGATCCTGATGAACCTGAACCAGATGATCCTGAACCTGATGAACCAGATCCTTGTCCTGATGAACCTGAGCCAGATGATCCTGAACCTGAAGCTGCTGCTGCTCCTGATGAAGCTGCTGCTGATGATCCTGAACCTGATCCTGATGATGCTGAGTTAGGTGAGTTACTGGTTGATGTTGTTGTAGTTGTTGTTGGTCCTGATGATGAATCTGAAACTGATGCTGCTGCTGAACTTGAAGCTGCTGCTGATGATCCTGATCCAGTGTTTGATGCTGGTGCAGGTGCAGATGATGAGTCTGAAGCTGCTGCTGCTGAACTTGATGCTGCTGATCCTGAAGCTGCTGATCCTGATGAACCTGAACCAGATGATCCTGAACCTGATGAACCAGATCCTTGTCCTGATGAACCAGAGCCAGATGATCCTGAACCTGAAGCTGCTGCTGCTCCTGATGAAGCTGCTGCTGATGATCCTGAACCTGATCCTGATGATGCTGAGTTAGGTGAGTTACTGGTTGATGTTGTTGTAGTTGTTGTTGGTCCTGATGATGAATCTGAAGCTGATGCTGCTGATGCTGCTGCTGCTGAACTTGAAGCTGCTGATGATGATCCTGATCCAGTGTTTGATGCTGGTGCAGGTGCAGATGATGAGTCTGAAGCTGCTGCTGCTGAACTTGATGCTGCTGATCCTGAAGCTGCTGATCCTGATGAACCTGAACCAGATGATCCTGAACCTGATGAACCAGATCCTTGTCCTGATGAACCTGAGCCAGATGATCCTGAACCTGAAGCTGCTGCTGCTCCTGATGAAGCTGCTGCTGATGATCCTGAACCTGATCCTGATGATGCTGAGTTAGGTGAGTTACTGGTTGATGTTGTTGTAGTTGTTGTTGGTCCTGATGATGAATCTGAAACTGATGCTGCTGCTGAACTTGAAGCTGCTGCTGATGCTGCTGCTGCTGCTGATGCTGCTGCTGCTGAACTTGAAGCTGCTGATGATGAGTCTGATCCAGTATTTGATGCTGGTGCAGGTGCAGATGATGAGTCTGAAGCTGCTGCTGCTGAACTTGATGCTGCTGATCCTGATGATCCTGATCCAGATGATCCTGAACCTGATGAACCAGATCCTTGTCCTGATGAACCTGAGCCAGATGATCCTGAACCTGAAGCTGCTGCTGCTCCTGATGAAGCTGCTGCTGATGATCCTGAACCTGATCCTGATGATGCTGAGTTAGGTGAGTTACTGGTTGATGTTGTTGTAGTTGTTGTTGGTCCTGATGATGAATCTGAAACTGATGCTGCTGCTGAACTTGAAGCTGCTGCTGATGATCCTGATCCAGTGTTTGATGCTGGTGCAGGTGCAGATGATGAGTCTGAAGCTGTTGCTGCTGAACTTGATGCTGCTGATCCTGAAGCTGCTGATCCTGATGAACCTGAACCAGATGATCCTGAACCTGATGAACCAGATCCTTGTCCTGATGAACCAGAGCCAGATGATCCTGAACCTGAAGCTGCTGCTGCTCCTGATGAAGCTGCTGCTGATGATCCTGAACCTGATCCTGATGATGCTGAGTTAGGTGAGTTACTGGTTGATGTTGTTGTAGTTGTTGTTGGTCCTGATGATGAATCTGAAGCTGATGCTGCTGATGCTGCTGCTGCTGAACTTGAAGCTGCTGATGATGATCCTGATCCAGTGTTTGATGCTGGTGCAGGTGCAGATGATGAGTCTGAAGCTGCTGCTGCTGAACTTGATGCTGCTGATCCTGAAGCTGCTGATCCTGATGAACCTGAACCAGATGATCCTGAACCTGATGAACCAGATCCTTGTCCTGATGAACCAGAGCCAGATGATCCTGAACCTGAAGCTGCTGCTGCTCCTGATGAAGCTGCTGCTGATGATCCTGAACCTGATCCTGATGATGCTGAGTTAGGTGAGTTACTGGTTGATGTTGTTGTAGTTGTTGTTGGTCCTGATGATGAATCTGAAGCTGATGCTGCTGATGCTGCTGCTGCTGATCCTGTAGCTGCTGATCCTGATGAACCTGAACCAGATGATCCTGAACCTGATGAACCAGATCCTTGTCCTGATGAACCAGAGCCAGATGATCCTGAACCTGAAGCTGCTGCTGATGATCCTGAACCTGATCCTGATGATGCTGAGTTAGGTGAGTTACTGGTTGATGTTGTTGTAGTTGTTGTTGGTCCTGATGATGAATCTGAAGCTGATGCTGCTGATGCTGCTGCTGCTGAACTTGAAGCTGCTGATGATGATCCTGATCCAGTGTTTGATGCTGGTGCAGGTGCAGATGATGAGTCTGAAGCTGCTGCTGCTGAACTTGATGCTGCTGATCCTGAAGCTGCTGATCCTGATGAACCTGAACCAGATGATCCTGAACCTGATGAACCAGATCCTTGTCCTGATGAACCAGAGCCAGATGATCCTGAACCTGAAGCTGCTGCTGCTCCTGATGAAGCTGCTGCTGATGATCCTGAACCTGATCCTGATGATGCTGAGTTAGGTGAGTTACTGGTTGATGTTGTTGTAGTTGTTGTTGGTCCTGATGATGAATCTGAAGCTGATGCTGCTGATGCTGCTGCTGCTGAACTTGAAGCTGCTGATGATGATCCTGATCCAGTGTTTGATGCTGGTGCAGGTGCAGATGATGAGTCTGAAGCTGCTGCTGCTGAACTTGATGCTGCTGATCCTGAAGCTGCTGATCCTGATGAACCTGAACCTGATCCTGATGATGCTGAGTTAGGTGAGTTACTGGTTGATGTTGTTGTAGTTGTTGTTGGTCCTGATGATGAATCTGAAGCTGATGCTGCTGATGCTGCTGCTGCTGCTGCTGCTGAACTTGAAGCTGCTGATGATGATCCTGATCCAGTGTTTGATGCTGGTGCAGGTGCAGATGATGAGTCTGAAGCTGCTGCTGCTGAACTTGATGCTGCTGATCCTGAAGCTGCTGATCCTGATGAACCTGAACCAGATGATCCTGAACCTGATGAACCAGATCCTTGTCCTGATGAACCAGAGCCAGATGATCCTGAACCTGAAGCTGCTGCTGCTCCTGATGAAGCTGCTGCTGATGATCCTGAACCTGATCCTGATGATGCTGAGTTAGGTGAGTTACTGGTTGATGTTGTTGTAGTTGTTGTTGGTCCTGATGATGAATCTGAAGCTGATGCTGCTGATGCTGCTGCTGCTGAACTTGAAGCTGCTGATGATGATCCTGATCCAGTGTTTGATGCTGGTGCAGGTGCAGATGATGAGTCTGAAGCTGCTGCTGCTGAACTTGATGCTGCTGATCCTGAAGCTGCTGCTGATGATCCTGAACCTGATCCTGATGATGCTGAGTTAGGTGAGTTACTGGTTGATGTTGTTGTAGTTGTTGTTGGTCCTGATGATGAATCTGAAGCTGATGCTGCTGATGCTGCTGCTGCTGAACTTGAAGCTGCTGATGATGATCCTGATCCAGTGTTTGATGCTGGTGCAGGTGCAGATGATGAGTCTGAAGCTGCTGCTGCTGAACTTGATGCTGCTGATCCTGAAGCTGCTGATCCTGATGAACCTGAACCAGATGATCCTGAACCTGATGAACCAGATCCTTGTCCTGATGAACCAGAGCCAGATGATCCTGAACCTGAAGCTGCTGCTGCTCCTGATGAAGCTGCTGCTGATGATCCTGAACCTGATCCTGATGATGCTGAGTTAGGTGAGTTACTGGTTGATGTTGTTGTAGTTGTTGTTGGTCCTGATGATGAATCTGAAGCTGATGCTGCTGATGCTGCTGCTGCTGAACTTGAAGCTGCTGATGATGATCCTGATCCAGTGTTTGATGCTGGTGCAGGTGCAGATGATGAGTCTGAAGCTGCTGCTGCTGAACTTGATGCTGCTGATCCTGAAGCTGCTGATCCTGATGAACCTGAACCTGATCCTGATGATGCTGAGTTAGGTGAGTTACTGGTTGATGTTGTTGTAGTTGTTGTTGGTCCTGATGATGAATCTGAAGCTGATGCTGCTGATGCTGCTGCTGCTGAACTTGAAGCTGCTGATGATGATCCTGATCCAGTGTTTGATGCTGGTGCAGGTGCAGATGATGAGTCTGAAGCTGCTGCTGCTGAACTTGATGCTGCTGATCCTGAAGCTGCTGATCCTGATGAACCTGAACCAGATGATCCTGAACCTGATGAACCAGATCCTTGTCCTGATGAACCAGAGCCAGATGATCCTGAACCTGAAGCTGCTGCTGCTCCTGATGAAGCTGCTGCTGATGATCCTGAACCTGATCCTGATGATGCTGAGTTAGGTGAGTTACTGGTTGATGTTGTTGTAGTTGTTGTTGGTCCTGATGATGAATCTGAAGCTGATGCTGCTGATGCTGCTGCTGCTGAACTTGAACCTGCTGATGATGATCCTGATCCAGTGTTTGATGCTGGTGCAGGTGCAGATGATGAGTCTGAAGCTGCTGCTGCTGAACTTGATGCTGCTGATCCTGAAGCTGCTGCTGATGATCCTGAACCTGATCCTGATGATGCTGAGTTAGGTGAGTTACTGGTTGATGTTGTTGTAGTTGTTGTTGGTCCTGATGATGAATCTGAAGCTGATGCTGCTGATGCTGCTGCTGCTGAACTTGAAGCTGCTGATGATGATCCTGATCCAGTGTTTGATGCTGGTGCAGGTGCAGATGATGAGTCTGAAGCTGCTGCTGCTGAACTTGATGCTGCTGATCCTGAAGCTGCTGATCCTGATGAACCTGAACCAGATGATCCTGAACCTGATGAACCAGATCCTTGTCCTGATGAACCAGAGCCAGATGATCCTGAACCTGAAGCTGCTGCTGCTCCTGATGAAGCTGCTGCTGATGATCCTGAACCTGATCCTGATGATGCTGAGTTAGGTGAGTTACTGGTTGATGTTGTTGTAGTTGTTGTTGGTCCTGATGATGAATCTGAAGCTGATGCTGCTGCTGATGCTGCTGCTGCTGAACTTGAAGCTGCTGATCCTGATGAACCTGAACCAGATGATCCTGAACCTGATGAACCAGATCCTTGTCCTGATGAACCAGAGCCAGATGATCTTGAACCTGAAGCTGCTGCTGCTCCTGATGAAGCTGCTGCTGATGATCCTGAACCTGATCCTGATGATGCTGAGTTAGGTGAGTTACTGGTTGATGTTGTTGTAGTTGTTGTTGGTCCTGATGATGAATCTGAAGCTGATGCTGCTGATGCTGCTGCTGCTGAACTTGAAGCTGCTGATGATGATCCTGATCCAGTGTTTGATGCTGGTGCAGGTGCAGATGATGAGTCTGAAGCTGCTGCTGCTGAACTTGATGCTGCTGATCCTGAAGCTGCTGATCCTGATGAACCTGAACCAGATGATCCTGAACCTGATGAACCAGATCCTTGTCCTGATGAACCAGAGCCAGATGATCCTGAACCTGAAGCTGCTGCTGCTCCTGATGAAGCTGCTGCTGATGATCCTGAACCTGATACTGATGATGCTGAGTTAGGTGAGTTACTGGTTGATGTTGTTGTAGTTGTTGTTGGTCCTGATGATGAATCTGAAGCTGATGCTGCTGATGCTGCTGCTGCTGAACTTGAAGCTGCTGATGATGATCCTGATCCAGTGTTTGATGCTGGTGCAGGTGCAGATGATGAGTCTGAAGCTGCTGCTGCTGAACTTGATGCTGCTGATCCTGAAGCTGCTGATCCTGATGAACCTGAACCAGATGATCCTGAACCTGATGAACCAGATCCTTGTCCTGATGAACCAGAGCCAGATGATCTTGAACCTGAAGCTGCTGCTGCTCCTGATGAAGCTGCTGCTGATGATCCTGAACCTGATCCTGATGATGCTGAGTTAGGTGAGTTACTGGTTGATGTTGTTGTAATTGTTGTTGGTCCTGATGATGAATCTGAAGCTGATGCTGCTGATGCTGCTGCTGCTGAACTTGAAGCTGCTGATGATGATCCTGATCCAGTGTTTGATGCTGGTGCAGGTGCAGATGATGAGTCTGAAGCTGCTGCTGCTGAACTTGCTGCTGCTGATCCTGAAGCTGCTGATCCTGATGAACCTGAACCAGATGATCCTGAACCTGATGAACCAGATCCTTGTCCTGATGAACCAGAGCCAGATGATCTTGAACCTGAAGCTGCTGCTGCTCCTGATGAAGCTGCTGCTGATGATCCTGAACCTGATCCTGATGATGCTGAGTTAGGTGAGTTACTGGTTGATGTTGTTGTAGTTGTTGTTGGTCCTGATGATGAATCTGAAGCTGATGCTGCTGATGCTGCTGCTGCTGAACTTGAAGCTGCTGATGATGATCCTGATCCAGTGTTTGATGCTGGTGCAGGTGCAGATGATGAGTCTGAAGCTGCTGCTGCTGAACTTGATGCTGCTGATCCTGAAGCTGCTGATCCTGATGAACCTGAACCAGATGATCCTGAACCTGATGAACCAGATCCTTGTCCTGATGAACCTGAGCCAGATGATCCTGAACCTGAAGCTGCTGCTGCTCCTGATGAAGCTGCTGCTGATGATCCTGAACCTGATCCTGATGATGCTGAGTTAGGTGAGTTACTGGTTGATGTTGTTGTAGTTGTTGTTGGTCCTGATGATGAATCTGAAGCTGATGCTGCTGATGCTGCTGCTGCTGAACTTGAAGCTGCTGATGATGATCCTGATCCAGTGTTTGATGCTGGTGTAGGTGCAGATGATGAGTCTGAAGCTGCTGCTGCTGAACTTGATGCTGCTGATCCTGAAGCTGCTGATCCTGATGAACCTGAACCAGATGATCCTGAACCTGATGAACCAGATCCTTGTCCTGATGAACCAGAGCCAGATGATCTTGAACCTGAAGCTGCTGCTGCTCCTGATGAAGCTGCTGCTGATGATCCTGAACCTGATCCTGATGATGCTGAGTTAGGTGAGTTACTGGTTGATGTTGTTGTAGTTGTTGTTGGTCCTGATGATGAATCTGAAGCTGATGCTGCTGATGCTGCTGCTGCTGAACTTGAAGCTGCTGATGATGATCCTGATCCAGTGTTTGATGCTGGTGCAGGTGCAGATGATGAGTCTGAAGCTGCTGCTGCTGAACTTGATGCTGCTGATCCTGAAGCTGCTGATCCTGATGAACCTGAACCAGATGATCCTGAACCTGATGAACCAGATCCTTGTCCTGATGAACCTGAGCCAGATGATCCTGAACCTGAAGCTGCTGCTGCTCCTGATGAAGCTGCTGCTGATGATCCTGAACCTGATCCTGATGATGCTGAGTTAGGTGAGTTACTGGTTGATGTTGTTGTAGTTGTTGTTGGTCCTGATGATGAATCTGAAGCTGATGCTGCTGATGCTGCTGCTGCTGAACTTGAAGCTGCTGATGATGATCCTGATCCAGTGTTTGATGCTGGTGCAGGTGCAGATGATGAGTCTGAAGCTGCTGCTGCTGAACTTGATGCTGCTGATCCTGAAGCTGCTGATCCTGATGAACCTGAACCAGATGATCCTGAACCTGATGAACCAGATCCTGTTCCTGATGAACCTGAGCCAGATGATCCTGAACCTGAAGCTGCTGCTGCTCCTGATGAAGCTGCTGCTGATGATCCTGAACCTGATCCTGATGATGCTGAGTTAGGTGAGTTACTGGTTGATGTTGTTGTAGTTGTTGTTGGTCCTGATGATGAATCTGAAGCTGATGCTGCTGATGCTGCTGCTGCTGAACTTGAAGCTGCTGATGATGATCCTGATCCAGTGTTTGATGCTGGTGCAGGTGCAGATGATGAGTCTGAAGCTGCTGCTGCTGAACTTGATGCTGCTGATCCTGAAGCTGCTGATCCTGATGAACCTGAACCAGATGATCCTGAACCTGATGAACCAGATCCTTGTCCTGATGAACCTGAGCCAGATGATCCTGAACCTGAAGCTGCTGCTGCTCCTGATGAAGCTGCTGCTGATGATCCTGAACCTTATCCTGATGATGCTGAGTTAGGTGAGTTACTGGTTGATGTTGTTGTAGTTGTTGTTGGTCCTGATGATGAATCTGAAGCTGATGCTGCTGATGCTGCTGCTGCTGAACTTGAAGCTGCTGATGATGATCCTGATCCAGTGTTTGATGCTGGTGCAGGTGCAGATGATGAGTCTGAAGCTGCTGCTGCTGAACTTGATGCTGCTGATCCTGAAGCTGCTGATCCTGATGAACCTGAACCAGATGATCCTGAACCTGATGAACCAGATCCTTGTCCTGATGAACCAGAGCCAGATGATCCTGAACCTGAAGCTGCTGCTGCTCCTGATGAAGCTGCTGCTGATGATCCTGAACCTGATCCTGATGATGCTGAGTTAGGTGAGTTACTGGTTGATGTTGTTGTAGTTGTTGTTGGTCCTGATGATGAATCTGAAGCTGATGCTGCTGATGCTGCTGCTGCTGAACTTGAAGCTGCTGATGATGATCCTGATCCAGTGTTTGATGCTGGTGCAGGTGCAGATGATGAGTCTGAAGCTGCTGCTGCTGATCCTGAAGCTGCTGATCCTGATGAACCTGAACCAGATGATCCTGAACCTGATGAACCAGATCCTTGTCCTGATGAACCAGAGCCAGATGATCCTGAACCTGAAGCTGCTGCTGCTCCTGATGAAGCTGCTGCTGATGATCCTGAACCTGATCCTGATGATGCTGAGTTAGGTGAGTTACTGGTTGATGTTGTTGTAGTTGTTGTTGGTCCTGATGATGAATCTGAAGCTGATGCTGCTGATGCTGCTGCTGCTGAACTTGAAGCTGCTGATGATGATCCTGATCCAGTGTTTGATGCTGGTGCAGGTGCAGATGATGAGTCTGAAGCTGCTGCTGCTGAACTTGATGCTGCTGATCCTGAAGCTGCTGATCCTGATGAACCTGAACCAGATGATCCTGAACCTGATGAACCAGATCCTTGTCCTGATGAACCTGAGCCAGATGATCCTGAACCTGAAGCTGCTGCTGCTCCTGATGAAGCTGCTGCTGATGATCCTGAACCTGATCCTGATGATGCTGAGTTAGGTGAGTTACTGGTTGATGTTGTTGTAGTTGTTGTTGGTCCTGATGATGAATCTGAAACTGATGCTGCTGCTGAACTTGAAGCTGCTGCTGATGATCCTGATCCAGTGTTTGATGCTGGTGCAGGTGCAGATGATGAGTCTGAAGCTGCTGCTGCTGAACTTGATGCTGCTGATCCTGAAGCTGCTGATCTTGATGAACCTGAACCAGATGATCCTGAACCTGATGAACCAGATCCTGTTCCTGATGAACCTGAGCCAGATGATCCTGAACCTGATGAACCAGATCCTTGTCCTGATGAACCAGAGCCAGATGATCCTGAACCTGAAGCTGCTGCTGCTCCTGATGAAGCTGCTGCTGATGATCCTGAACCTGATCCTGATGATGCTGAGTTAGGTGAGTTACTGGTTGATGTTGTTGTAGTTGTTGTTGGTCCTGATGATGAATCTGAAGCTGATGCTGCTGATGCTGCTGCTGCTGAACTTGAAGCTGCTGATGATGATCCTGATCCAGTGTTTGATGCTGGTGCAGGTGCAGATGATGAGTCTGAAGCTGCTGCTGCTGAACTTGATGCTGCTGATCCTGAAGCTGCTGATCCTGATGAACCTGAACCAGATGATCCTGAACCTGATGAACCAGATCCTTGTCCTGATGAACCTGAGCCAGATGATCCTGAACCTGAAGCTGCTGCTGCTCCTGATGAAGCTGCTGCTGATGATCCTGAAGATGGTGAGTTAAAGTGTCCATGCGACCCAGAGTTACCGGTTGATGGTTTATGGTCTTTTGATGAGTCTGAAGCTGCTGTTGCTGCTGCTGCAGATGAAGCTGATCCTGAGTTAGTTTTCTTTTGGCTACCAAAAAGATCCATTGGCATTTTCATAGCGATGTTTATGGGATTCCATCGCGATAAGCTGTTTGCATCAACAACGTTAAACGCTGTTATTGCTACGATGCACAAAGTTAATAATTTTATATTCATGTTGTGTTGGTTTTTGTTGATACTTTTTCAACTGATATCTTTATCGTTTTTTCGCCGCTTTTTATACCATGTAGGATATGGCTATTTTGTTTGTTATGCTCCAACTGTGCAAATCATTCACTGTTTTTGCCAAATAATTGATCCAATTATTTATCCAGATTTTTATGAATAAATTGTCAGCTCTTTCAACAAAATAAAAATTAACAAATAAAATAGCATTACGAAGGACGAAAGTCAACAAAAAAGAACGAAAATACTTTGATAAACACTCATTTTACGTATTTGTCTCTGTATCTATTATTATAATTTGCTTAATTTACAAAACCGCTTAAATTCACGAGTTTTTTTCTCGTAGCACTTACACTCGTTTTGTGACTGTGTTCCGAGTAATTTATATTTTATGAAATTAAAATTGAGACCATTTTCATTGAGACAGTTTAAAAGTTTAGTCCAGTTTTAATGCTTTGGAACTAACATAAAAACCTACGCACCTGCGATAGATCATACAACATAAAGGTTTTATTCATTATTCAGGGTGAAATCGTCAATGTCATTTCGGTATGTAATGAGGTTTCTTCACAATGTTTTGTTCCACCTTCTTTTAAATGTCAGGTAGGTAGTTGTTTCAGTGTATCAATGATCACACTGTTAAACGTCTAATTCATTTTCAACTGTTTTCTAATAAGGTGTTAAATAGCAAAAGGAATGTATGCACGTGGCTTGAAAGAAAAGCAAACATTGTCTATGAGTTGCTAATGATGAAAAAAACACCAAAATCAATTCACCCATACAACGAGGCAAAGGTGGTGAACCCATATAACTTAGTTTTCATTAGCTGAATAGCCTTGTATCATTTACCAGGTAGTATGGACACTGTCCAGTGTATCCACTTTCAACACTTTTAACTATTGATACTCGAGTGTGGACAGACTACACTTCACTAACCCAATTTTAAATTTATCCAGACTATTGATCTTGGTCATTATTACACGCTTCGTTCAAGTGTGATCAATGCTTACAAAAAGAGTGATTTGGTAAGTTGTTGAGTGAACAAATGATATCATTCACTGAGCTCTCTAACCAAATTTTTACATTTACAGGACTCTTACGATTTGATTGAGACAACGCAACGAAACTATTATGACTATGGAGTTAAAATTTCAGGGGAAATATATGGATCAATATTCAATATTGGCAATTGCTATGATTCAAAATTGAAAGAAACTTTTGCCTTGAATTTTAAATGCAGAAGCTCCAAAGGTAATACTCTTGTTATCCATGTTAATGATAAAAATCTGAAGAAAGAGAAAAGAAACGTCGAAAATTATTTCCTAAGGTCAAAACACATTTTTATCAGTGTCATCTTCGTCTTCCTGGATAAAATTTGCGAGATAAAAGTAGTTTTTATCCGTTACACCCTTTAGGATCATGTGATTTTTTTTGGTTAAAAAATGCCTTACTCATATAATGATAGACTGAAAGAGTCAATAGTCAACACTGGCACCATTTCAGCTTCACGAATAGTAAACATTGATGTTTTTTCAATCAAAATGAAACAACTGCGTATGTTACGTTTAATGAATTGGCTCCATTGAAAAGTAAGTATTGATTTATTTTCAAAGATTTATTGTGATTAATTTGTTTCTCATTGAATAATTTGAGGAACTTGGGATACTTCTCACCTGAAGCTTCTTATTATCAGCTAAGAACTTTAAATTTACTGAATTCATTTTCCCTATTTATCAAAACGAATAATAAGAAGCATCAGGTGAGGCCGACGATTGAGATCCATTAAATATAAAAACACTCATTGTTTGTAACATGAGACTCAACACTAAACATACATGTATGTGCTTAATGGTCAACTGGCATCACTTGAAAGTATCCATGCTAACGTTATCATTTATTGTCTTGTCTTGTGTTAAAAATGAATCACTATGGACAATTTGAATGAGTGATCCTTCAATTTTGTGCTAAAATAGAAGTATCCGAAGAAAAACTAATTTTTTCTCTACAAATCAATATATCTAAATGAAAACTGATTAATACTCAGTTTAGACATGAAATTTCAGCAAGAAATCAAATTTCTTTGAATCAAACCTGAGAAAATCCAAAGAAAACCTTAATTTCTGACTGCTTGGGAAGACAGCAAAACATTACTTTTAGCTGTTTGCTAACACTGTCGATGTGCTGATCTCTTCATCAGAAACAGGATCAGTGAGACTCTAATCAACGATAATTGACCTTTAAAATATTTTCAATGAATCAAATAAAAATTCGATAAAACTGTGTGTCATTAACTTACTAGCTTAATTAACAGGTGCATTTAAACTCCACATCATTAATTATTATTATTCAATACTAAATACTAAATCAGTTCAGAATTGTTTTTTGTTACATTGAGAAATGAGGAGTAAATCATTTATTTATGAGATATAGACCAATTAGACATTATTCTTGGCTCTCCTGAAAGTTCTGTCGATAAAAAGCTATTCAATCAATGAAAATTTTTCATTGAGATTGTGTTAACTTTAACAACCCAACATTTTCTTCTATTAAAACTCAGATGCCCAGCAATGTCATTGGATTTTAACTCCAACGTATCCTTTAGATTGATCCATCATAGCTCATCTGCCGGAATAGATGAAGCCGTATTTGATACAATGAAAAACTATGCATCAATTATTATTGGTGAAGTACCATTTGAATGGATAAATGGTGGACACGAACAACATGGTCATTGTCATTCACCAATTTGCTCTACACCATTCCTCCAATCAATTCAATCTGGTCTCAATGATGCTTCATTTCCACCCGAATCAATGGACGATTATTTATTGATTCCAGAAAACATGAGTTTTACCTCAGTAATGGGCAATGAAAACTGCGCTTTTTTAAACCTTTACACGGATAAATCGGTTAAATCAAAGTATCCAGGAATATTGACCAGTTTTCAAGTAATTGAACTCAATGTTTATATTCTAGTTGGCCTCTTGTTCGTCATTGGAGCACTTATTTATTCAGTTCGTGAGAAAAGTTTGCCTTGGCCTTTCAAGGGTACAACAAGTCAGCTAATCAATGGACGATTTGGATTCATAATCTTGGCCACTTGTTATTTGGCCATCTTTTGCGTCTCTAAGTTATTATCCTCTTCCTTTGCGACCAATTATTCAATAGCATCTCGAGCTCCACCCATAAACGACTTGGATGATCTTAAAAAGTCAACTCAACGCGTGGTTGCGGTCGATAATTTGTACTGCGCTCTTAAGAGCAAGGAAGACTCATTTTTAGCTCAGCGTTTTCATCTGATTGGAGCTGATAAACCTGTTAATTACCTCTATGATCATTTATCTGACGAGAGAATCGTTGCTTTTGATTCATCACGTACTCTCAAAACTTCGACCAAAGTATTTTGCAATTTAATGACTAACGTCAAGAAAAGTACAAACTTTTATGTTAATGATGTGAATCGCCATTATTTTGATACTTTACATTTTATGGCTTATTATAAGCATATTGAGAAGCATAAAAAACGATTCCTTCAACGAGCAGCCTATTCGTGTCTTGAGATGGGCTATTGTTTTAATGCGTTTGACAGAGCATTCAGTAAAGTGGCTGCGAAAAGAATTACATTTTATAAAACAAATGCTCAATGCGAAAGTTATAAGCAAATTAAAAGTTATCCAGTCTTGTATCATCCCATTGCATTCATTACAATTCAAGATTTGATTCATCTGCTTGCGTTTCTTTTGATCCTTTCGTGTTTAGTTTATATCATTGAATTGCTTCGGGAATCTAAACGCAATAGACCATTGAAGTTGAATAAACCGTTTTCACATTATCCAGCGTACAATAGATGGTACTTTGTCACCGACGTAAAGACAGTTTTGTCGGGAAAGCGATTGACAAATGTTTATCCAATGTATGACTCAAAGATTCGTTGAATTAGATTAAATACACGACAATGTACGACTAAATTTCCAAACACACTAAAACTTATTGTGATTCCCAGACTGCTTGATTTGTATAAATGATTAACTGATGTATCAATTAGATTAAATAAATTACTCAAATCATTGTTCTCCTTCATTTAATACAATCATTCTCGTTTGTTTAGAACCAACTTTCATATGAACAAAACCAGAATTCAAAAGAGTAAAACGGCTGACTGTAAAGTCAAAGAGTTTTCATAACAACAAAACCGCGTTCAAATGACCAAAACTCATTTTCATAAGACAAAAACTCTCGAGTTAAAGAAGCATCTTTATTCATGGTGTAGACTGTTTCTCTAATTGTTAATTGCTTCTTTTCTGAGGAATCTTGGAATATAAGCTAACATTTTGATAAATTTTGACTTGTTAATTGTGATTTACCATCTTCAATGGAAGTTCATTGGAAAAATTAGTGATAATCCTCTTTGCATACTCTGAATAAATTAACTCTTTAACTCGAGAGTTTTTGTCTTATGAAAGTAGGTTTTGGTCATTTGAACGCTGGTTTTGTTGTTTTGAAAGCTCTGTGTCTTTACAGTCAGCCGGTTTTACTCTTTTGAATGTTGGTTGTGTTCATATGAAAGTTGGTTCTAAACAAACGAGAATGATTGTAATGTTCAGCTCAAACTCAATATTGACCTTTTCTATGGACTTCCACATAAACTCTCTCGAATAGTGGGAATTCAACAGTTGATTAATTTAGACGCGAGATGAAAATGATTAACACTTTTTGATCAGATGATTAACAGTGCTATGTTGACTAGTACTCAGTAAGACTATCGACAAAGGCAAAAACTTAAATTCAAAATATCACCTTTTTCCAAGAATAGAACAGCTCAGTTGAATTCGATGACACTAGATGTCCCTCAGATCTTCATCTCAACAAACGAACATTTTTCATGGATTCGAAGTGACTTGAGTTCTAAGTGTAAAGCTTGAAAAGTTGACCAACTATACTCCTCTGGTCTGATTATCTTTTGTATCAACATTATATGTCGAGTAAAAATGAAGTTTCAAGTTAACCTGACTGCACTTGTTTAAGTTTACTTGCGTGAAAACAATTGAAACTGAAATTGATTGCGATTATTTCATTTGCTAAAAATAATTTAAGAAATAGATTTACTTCGAATTGAATTATTATGCAAAACTTTCTGATCTGTCAAATGCTTTATTTAAATTGAGCATATTCATCCAAGTCAAAGCTAAACAATTTAAAAATACAAGGGTCCTTGTCAGCAGAAGATCCAGATGAAGAAAAAACAAAAAAGTCAAATTACAAGGCAAGTCGAAAGCTTTTGTCGAATGGCAATTTTATATTGTTAACAAATAAAATTGACACAATTGAATTGCAGTTTTATCGCGCTGTTGACATTAACCTTTAATCATTGAATCATCGAAAGTCTATCCATCCCAATAAAATGAGATAATTTAATAATCAACAAACATCATGTAACATTTAACTTGTTCAAATGTAAACAAAACCCTGAAAGAGGGTCAAGAAACAGAGTAAAAGGTAAACCAACAATGAATGTAAACCTAAATTTAATGCACTTACAAAATAAAAGCTGATCACGTTCAACTTTGGATACTATAGTTTACTTGAAAGGCGACATTCGGAACAATTGGATTCTAAAGATTAGCAAAAAGATATAAATGTAACCAGCAAAAGCAACTTTCAAATTAACCCAATAAATTGATGATGGTTTCAATTAAATCCATTTTTCCATTCAATTATTCAATACAAGAAAATGTGACAACTTCAACAGTTGAATATAAATCAAAGACATGTTAATATTAACTGATAACCAAATGGACAGGTAAAAACAGAGTGAATGTCAAACAAGATTGATTATCATCTATGCGATGAGTTGGATAAAAGTTGAGTACAAAAGTTGTGTAAAAGAAGATGAATAAGATAAAAAGAAGGAAAAAAAAGTTCATGTAAGATTCAGCAACATGAGAATCCTATGTGATTCTCATGATGGGTCAAGGTGATTTATGTAATGCAAAAGGTAATACAAAAACATGGCAATATCCATATAATGATAATGATGATGTGTAAGCAAATGGTTTAAATTTCCGTTTAGCATTTTCTTGTGAAACAAAAGTTTTGAAAAGCAAACTTTTCATTTTTAGAAGAAGAAGAAAGTTGTTTCAAAAGTTGGAATGATGAACGCGAAAGAATCAATAACAATTTATTAAGCCAAAATGCAATCCTCGAATGGCACTGAAATTACCGTGAAAATGGAAAAAGAAATTCATGGAGAGAAGAAGAGAAAAAAAAGTTTTACCAATGTTGACCATTATGTTGATAAATTATCACACAGTTGTATCTGGACAAAATGACACCAAAAACAATGAACAATTTATCAAATTTGTCCATCAATTCATTCATGTATTCATATGTACACAAATGGTGAAAACAAGAAAAGGCCAACAAAATGGAAAATTGAATTTTCCAAACTTTTGAATATTATGAAAAGCCAAATATAGATAAAGGTTGATTCTGTAAACAATGATTATCAAATATTGAAACAATATGCTTTACTGGGAGGCAACTCGAGTGCAATTTTGTTGCTACCAGTGTTCACCATTCAACCTGTCAAATGCTCACTGTCATCACTTTGCCGCAAGGTGAGTCCAAATCCCACTCCTGTCATCATTGCCACCGTGAACAACAATTATCAATGAGTTGAGTAAACAAACTTGACGCTGATTATCCAAGAGATTTCAATATTTACTGAATCAATTTTGTATTTCAATTTTGAGGGAAAAAACAAAAGCTGAAAACGGCAACAATAATATTACAAAAGGTGAAAAGAAATGTTTAAATCAAAGTTAATGTTTCCTTTTCCCTTGCTAATTGTGCTAATAAACTGCAACTGTTAAACATGTTCAATTAGCATTAATTTGATTTATTATTCGATTAGTTGATAACATTTTCCTTGCCAGTTACTGTTTATTAATAACAGTAATGCCATTATTATTATTAACTGATAAATATTTCATTATATTTGCATTAACAGATTCAATATCCTTTAACCTACACCATAAAGTTGAACAATTGTAATAAAAAGTCATTTCCATTAATTTATTCAAATGGCAATACCTTATCCCATCTTCAAGTTAATCTTAATATTCAAATGTATTTATTCGTGTTCATCAAACTCAATGAACACGATTAACCCATCTAATTAGATAATTTGCTCATTTAATTTGTTTCATTCATTGCTTTTTTTCCAAGTCACAGTTTTCCATGTTATTGAAAAGTTGCTCGATTTTTTTGTTGCTCTTTTACGCCATTCTCTTGGTTGACGAGTAAAAATTGAAATTAAATTTTTCTTCATTTTTCTTTTTTCTTTTTATTCTTTTTTAATTAAAAGTTAATTGGTAACAATTTTGTATAATTAGATTGATCAATGTTAATATAACCATGAGTAGAGGCCAGTGAAACAATTGTCCTAATGAACTACCTGTAATTGGAGAGACAAAGAAGTAAAGAGAAAACAAAAAAACGGAATTAAATGTTGAATAAATTAATGTTTAAAGTTTTGTCACTTTTTGCTTTGTGTTTTCATGTTTATTTTTTCTGTCGTTTCTCAATTCATTGAGTAAACAATTTATTGTCCATGAAAATTAATTTGATAACTGAACAATGTTTAATGTTATAATTAGCTAAATTTGCGCTCAATTCAGTCTCAATTGTTAACATTAGTTAACTATTAAACCACTGAAAAGTAAATATTGAATGAAAGCATCTTTTCCTCTTCTTCCTATTTCACCATCTTTCCGTTTCTTGTCAGGGTAAAGTTGTGAGTTGAATTTGAGCAAACTAAAAGTTGAATAGAGTCTATTGTTTACCGTTAATTTTTATTGATTGTTGCATTTAACTTTGAATAATTTATCATTTCTCTTTTTCATTTGCTTTCAAAATGTTCAACTTGCTTCTGTTGGTTTCCAAATTTTCAATCATAACAATTTAATGGTAAAAGATGAACACTTTTTGTTTGACAAAAGAAGTGAAATCAAATAAAAAAAAGTCAAACTTTAATCGAAAAATGAACTTACTTTTGATGAACATCAATTGCTCTCTCATTGCAGTGGTAAATGTTATATCAACTGAAACTTCACAGACAAAGTTTCCGCTAGTTTCATTGTTTACCTTGAGAAGGATAATTCGAGTATAATTTGATCGTTCCTTCTGCAAAATCATGAGTAAAATGAATTAAAAATGTAAAGATTAGTAGAGTCTTTGCAGTCAAAGGTAATTCTAGTTTTGCATTTCAAAAATTATTCCAATTCCAAACGATTTGCTTCATTCGTTTACTTTGATGCTTGCTCTAGTCTTGTCTTGGAGTTATTGGATAAACTTGTCTCTTCCCTTGTAATAAGCAAATGTTGACGTCCTTTTCTGTGCTGGCTGATGATATTTAACAATTGATTAACTCATTTATTGATAATTTTCCTTCTCACTCCTGAGTGACACTTTTATGAGAAAATAATTGAAC
Organism: Tetranychus urticae; assembly: GCF_039701765.1. Lineage (NCBI taxonomy): Eukaryota > Metazoa > Arthropoda > Arachnida > Trombidiformes > Tetranychidae > Tetranychus > Tetranychus urticae. The sequence continues at coordinate 4,403,752 of NC_142958.1, read as the reverse complement.
ACTTTTGTTTGTCCATGATAAATACCTTCTAAATATGTTTCACTCTTCACTCTTTATTTTTTAGTCTTATTGTTGGTTCTTTTGCCAGTTTACTTTATATACATATTGCAGGGGAAGAATAAAGTTTTGTGTGTTTGTACATGTCCAAGGAAAAAAAGTGGCCCAACAAAAGATTGAAAGTCATTGACAGTTAACAGATATGTTGAGATGAAATTTTTGTTTTCTTCATTTTTCCCAAGCTTCTTCCAACATTGATCAACCTTGTTGACTGGTTTAATCAGTTAATCAGTAAATTGGAAATGCCAATTGTGAATCGATTGAAAAAAAGTTACTGTAATGATAAATATGATAGATGATAATATTGAAGATGAGTGTAAAAGATAATTGAAATTGCAACCTTTCATTATAACCCAAACACATTGAACAGCTCAATTTTCAGTGATTGATTGAACCTTGAAGTAAATGATAATGAAAATAATGAGAAAACGTCAAAATAATCAATTAAAATATTGATGATCGCAAGAGCCAACAAGTAAAGTGTATAAGCAAATTATTTTGCACAATTGACTCAAAGTTTCAAATTATCATTCCCTTTCTCACTGGGAGTGAATTCTTGAATTTCAATAATCATTCAATTGTCCAAACAATTTTGCCGATTCTAATTGATAAAGCCTTAAACTAGAAAATGACTTGAATGTTGACTGATTGAGTTGATGATTAGCAAGGATTGAGAAAAGTTTGAAACTTTTTTCTCCAAAAGAAAGCGAAAGAGAATGAAAAAAGTTTTGAAAATATTGAGCTTGACAATGAAAGGAAAAAAATGATGAATTCAAAGTTAATCAACTTGTATCATTATTGCTTTTCATGAGTTACTCTTTTTGTCATCTTATCGAACTCATCTTGCAATGAAAATGTTTCACTTTTTTTTCACTTTTTGTATTCATCTCAGTTTCTTATCTGATTCAACTCGATTCGTCAACTTTCACTCTCAACCTTTCATCAATTTCAAGGTAAACTTTGCTCTTCTTTTCAACCTATCATCTTCATAGGACAATATAATGAATGATGAACCTCAAATTGACTTCTTAAGCTCAAACAAAAGGGTTCATTTCAATTTTTCACCTTTCCTGTCCTTCTCATTAAAAGTTGATTCCAGATGAACTTTGATGTGAATTGAAAGAGAACAAAAAATTTCTCTCTTTAGTTCACTTCAACAAAGTCAGGGTTGTACTCATTAGAGTTAAAGATTTTTAATGAGATGAATAATAATGATAATATTGAAAGTTTTTTTCTTGTTGAAAAAATCAATGAAACAAAACTATTCTCTTGTCTCGTTTTCTTCTGTTTTCATCACAATTAGATTAATTTAGGTTCAATTTTATTTTTATACACAAAAAGACAACAGTCAAACACAATCAAGAAAGCATGAAAGCAGAATAAAAAAAGTCCATGTGAAAAGTTAATATGGAAACAACAAATTGAATTACATTTAATTAGAATTAGTTTTGTCTCAATTATCGAATTTTTTTTCTTTTTCTTTCAAATGAATAAGGAAACTGAGAAAAAAGGTGAAAAATTATTTTTCACTTTTCACTCCCAGCACTTAAGGGAGGTTAACAGTTGCAATAAGGCAAAATGTTGAATCGAGTTTTGATAACTTTTCAGATTTAACAGTTTACCAATTTGTTGATTGGATCGTGAAGTGATAGAAGACAAATCTGTTTGAATGGACAATATTGGAATGTCAATTAATATTTGATGAAGCAAAGTGGTCTTGACAGAAGAGACAAACTTTTTTAGTCTATTCATTATATCTGGTTAATCGTATCAAATATTTATTCTGGAATAGAGGATAGAGTAAAAAAGAGGTGGAAAAAAGTGGTGAAATAAAAGTTAACAAGATGATCGATGTGGTTAGCTTTCACCAAAAGCCTCTTGAGCATCATCATCATCATCTTATTCAAAGTGTATTTAATCTTATCCGATGCACAAGTGTAATCATACCGCTTGACTGAGCATGAAAATCTCAATCTCAAAGTGATCTTTTTGCACCCAATCAAGAGTGATTTTGATTATTTCATTTTTTTGTATCTTTCTGAACCCATGACAAGTCGATTGTCTGGAATTTCGACATTTCATTTCAAACAAAATATAAATAGAAAAATATTCCGAAATTTACCATTAAGTCCCTGCAATAAAATCCTACAAAATCTTGCAAAATACTTTACGCGAAGTTGCTTACTACAGGTCTAACTGCCTAGTCAAAGTTGACCTAAGCAGTTACAGTTCTAGGTTGCTTTCAACTTAGCCATTAGACTAACAGTTGGGCGTAAAAACAAAAATTACAAAAAATTGAAAAGTTCGTACTTTGCTAATTTAACTGTGAAAATCAATCTCAAAATGACTTTTTTTATTTAGCTAGAATTAATCATGAACCAGGAAAAGATTCTGTTAAAAATTGAAAATGCGAAGATGACGAACTATATCAATAATTCGTAGAATCGTGCAAAATATCTTAAGAAAATTTGCTTACATCAAGTTCAACTGCATAGTTAAAGTTGACCTAAGCAACTCTCATTCTAGGTTGCTTTAGACTCTAGTACTCAGAGAGCAAAAATAAAACGAAAAAACAATAGAAAGGCTCGACTTGTCGATGAATTGCTCGAAATCGACTTCAAAAGGATTGCTTCGTTTTTAAGTCCATATCAATGATAGATTAATAAAATCTGTAAAATTGAAAACACAAAGATTAAAAATCGTATCAATGATTCGTAACAAAAGTTACCAGATTGAAATGATTAAATATTGAAAACTAGTGATTCTGAAAGATTGAACTTTGTTCAGACTTATTGCACATTCATATGTAGTCAAGATTGAAGAGGAATAAACAAAGTATATAAAATCAATCATTTGACTCATGTTCAAGCTTTGATCAAGGTTCTGGTAATTATTGGCTCAATTTTATTTCCAACAATCTTCTCTGTCTTTTACAGACACAATCTATTATCAGCTCGATAGATGATCTTGCAAAGGTAAACCAGTGTGTAATGTATTTGTTATGTAAATTCAAGATGAATGATTGAAGAAATTTTGGTTTGAGCAAAGAAAATCATTTTATTATTATCATTTGATATTATTATTACCATTTGCACTGGGAGTAAAGAATGAAATGAATGATAAGAAGAGAAAGAAAGAAGGGAAAAAACGTTGAATTGGTTCGAGTAAAGTGAATTTTGTGTCAAATAGAATGCGAAAAAGAAAGAAAAAGAACTTCAAGACAAAAGTATTTCTCTTTTCATATCAATAAAGTCATGGAATGAATGACAATAATAATAGCAACATGAGTTTTTGGTTAAGAGTTATCAACGATTCAACAATGTTTTACATTCAATAATAAACCTTTATCATCTTATCATGTTGAAGAGTAAATTGAATGAGAAGTTAGAGCATTTTCACATTCGATAAACTAATCAGAGTGAAAATTTTTCAATATAATATCGACATTCGACAATATTATCAATAAAAAAATCCCTGAAAAAAATGTTTTCTTTCAACTGATTTTCACTATTGTTGGACACGAAATTTTTGCCCAATAAATTGTTGAAATTTTTCCAATCAAGAAAAGTAACGACAAAATTTCGTCCTAATTGAACACAATAACAAATGGAATGGAAAAATAACTCAAATTTTTCTCTCACAAAAGAAAAGTTTTGAAAATTTCCATAGAAACGGTAAAGAAACTCGAAACTCTTAAGTTGCAAAAAGTTTATCAAAAGTTCATAATTCATAGGGAATTTTTGATAAAATTAAATTTCAACATTGATCCCGGGTTCACCTTGCAAAAACAAAAGAACCAAGAAAGAGAGAAAAAAGATTTTCCAATTTGTAATCATTATTCATGATCGTCATAATTGTTGAAAGAAACATGGTGTTTGCATAAATTGAATTTCACATTCAATTAGGTTGATAGGTCAGGCCATGTGGAAACGAAAATTGACGAGAAAAGAAAAGTATAAATGTACAAAGTTTCGTCTTCGTAAATTAGCAGTGATGATGAGCGACGTCTCATCAAGAAATGATCATGTTGGCTTGAAACAGCGATAATAGGATGATGATGACAAAAAAAAGAAGAGGCAAAAATGGCAAAAAATATTTGAAGAGGAAAAAAATGATAAAGCAGAGAATCTGTTTCTCTCATCTCTATTTCATCATGACTTCATTATTATTACCGCTACTTGTAATGTGAAAAAAAAGTTGAGCTACAAATCTAATTATCAGTTGTAACTGATTACAGTCTATCAGGCAACATTGAAACTTGTTATCATTTGGTTTTTGTTGTTATTTCAAGTTAGACTTGGAGTAACTATTTATATGTGAATACATATATTTTTTGATATACTCCCAGCAACTGTTATTGGGAGTGAAACAAGCAAAGTGATAGTTAGAGTTTATTCATAAGCAGATATGGATACACTTCTAGTTACAGATCTTTGTAATCAACTGAATTACATGTGGTAAAGGAAAAGATTGCTGATTACTTCAAGTGATTCTTGAATTATTAACTTGGATAAACTTGTGAAAGGTAAAACTGTGACAATTTGGCTTTTATCTCGTCTCAGCTTATTTAATTGTCTTCAAACTTTTTCCTTCTCTTCTTATTGTATTATCATACCAATTGGTGGGCCTATTGGCATGAAAATGTTTCAAGCTAAAAGCTAAATGTTTGCTTTGTTATCCTCAACTTTGGATGATGATAATTTCAGATTTATTACAAGTTTCATTTCATTGAAGACAAAACTATACAAAAATTTCTCTTGCTAATGTTTACTCTATTTACAGTGTTTGCTAATGTTGCTCTTGTTAAATGCTCTATTAGGTGATCTTTACTTTTCAATAAAATCCCTCAAGTAATTTTTCATGGACACAAAAAGAGGCACCAAAAAGTGACCATTTTCACCTTTAGTTTGCTTTCCTGTTCAACATTTATTTCTATTATTTGACTGCAGAATCTCTCTTCATGACAGACTTTACTTCAACCAGAACCACCACTTTGAATAGCTTAAGATATTTATGAATATCACAAGTACTTGCTATTGACTTTAATGAGATCAAACTTGTGTTTCTTCAGAGCAAAAAGTCTGCAAATCTTTTAAATATTGTCACTTCTTTCCAGTTTTGAATGTTGGAAACAGAAAGTAAAACTCTATTAATTAAAAAATTGAAAGTCAAATAGCAACAAATGAATCTTTACTCTAAACCTTTGCAACAAAATGTTCAATTTTGACTTTATTTTTGTACTTTGAGTTGAAACTTTGGATGAAATTTTGCTTTTCCTTCAATTGTTTAGCAATAAAAGATGAATTTAGTGTTTTAATTGTTCAATGTTGACGTTGTATTAACAGGTTTGTCCTGAAATTGAAAAATTTGTCACAAAATATCATGAAAGAAGGAAATGTTTTGTGATGAAATGTAACATGTAGCAAAACAATAGTTTAATGTTAATAATGAAGCTAACTTTTGATTCTTCAATTAACGTTTACAATTTGACAAAAGGCAACTAATTTGAAGGATCAAAATGAAAAACGATGACTGAATAGACTGTAAATTGCGGAAATAATAGTTGCTTCAAAGTTTTCACTATTGATCATTATTAACTGGTCTAATATTGGTTTGAAAGTCGCTTTTTTATATTCAAATAGAAGTTACTTTATTATTATGATTATTAGCATTCTTTTTACGGTTATTATTTTATTTACCTTCCTTTGCTCATCTCAAATTTCCTTTGGTCACCCAAGTGACTGGTGATAACAATGAGAATAACTTTTATGCATTAACCTTTATTCGAAGAAAATGGACATTTATAAAGAGAGAGCCCTTGGGCTATTAATTTCGATGTTTGTTTTAAACACACAATAAAACAGAGAGTGAAGAGTGTTCACTATGATATAATATTTACATTGACCAAATAATGAGCCAAATCTATACAATATATAAAGTCAAAGTATCAAATTTTTGCGTCAAGATTGTGGCTAAACGGAGCGGGTTCCAAGAAAAAAAATTACACAGTCTGAAAGCCCTGATTTAACTACAACGACGAAAAATAGAAAACCTAACCTCAGAATCTCATGACCTCTGAGAAATTCATGAAAATAGAGAATGGGGGAAAAAATGTAGAATCCGTATCCAATAACATTGAGAGAGGGGGAAAAACTTTTTTGTTATTCGGGTTGATGTTTCATTGTTGGACCAGGATTTTATGTAAAAATTTGTCATTTGAGTAAAGAGTAAAGAAAGGCTTTTTTCACCATAATGTCTACCACTCAATCCAACACATCCACCAAATCAACTAAAACAACATCAACAAAAAGACTTTTCTCAACAAATTTGTCCACCACCATCTTCACCACTTTTACACCATCTAGCATGTCCACTATTAATCGTCATCATATCTCAAAAAGTGGTCAAAAATTTGGTGGATTTGGGTGGTGGATAATCTTATAAGAAAAAGTGTTTGTAAATGTAATGCAAAAAAGCCACTCTAAAGTGGTTAATGAAAGTGGTGGACAAAAAGTGGTGTTTGATTTAGTTGATTTGGCGAATGTGTTAGATTGGGTGGTGGACATTACCGTGAAAAGACAGTTAGCATGGGTGGTTAAAAGAAACTTGCGATCAGCCATGATCGCATTAGTTTCTTGTGTATAATAAAATGAGTGACTAAGTGAGAGGTAAAAGTGTTCATTTGTCGAGTCAAATTGAAAATAGCCGATGAAATCAGATTGAAACATCATTGAATCCAATTAGAGCAAATGCTTTGATAATAATGACGATGAAAATGTATAATAACGAGATTTAAGTCGGTTTAAAGAGAGGGAGAGATTGTTTAGTTTGGACGCAATGCAAATGGTCAACACAGAAAGACGAGCAACTTTTGCAAAATGATCAGCAAGACTAGAGAAACTGTATCAAAGCGAATAGCTTTTCTTTTGCAAACTTTTGACTTATTCATTATTGAAGATGTTTTGGTTTGTTTTGAAGATTTAGGATAGCAAATGGTTCAGTTGGAAACTTTCTTATATTTGTAATCGTTTATTAATTGTCATTGATTAATAGTTTGCAATTGGATAATGGTTAAAGTTTGCACTCTTTGAAGGGTTATTAGATGAGGTTGAAACTTACGTCAATGTTTATTCCAGGTACTTTAAAGTATGAAACTTGTCGCCATTCTCTTGGTTCATAACGGTAAAACTCAGTCTCTTCTTTGTACCATTTTATTGTGTACAAAACTTCATCCTCTTGCAGGTCATATTTACACAAAAGTTCAACATCAGAACCATGGTTGACAACTTCGGGCACTTTGAATTCTGTTATTAAAACAGTCTCGAAAACTTGAATGTGCATCAAACACCACAATTGTGAACAAAATGAGAAAAAGAGATGGAAGAAAAGAATAAAAAAACTTTATTGAAATACTTTTGTCAACAGCTCGAGAAAAACGATTTAAAAGTTTTGGAAAACTTGCAAAAGTAACTTTGCAGCAAACTTGTGCATCAAATTGCTTTCTTCAACTTTTAAGGCTACTCTTGCAAGAATAATACTGAATTTTGAGAAATGAATTTACCTTGAATGAGCATTAAAACTGTAAAGATTAGAGTGTATGAATTTATAGGAGTGATAAAAGCCATGGTTAAGATTGAAGATGAACAATATCCATTTTCCAATTGGAATTGGTATCAGCTCATTGACTGAACATCACTTTCCACGAGAAACATATTTGTTGAGTAAATAAGTTTAGATGATTTGAAGTGTAAAACTTGAATCTGAATTTGGTCTCATCAAACTATTCACGATTTTATTGTTGATGTCTTTCAAGTGTTCAACAGTTGATTGGATAATCCATTGCACTTTGGCGAACAGTTTGGTCGAAACTAATTAGCACCTTCAAATGAATGAATAGTTTTTTATTTGTTTTTTTCTTGTCAAACCTTTACAAACATTGCAGTGAAAACTTTTTCCTGACCCAACAAGAAGCTAAACAATTTACTCAGAGGGAGCCTGAATCGAAAGCATGCCCTGTTCATGGTTATTTCAAGTTTCTATAAATGAACATTCATAGGAGAATCAAATGAATTCAACTTTGCAATTCAATTGTAAATGATACATTTATCATCACTTTTAATATCATTCACTCATTATTCAATATGGAATAAACTTTTCACATCAAATTTCTACTTTGGCATTGAAATTTTCAGCGAAAAAAATTGAGAATAAACTTGAATAGCATTTGAAACAATGTTATTCTTTGAATTTATTTCGTTTTCTTGCAAAATAAAGCGCAATACAATTTGAATATGAAAAGCATCATGAAAAACTTGAGAGATTGAATTGTATCAAAGTTAACTTTAACCAAATCGATTTTCAAGATTTTAAGTTGTAATCTATCATGTTACAGAACAGAAACAGAGATAAATGACAGACTTTGAATACGAGCGAGAAGAAACAAGATAGAAAGAGCTCGTGATTTAGAGATTTTCTTGAAAATGCTCAGGACATTCGAATAAGATACATCGAATCCATCATGAAAAATTATGACTGTTTTATGGAAAAATTGCTGGCTTTTGTAAAGGTTTACTTTCAAAGTAAGTTGAGCAAAGATGAAAAGCTAGAGAACAAAATTTCGGTAACAATTTTTCAAGAATCAAATATTTTAGATGACTTCTCAATCCTGAAAGTAAATAATAAAGTCTTCATCTTTCAAGTCAACTTAAAGTTAATGTGGCTCTAAATTGAATAAGTTTTCAATGCAAGTTTAGCATTTTGCAATTAAGCTTAGCATCAAAATAAGAATAAAGACTCGATATCTCCTCATGATCAGCTAAGATGGCATAAATTTAGAAATGAGTTTTGCAAAATGAGTTTCAATGAGCCATTGAATGATTTTATTGTTTTATTCAGCTCTCAAAATCAATATATTGTTGCATAGCGTTTTGATTTAAACTTAAAAATGAAGTGAGGAAAGCGAGTTTATAATGACAATAATAGCGACTGAAAGACACTTTTAAAGCGACTTATTCAGCTCACACAGAATCATTTGCATTCCGTCTAATGATAACATGAAAGAACCAACAGCAATTTGATTATAAACTTTTCTCGACTCTTTTCCCTTTCCTTGTTGCTCTTATTGCTTTTTTCAAGCCTCAAGGTAAAATCTTTGTCTCAATTATAATTTCACCAGTGCATGGTCCTTCAAAGGTCTAACTGTTAGTTGAAATGAGAGTGAGAATACGGTTGACACAGAGCAAGAAGGCAAAAGAAACTAAACAATTGATATTGATGAGATTTATTGTGTAACATGATTTTCATGGTGAATTAGAAAAGAGAAAAGTTTGTTTGAGTTTTTTTTCTCTTCTGTTTCAACATTAGTTCTCATTAGATTTTCTCTTATTTTATCTCCTTTGAATATTCATGTCCCAACAATAGAAAACAAAGCTTGATAATGAACAATTTTGTATTTATACTTTAGTATTCAAAGCAAGTTTCTTCAAAGTTTACATTTAATTCACAGTAAATGCTGATCAAACTCAGTGAACCTCTTTCGAGTTTAAAATTGTTTAAAGTCTACTTTGAGCAATTTCATCAGTCAATATTTAACAGTAATTTTGTCCACTCAAAGGCCAATCTAGAAGCAATCTAAAGTTTCGTGTTTAAACCAAGTGTAATGCTGAAAGTAAAGGATTGGGAATTTCAACCTACAATGAAGTAGCATTTCAATTTTGCACAGTTTTGCTTGAAACTAATTTTTCTCCATCTTAAATTGGTTCTATTAGTTGAATGAAAAGTTTCAAGTTTAGTAATTGCAAGAGCAAAATCCAAATGAGGAGAAATAAAGAGTTTTATATTGAATAATATTTTATTTTCAGCAACAATAAGCAAGTTGAAGTTAAAGGCAAATTGAAGAGAGAGAGAGAGCAGAGAATAAAATAAAACAGATTCTTCGATTGAAAATGAACTTGGAATAAAGAGTTAAAAAGGTAAAAATAATATAACAAGATGAATCTGTAATTGATGAACTCTCATTTTTCAGTTTCAATGCAATAAAAAGGTTGTTTGCCTTGTTTATTCACAATGATAAAGTTGAAAGAAAACGAAAAGAAAGAAAAAATTGACTTCATTTTTACCTTTTCCACTCGTAATAATAATAATGATGATGATGATATTAATAAAGTTTACTTCTTTGTTCATCATTTGCTTTGCATGAATTTACTCAACAAGAGGTGATCCTTGTCCAATTAAGAATCCCCATGAATGAGCTGAAAGTGAAAAACAAGAAACATTTTGTTGATGAGCATTTCAATAGGCTTTGATTGAGTTGTAACGTTATATTGCATCTTTTCAGTTGTGATCATTATTAGTGTTATTTTAAAGTTTTCATAGGTAAACTTATCCAAGAGTATTGCACTTTGTGAATCGCTTCATGAGCAAATTAGTTTCATTGTGTTTGTGTTCTTTGTGTTCTTTCCGTTCACCTAACTTTCCCTTTGTTTCATGGTCTAAATTCATTTTGGCTTATGTTTTGCCTTCACAGGGGAAACATTTTTCAATAAAGATCCCGAGTGAATCAAAATGTACAACAAATGTACACAGACAATTAAACTTGGTACATTTCCTTTATGCATTCAACAACCATTATAATGTAAACCTTTTTCTTCATAACCATTTCACTCTTCAATTGTACAGCTTATTAAAAGTAAACATTGCGATTTTATACACTTTGACTGTTGATGCTGCTTTTTGGTCGAATTGTTAGGTTATGAAAAAAGATTCATTCAATGCTCAATATTATGAGTTGTTGAAAAAAAGAGTTTACATCAATGAAAATCCTTCGAGAGATCAAGTTTTGCTTTTATTTTATTAATTTTAATTATCATTCAAAATTGCTCATAATTTTGGTACAAAATTTAGTTTTACAGAGAAAATGTGTTTTTTCGTTTTCCTTTTATTGTGTCCAGTGAAATAGTTTAGGAGTCCTTTTCATCCAAAGCATTGTGGTTAAATGATCGCCGATTGAAAACTTGTCGAGATTCGTGTGTCAAGTTTTGTAGATGAACTGGTGCTAAGTTTTTCTGCTTGATTGTCTCTTTTTGGCGAATGTGTAATTGGAAGAAATTTTGATTGAATCGATTGCTTTTTCTATCGGATTCTGTTCATACATGTGAATGGAGTGAAATTTTGGAAGACAGTTGTGATGAACAGGCGCTTGATTTCACTGCTTTTGCAAATAATCAAAATATAACTCAATGATGATATCAATCATGGTATAATGATGATATTGAGGATGAAGAACAGCTTATAATGATGAAGATTTTGTCGAAGGAACCGATTTGATCAAGAGTTTGACAAATTATCGTGAGATTATCTGACATCACAGAGTATTATTGTGATTATATTTTTCATTGAAACTATTTTTTTCCATAAAAAAGATCTATCAATTGGATGCAAAACTAAGCAAGTAGTAATAGGCAACAAATCATGAGCTTGTTGAATTGAATTAAATTGAACAAAATTTCAAAGCTCATAATCGCCTGCATGATAAATCTAAAAATACTAATTGAAATGATGAAATTCAAGATTCACAAAAGTTAAGATTGCATGCAATACACTCATAGAGTTGCGTTGAGTACTTGTAAGCATCTGCGCCAATAATTTGAGTTTAGCATTGAATGATGTTATTACTTTTACCTTTACACCTTTTTACTTTTTTTCTTGCTTTTTTATTTTATCTGAAAGTTTGTCTGTTTGATGGGTAAAAATTGATGAATTATTATATCTGTTTGTTTGTTCGTTTGTCTGTTTTTGATCAAATAATGAAACAATGATAGAAGGAAAGTTACGAGGAAAAATAACTTTTGTGGCAAAAAATGGATGCATTGAGAGTGTTTGTTTCTAGCTTTGTTTGCTTGAGAGATTGATTCTTTATATCTAATGCTTTTCGCTCCTACACTTTTCAAACTTTGAAATACTTTCGATTCTGTAAATTAGATTAAATTATTTGTAGCAATGTATAAGCTGTTTGGCCACATAATGGATCAAAAGATGATCGATAAAGAAAACAGATATAAAAAAATAAACAGGGTTTTGTCTCATTGATTTCTTCGATGATTATCATGGTGCATATTGGCTATGAACCGCATGAACAGTAAACCATGATAACAGAAAAGTAATATTTAAAACACGTTTCTGAACCATAGGAAAATAGAAGGCAACACTTTAGTGGTAGAGCAACGGTAATACGGTAAGCTCCGTTGCGATAACTTGAACTGTTTGCAATATCTGAATTAACGAATTTGATTTAGAATTGAAAAAGTTAGAAAATAGCAAATTTTCGGAACGGCGGGAAATTTTTCTTGGCAAACACTCTCTATGAATATTTTATTGAGGAATCGGTCGATTTCCATGGCGCACATCTTTTTGTAAATGAATGCTTGACTTTTTGCTACAGATTTTTCTATCAAAAAATTTTGATCGGCAGATAATTGAAGCTCTGGAAACCGCAAGGATAAAAATCATCCGGAAGGCTAAAGGAAAAAAATGGAACAAATTGAGTCACGAATCATTGAATAAACAGAGAGATTCTGTAATTTGAACAATTGCAATTGGTACAGCAACATGCAAAAGAACACTTGATCTGAAGATGCAAATGAAGGAGTTCAGTGGTAGAAGCAGAAAAAACATTTCCGTTCTTAAACCTGGAGCATGCCATCACATGAATTTTAATCAACATTATCATTGCTGTTAATAATATTTCAATGCTTAATTCATCTCCTATGAGCAGAGATAAAGAAGCAAAAAAGAGCTGAAAAGATTGAATGACTTTTAATTAATGAAAGTGAAGCCAAAAAAATTAGAATGAACAAAAAAGGTCTAAGATGTATCATGATTACCATTAACAAACTGAATTTTCCACAACCTTATTCTTCGTGATTAAGATAATTAGATAAAAAGTTGATAGAAATGTCAGTGTTCATTTAATTCACTCGAATAAACATTCAAATGAACTATTTAACCATGACCAAAAAGCATTTGGAAAAGTATCAAAAATTGAGAAGAAAAACTAAACGAAAAAAACAATTCACCTGGAATCATGTTCAATTCAATATCGATATTTTGCTCGTCTCACCTCTCACTTGCTCGTCTGTACAATCAATACAACTGTATCTTAATTCAGATTGAATTTTAAAATTACAGTTAGTAAAGAAAAAGCTTGAAATTGAATGTTTTCCAATGAACCATTTCATGTGAAACTTGAAAATTTTAATTTGCTAATTCAACTAATTGCATATTGATTCATTGATGAAAAGGTTAAATCGAATCAATTTGATTGTATTTCACAAATAATATTGAATATTGAATTGCAATTGTTTGCAAAAGTTTTCAGTCTTCATCAGTCAAAATGATAACAAATTGAGAAAAGCCAAAATTACAGGGAGGAAAAAAATATGAACCGAAACAAATCAAAGTAAAGGAAAAGTTTGAAATGATGAGAAGGAATGAAAAAAAGATTCAATCGAAAAATGCTTTCAATTTGATTGAATGTTTAAATTTTTGATATCAAAAGGAACAGAAAGGGAAGAAGAAAAGAAGAGCGAAAAAAAAGTTTAAATTTTGTTTATTTTGTTATTGCTTTATTTTTATCACTCAATTAGATTCCAAGAATAAGTTTTTGTCCCAATAAAACAACAATTGCAAGTGAAGCGAGTGAACACTTTACTGTTTAGTCAATCATTATTTTGTCTGGTTTGTGCCGTTTATTGCCAGGTCAATGGCTAAATAAATTAGTTGATTAGGGAAACTGATTAAAGGGAATAAAATGACAAACTTGTAATAAATATATACTTCAATTAATATTAGTACATTTGGATGTAACATTTTTGTGATTAACTTGGGATTGAAAGTAAAGTTGCATTTGTATATTTTGCTATTTTTTGTGCTGCTGCTGCTGCTGTTGGTTTGTTATTCAGCATTTACAATCTCAACCTTTAGCTGTTCAATCTCAATTGAAGCAATCAGATTAGATATGATTTATGGTTTAGTTATGGTTCAGATGAATATCTCATCAAGTGAGTCAGTAAGTAAGTTTATCAAGAGTGTGCAAGGGTAAGTCGGTGAAATTGAAATTATGTTTGAGCAAATGATAATACTACCAATGAGAAGATCCATTTTTTCCAATCCATTTTTACACACATATCATCTTCCTATTATAATAACTATTACTTTTGTTTTCACTTGCAGACATTAGAGTATTGAATTTTTTAACCTTTCTGCTCTCCTGTTTATCATGCTTTTACCCTGTTAGATGCATGATTTACTCGGATTTTGACTTTGATTTTACATTCATGAGAGGGTTAAACCAGGTAAAATTCAATGAGTCAAGAAATGCTTTACCATAATAAAATAACAGTCGAATCGAATGTAAAGTTAAACCTCTTTTTTTCCCTCATTTTTTTCTCTTCTTCTTTTCGTCTTCTTCTTCTTTCTTGATTCTCTTAAACTTTTTGCTTTCCTCTCCTCAAACTCGTTCATTTTATCCCTTGATAAGGTGATGAAAATGTTCATTGTATATATCATTTTTGAATATCATTTTCATTCCTTTTCCGCTTCTTTTATCTCTCATGTAATCCAATCATCATTTCATTTTGGCTTCTTTAACCATCGGGTAAAAAAAGAGCAAGATGAAACAAGACAGAGTTTAACCTTTTTCAACTTGATCTTTTCACTCAAAGGTTTTTTCCAATCAATTTTCAATAATGATGATGATGATGCTAGTGATGGTGATTGTCATCATTATTTAGGATATTTGAAGGCACAGGGAGGGAAAAAAAGAGTCAACAAGAAACATAATTTTCTCATCAAAAGAGAAGGGAAGGAAAAATAAGATTTTGGGATGAAAATGAAAAGCAAGGAAAGAAAAACAAAAGTCTATGTAAACTGAGCGATCAATTCAAGTTTGATGATTGTCTAATAGTATTGATGAGTTGAAACTGTTATACAAGTTATCTTTATCCTCGATAAATGTTAGATTAGATGCTTGGGAGTGATTCAATGGAATGATTTAATATTGAGAAAAAAAGAAATGAGAAAAGCTAAAGAGTTTTTTACAATTTAATCAATTTTTCTTTCTCTTCAAATACAGACTTGGATTTTCATTTTCATTGTTTAATCATAACGATGATATAACCTTAATGCAGTCAGATGAAGAAAAGTTCAATTGAATAAATCTATTTATTTAAAGGCTATCGATTTTGACAAAATTGAAACACTTTAAATTGACTTAATTATCGATTAAATGATTCAAGGGAAAAGCCAATTTAAAATCAATTGATTGCGAGAAGAAGAAAAAGATTTCACTTTTTCATTGAATATGAACTGACAAATTGAAGTGTAATGAGAAGTAAAAGGTAAAAAATTGGTTTCAAAAAAGTGTTAATTATCCAGACTATCATCACCATTGTAATGTTAAGGTTAAGATGGGATTCAAGCTTTACCTTTCTGGCTAATGGTGATACATAATTGATGGTCAAAGTTAGTTACATTAACAGGTAAAACAGGTTAACAATCAACTGTTTACCTTCAACATGATGATGCCTTGAACAGCCCTTCAATGGTAATGGTTGTTAATGTAAATGATTGTGTGTGTTCTGGAGTCAGGTTGACTGGGAAAAGGTGAATTAGAAGAGTTGAATGGGAAAACTGAATGAGCATCTCATGAAAATAAAAAGTCATGTAAGTGGTAACTCAACTGAATCATCTCTTGTGATTCAAGTCCGTTTAATCAAGCCATTCTTCTCATCATTTTGGCCAATCTGACCATTTCTTTTTTCCTTTCTTTTCTCTTTCTCTATCTCACCCCTTCACCATCAGCATTTGTTTGCTTTACCTTTGAAAGTTGTCTTCATGTAACCTGAACCAGAATCTCAATATAATGTTGATTAATTATTTAAATCAGATTCGATAGAAGTATATTAGAGTTTCATTCCTTGTTATCGAGGTCTTTTAACACCACTAGAAATACATTACATTCATTATCAACCAATTTCATGAATAAATTAGAAAAGTAACTTTTCATTTACTGATGAACCAAACATAAGATACAGAAATGAAATTCACTCTTTAAAGCTCAAATCATATCAATATGAATGAGCCGAATTAGATAATAAAGGTTTTATTGGATGTAATTGTCCGGTTCTACATCCGGATACAAGGATGAAGAACACAAACTTTTGAATTGATTGAACAAATTTTCAAAAAATCGCATTAAGGGCATTTTTTATCAATAATTTGAACGGTTTAAATTGTTGATTTCAGCATTATTTTGTCCTCTTTATGATCCTTGATCACTGATCTTTATCAAGTCATCGATCTTGCTTTTGTCTTTTTATATAAAAAATATCAATAAATAATTCAATCAAGACAATTTTGCGTCATTACTAGCCGCAGAACCTTTCATTGTCAAATGAAAAAGTTACTATTGATGATAACAGATTTTAAATTATCAGATGCTAAAAATGTTCATAAAGAAAAGGCAATGAATCTGTTTCTAAAAAATTTTGAGTGATTCCTTAGTCTATTGCTGTTGATATAGTGAAGTTTATCAAATGTATTGATATCTCTAATCGTAAGGAACCATAAACACTGGAATTTGACCAAATTGCTTTAGAAAACAATGTTTCATGAAGTCAAATCCTCGACTTATTCTTTCTACTTTTGTTGATAATTGTGGCCAGTCTGAATAGATTCGATCATCCTTTAAATAATGATAAAACTTGATAGTTCGGCCGTGTCTTTGGCAATATTGATCCACAAAATCAGCAGCATATTTTGTGACTCTGGGTGATCCCCTTAAATCAAGTAAACACAACTTTGGTAACATGGCCACCATTTCCTTTACATGTTCATCTTGTATCTTGCAATTATTTTTCAAAGCAAGGTGCTTTAAATTGGGATACTTAGTCAACAGCCTCTTTAAGGAAACCCAATTCTGGTCGTAGCTCTAACCAAAAAGAAAAAGATAATAATGTTAGTTTTTGCTATGGAAATAACATTGAAAAATTGAAATGTACCTACATAATGAATAACTAAATCTTGCATGTTGAAGTTTTTGACTGAAATGTCAACAAAAAAACGATTTTCAGAAATGAAATGGAATGCACTTCTCAATGCTGGACACGAATCCATAAAGCGAAATCCAATATACTCATCAGTACCATAATAAGACGATAATCCAAGCTCAAGAATCTCCAGATTTTTCAAAATTGGCCCTTCATAGAATCCATCAGGTAAACCTTCACATGAAAGAAAGTAAATTAGTTTAAAATGTAAAAAATATGTAGATTTCTGATTACCATCACAATTCTCAATCCGAAGTCTTTTCAGATTCGGAAAGTGCCTCGCATGATGAGCAAAATCAAATGCATAATATTCTTTAAGAACAAGCTGCTTTATCTTGACTCCATTATCGGGCACAATAATATAATAAGAATCCAAATCACATGTTGCTAACATTTCCAAATTTTCTAGGCTATCGTGAGTCATGTGGCGCATCATATTCCTGGGTTCAAAATTTGCTCCTTTAATTGACTCAGCTGTTGCCAGTAATTTGATTATTTCATCTCGACCCAACTTCTTGCACAACGGTGTGTCTAGATCAACAACCTTTACAATAAAAATGGGAAAATTTTCCATTGTATTTGACTTGTTTATTATGACAATCTACTTACCTTAAGTGAAGGTAACAATTGGGATAAATCAATATCTGGTAACTTATCGGTTTTATGGAAATAAATTTTATCCATACGACAATCATGTTTGTCTGTGCTTGAAGATGAGGCTCCTGAAGTTGAAATAGATGAAAAAAATAATAATATTGGATTAAAACAAAGTGTATCGATATCTTTATAAGGTAACTTACCTTCAAGAAAATTGACTTTACTCAGCCGATAGGATATTAACCGCTTCCATCTGTCACACACTGAAAAATTTAGTATATAATTAAAACAATCTTAATGACACTAAGCGACAAATCAAAAGTATTATATAAAATGATATAAGAAACTATTAATAAAATCTGATGATTCAATTCAAATTTGGCGCACACTCCAGCAGCAAGTCTATCTCCATTGGTTACAAGACTTTTAACAGCTGATTTGGGTTTATTAATCCTATTTAGATTTAAAATTAAATTGAAGGAAAGCTCTTTGAGACTCAAAGTTTGAGTAAATTTGACCAAAATTAGTAAATATGAAGACGTGAGATGATCTAATTGGGTTGACATTATTAGCGATTCATAAGCCTTACTACACCATCAAACTTCAACTTCAAATTTGGTTGTCCATGTTACTTTATTTTGTTTGTTAAAGCCATCAAATTAAATTATTTGATTTCAAATCAGTTTGATTTATCTGGCTGAACTCATATTTCTAGTCGGTAGCCTCTTCTTAATAGTTTATAATTATATTTTTAAGGCCAGTTTAATGATGCATTTAAACAAAAGCAACTTACCTTTATAACAGTTGATTGTATCGTCTAAATCACCTACAAACAGGAAAATCGAGAGTAAACAGTCATCAGGTAATTGGTTGATTAACATTATCCATTAAATTATGTCACTTCATGAATGGAAAATTATTTTATAAATTATCCAAGAAGGATTTTAAAATCTTCACTTTTTGCTCTGAATTAGTGTTTGAATTTCGTTCCCAACTAGCAGCTAGCCGACTCTACCGACTCAGTCAATTTTACATTTCACTTACTGGATAATCGGCGCAGATTGATAACCAAACAATATGCTCATGAAAACTTGAACATATAAACACCGTAAAGTAGTAAAAACTTTTAATCTTTAAAATTGGCAATTGGAAGTAGAACTTTGATTGTATAATTGTGGTGGGTAAAAAATAAAACAAAAAAATTTCAATGAAAAATACAATACAAAAAGAAGGCTAATTTTAGGTTTAACTTAACAACCAGTCGACTCACAGTTGTCAGTCAGTCTTGTTTATTTAGTGATTCACTGGATCAGCCAGCTAAGGACTCGTATTTTGTGTTTATTGTACATTTTTACTAATCAATTGATATTGTATCAGAAAATCTTGTAAGTGTTGAAGCTGTTCATTTTATTGGAGTGAAACCTAATTTTTCTTTAATTAATCACTCCTCATCCAATGAATGATCTATTTTGAATGATGTATCTAGGATCTTAAACGTTTTTATCTTTCTATAAGCAATTGGAGTCGTGATTCCAGCAACAAGACCAACCATCATGAACAGTGTTATGATACCAAGAGCTGCTTCTCCACTTGTACCCTTCACCTGATCCATTTTCGGGTTGGAATCCAATTTCTCAGCATCTTTATATTCGTAATTGGTACATTTTTCAGACACAACAGATCGTGTTGATGGATTTTTCGCCGAAGATTTTGAAAGACTGCATACACTTTCCGTTTTTCCCTCTGGACAATAGTTGAATGATAGACATGGTTCATTACCGGCTTTCCAAGCGTCACAAAGTGCTGCACATTGGTCCATTGTCAGGTTTAATTCAGTGTGATGAGTTTCAGAGACAATCTTATGACCAGTATATATGAATTTATCAGATACTTTGGCTATACAAGAGAATGGTAAAGTTAATCACAAATAGATTAATAGTCTAAACAGACTCATTGATGACGTAAAGACTACTCACGAATATATACGCTACAGTTCTGATGATATTCTGTAGCTGAGTCAGTGTAGATTCCAGCGAATGAACACTGTCCCTGACAGAATTGAAACGAATAACATTCACTTGATTGATGACAGAGAAGTGCACAATTATCGAGATGAGTATCAGCTACAATTGAACCTGAATCTTTGTATCTCCTGTTGAATATCGGATTATAGTTGTGGACTAAATCTCTTCTGTAAACTGTACATGATTCATCTGGTGAGAGTAAATCTGTTGAAAGCGTTGCAGAGTCAAAGGTTGAAACAAGGCAATCAAATTCACCAGGATATGGACAAACTGAGAATGTTTGACATCCATCAGACTTGGCACAAGCATGATAGCAATCACCCAAATTTTTAGCTTCTCTGACCAACTGTACCTTGATATTGGTTCCAGGCAATTTATAACCAGTATAAAGTGGACTGAACAGTTTCTCAATCTCATTTGATACCTTTGTGATTGAGGCAATTGTATACTGAGCAAGTGACGCACCATTGTATAGACTGAAGCTCAGGCCTCTACTGATCAGACCACTTTGTATTGCATCGGAACTCAATTCTCGGTCGTAGCGATTCAAGTTCTTCAATGGAACATAAAAAATCTCGCAATCATAACCATCCACTTTATCCTCGACCAGGTCATTTATTTTATCGATTGAAGCGCAAATTTTGTTTTCACAAAATGCGACTCCTCTAATTGATGGGAAAATTCATGAGGTACAATATAGTTCATTCAATCACATGCAATACTTACTCAAAAGTCGTGGCCCTTTTGGTATACAAGTGAAGACATTCATCTGAGCTTCCAACTGATACCTCTAATGACTTTTTCAGAACCTTTTTAGCAACAGAAATGGATTCATTACGAAAAACATCTAGAATTATTCAATGAGAAACAGATTAATCAGCAATAAATCTATGAAAATAAATCAATACTTACTTTTTAATGGAGGCAAATTATTGAACGTAACATACGCAGTTGTTTCATTTTGATTGAAAAAAACATCAATGTTTACTATTCGTGAAGCTGAAATGGTGCCAGTGTTGACTATTGACTCTTTCAGTCTATCATTATACGAGTAAGGCATTTCTTTACCAAAAAAATCACATGATTCTAAAAGGAATGCAAATAAACAACTGTAAAATTGAATTCAATTGTTAACATGGATAACAAGAGTACTGGGTTATTCAAAATTCACGCAAGACTTTTTTCGCTTATAACAGCGCCGTCCGTGCAAATTTCGTCCCCATATTTTTTCAATGGCCTTTTGACATCAGTACAATATGTTTCGAATAGCTTTTGGAATTTCGATTTTTCTATGATAATTTCGATAGTTTGCATGGTGAGCTTAAACTAAAAAGAGTCTTGAACCTGAAATTTTCATAGAAAAATCGAAATTTTAAAAACCGTTCGAAACATATTGTACTGATGTCAAAAGGCCATTGAAAAAATATGGGGACGAAATTTGCACGGACGGCGCTGTTATAAGCGAAAAAAGTCTTGCGTGACTTTTGAATAACCCAGTATTACCTTTGGAGCTTCTGCATTTAAAATTCAAGGCAAAAGTTTCTTTTAATTTTGAATCATAGCAACTGCCAATATTGAATATTGATCCATACATTTCCCCTGAAATTTTAACTCCATGATCATAATAGTTTCGTTGCGTTGTCTCAATTAAATTGTAAGAGTCCTGTAAATGTAACAATTTGGTTAGAGAGCTCAGTGAATGATATCATTTGTCCACTCAACAACTTACCAAATCACTCTTTTTGTAAGCATTGATCACACTTGAACGAAGCGTGTAATAATGACCAAGATCAATAGTCTGGATAAATTGAAAATTGGATTAGTGAAGTTAAGTCTGTCTACACTCGAGTATCAATAGTTACAAGAAGTGTTAATTAACACTTCTTGAGATGTTTAAACATCTAAAGTTTATGCATACACTGAACAGTGTCCATACTACCTGGTAAATGATACAAGGCTATTCAGCTAATAAAAACCATGTTGAACGCAATACTCTATACTCGATTCCTGAGCCGGCAACCCTTCTTGTTGTTCTTACTAGCTGAATAGCCCTGTGCATCTATTAACAGGTTGAGTATATCATGAAAAGTATAATGGCACTCACAGCAAATATATAATAATTTGTCGTCACAACTTTGTCATAGGTTCCACTTTTAGTTGTTTTATTGTATTCGACAGCTTCATAAACGTAATACTTTCCATGGCCATTCTGTTCTTCCTGCAATCATCGAAAGACTATCAAGTATTAATAGAAAGCATTTGATAATCACAATGGGAATGGTACGTACAATAGCCTTGATTCCTAAGAATTTAAATTTATCGTTCGGTATTTCATTCAAGAGTAAATTAAGGCTCATTGAGCTTTTCATGTATGTTACTTCAACACCTGGATCAGATGATGCCATTGGATCAATTGTACAATATCCTTTGTCCAGTAGTTTATATGAAATTCCCAATGAAAAATCATAAATGGTTTCTTCTTCTTTTCCTTGACTCGTCATTTTACGATACAAAAGTTGGGCTTCGATATCGGCATAAACCTAATGAATGAATACAATGTGTTAATTTCGAATTGAGTTGACCTTAATCAGATTAACCTCCTCTCTCTTTGACGAAGGTCTCGGTCCTTTCACATTTTCATCTAAAAGATAATGCAACTGGTTACTAGGAACATTTGGAATGGGACTAGACGATTCAAGATAAAAGCGACACCCGATTCCTGGAGTGACCTGTGAATCAAATATATATTGTATTTTAAGCATCGAAAATTGAGCGAAGAAAGTAATGAAACTCACAGTAACAAGGCCAGATACTTCATTTTCCAGCTTAGTAACCGAAGTGAAATCCATGATGAAACTCTGCTTTTTGGATGAAAATTCAGTTACATCAGTGCCATAAAAAACGATCCTATCAGGTTGAATTGCTTCTTTACCTGTAACAAAGATCAAAAGGTTAATGAAACCACAAAAAGTAAACCAAATTGTTATTCACTTTTGAAGTAACGAGTAACCCGCAACTTGTTTCCGTTCATATTTGCATAGTCACTATGCATTGTTGTTCCTCTTATCTGGACATCAGAATCACTTATCTGTTAGTAAATACATTTAAACAAAGTTAAACATATGAGCTGAATAAAATGATCGGAATATCGGTTACCCATCTATGTCCTCCCCAGTTCAGTCTATGAATAAGTGACGGCCCAACAAGAAGAATCCGATTGAGCAATGGATTTGTGATGCCAGACAAGTTTGAATCCCATTTGCTTTTGTAGGTGAAAGTGTCACAACGATTATCTGTTGAAAGATAGACAAATTGTCGAGCTCAATTTTTTTCACAAAAGTCCAAAGCAACGAAATGCTGTTCCATCAAGCATTATAATGCATATGTGACTTATACGGCATATTTTATTGATACATTGATTGAAGAGATTGCTTACCATGAATAACGAGACGATACTCTTGTAGCCGATCATGATAAAAAATATCGAATGAACCAGCATCAGAAGTGATTGCAAGCTTTCCAGAAATTGAATAATTGGAATATATCATTTCTCTCATTGAATACCTTTCATCATTTGACTACACGATTGGAAATAGAATCGGATAAAGTAAATTTTACTCTTGTTTTGTTACATAAATAGTTGTTTTAGAATCGAAAATAATGTTCTTCATTCGCTTTTCTGTTTACTTACAACATATTTTGTTAGCATTAACTTGAACATTTGATAGCTTGACTTTTATCTTATTCTAAAGTACATTTTACTCATAACGAAGTCATGAACATGGTCAGGAAAACCCCATTTTCTATGATTTTTGAATCTCGGAAAGAATATTATATGTTTAAATGCTTACTTGATCATACAAAGTCGCCTCTATCAGCCAATTTCCAGGGTCAATTTGCAGTGCGACATCATCAAAAGAAGCTGAAATTGATTTTTAAGAATGAATTAGTTTATTTCTCATGAATTTTGGGTATTAGAAACAAACACAAGTGAAATTAAATGGCCATGACAACTGGCAAAGATTATTTTGCCATGGAAAGGCTGTTGAATGAAAATAATTTGCACCAGTGGGAATGGATTAACTTAAGTGACTTTATTCAAACGATTTTATGGATAGATTTGTATATAATTTGACCTTACCTGATTGGGCATAATCAAGGATTTCGAGCAACACAAGTAATATTTGAAGAGTCCGCATCTTGAAATTGAATTTAAAATATTTTCCATTGGATGGAAGATGAAAAAATGAATCAAGTTGTAATTACTCATCGTTATGTTAATTTTGTTGATAGAGTAGCAAAATACGCCTAAAATAGATTCGTGATTAACTAATGAATTGTTAATATAGATTTGATATCTCTGTAATTCAGTAGCATCTGATGAGAAATCTTGATGTTGATCTATCTAGATGAGATACGAGCTGTTGAAGGGGACAATCATTCTGTAGGCGTTATAAGCAAGTAAATGCAGTAGTAAATCGAGTGATAAAGTCACGGAGCTTGGCCAGCTTATATATGGTAATATTGTGATAAATGAATTTTGTGGTTTGATAAGAAGTTGAAGGGAAAAATATTCAAAGTTTTGGCAGATCAAAGCACTACTGGCTTGAAAGAGCCATTTCTGGTTCAGACTATTAGCAAATAGTCAAATGCGTTTCTTTGCCACCTTTACCTCGTTGTATGGTTAAATTGATTTTGGTGTTTTTCATCATTAGCATCTCATAGACATGTTTGCTTTTCTTTCAAGCCACGTGCATACATTTCTGTTGCTATTAAACACCTCATTTGAAAACAATTAAATACTAAATTAGACGTTTAACAGCGCGATCATAAACACACTGAAACAACTACCTACCTGACATTCAAAAGAAGGTGGAACAAAACATTGTGAAGAAACCTCATTACATACCGAAATGACATTGACGATTTCACCCTGAATAATGAATAAAACCTTTATGTTGTATGATCTATCGCAGGTGCGTAGGTTTTTATGCTAATTCCAAAGCACTAAAACTGGAATGGTTTTATAATATCTCAATAAAAATTGATTCAATTTTAATTTCAAACAATATCATAAATTGCGCAGAACATAGTCACAAACGAGTAAAAATGATATGAAAAAACAGGAACTCATGGATTAAAGCGGATTTGTAAGCACATTATAATAATAGATACAGAGAAAAATATGCAAAATAAGAGTTTATCAAAGTATCAACGTTCTTTTTATTGACTTTCGTCTTGCTAGAAAGCTATGTTAATTTTTATTCTGTAAACATCCTAACAATTTATTCATCAAAGTTTCAATCCTATCTACTAGATGCATGGTTCTAATATCCTTGGATATTAGATAAAGTTAACCTCTAGTTAGTCTAATTCATTAAACCAACAAAAGATTTATCAACGTTTACAATTCAGAGAGACTTAAATCTGGGTAAATAATTGTTAAAACAGTTAAAATTTTAACAGATGGAGCATGAAAAACAAAATCAGCATAAACGACTTGGTATAAAAAGCCTCAGAAAAAACGTTAAAGATATCAGTTGAAGAAGTATCAACAAAAACCAACACAACATGAATATAAAATTATTAACTTTGTGCATCGTAGCAATAACAGCGTTTAACGTTGCTGATGCAAACAGCTTGTCGAGATGGAATCCCATAAACATCGCAATGAAAATGCCAATAGATCTTTTTGGTAGCCACAAGAAAACTAACTCAGGATCGGCTTCATCTGCAGCAACAGCGACAGCAGCTTCAGACTCATCAACAGGCCACAAACCAACAACCGGTAACTCAGGGTCGCATGGACATTCACCTAACTCACCGCCATCAGGATCATCAGCAGCAGCTTCATCAGGAGCAGCAGCAGCTTCAGGTTCAGGATCATCTGGCTCAGGTTCATCAGGACAAGGATCTGGTTCATCAGGTTCAGGATCATCTGGTTCAGGTTCATCAGGATCAGCAGCTTCAGGATCAGCAGCATCAAGTTCAGCAGCAGCAGCTTCAGACTCATCATCTGCACCTGCACCAGCATCAAATACTGGATCAGACTCATCATCAGCAGCTTCAAGTTCAGCAGCAGCAGCATCAGCAGCATCAGCTTCAGATTCATCATCAGGACCAACAAAAACAACAACAACAACAACATCAACCAGTAACTCACCTAACTCAGCATCATCAGGATCAGGTTCAGGATCATCAGCAGCAGCTTCATCAGGAGCAGCAGCAGCTTCAGGTTCAGGATCATCTGGCTCAGGTTCATCAGGACAAGGATCTGGTTCATCAGGTTCAGGATCATCTGGTTCAGGTTCATCAGGATCAGCAGCTTCAGGATCAGCAGCATCAAGTTCAGCAGCAGCAGCTTCAGACTCATCATCTGCACCTGCACCAGCATCAAATACTGGATCAGACTCATCATCAGCAGCTTCAAGTTCAGCAGCAGCAGCATCAGCAGCATCAGCTTCAGATTCATCATCAGGACCAACAAAAACAACAACAACAACAACATCAACCAGTAACTCACCTAACTCAGCATCATCAGGATCAGGTTCAGGATCATCAGCAGCAGCTTCATCAGGAGCAGCAGCAGCTTCAGGTTCAGGATCATCTGGCTCAGGTTCATCAGGACAAGGATCTGGTTCATCAGGTTCAGGATCATCTGGTTCAGGTTCATCAGGATCAGCAGCTTCAGGATCAGCAGCATCAAGTTCAGCAGCAGCAGCTTCAGACTCATCATCTGCACCTGCACCAGCATCAAATACTGGATCAGACTCATCATCAGCAGCTTCAAGTTCAGCAGCAGCAGCATCAGCAGCATCAGCTTCAGATTCATCATCAGGACCAACAAAAACAACAACAACAACAACATCAACCAGTAACTCACCTAACTCAGCATCATCAGGATCAGGTTCAGGATCATCAGCAGCAGCTTCATCAGGAGCAGCAGCAGCTTCAGGTTCAGGATCATCTGGCTCAGGTTCATCAGGACAAGGATCTGGTTCATCAGGTTCAAGATCATCTGGTTCAGGTTCATCAGGATCAGCAGCTTCAGGATCAGCAGCATCAAGTTCAGCAGCAGCAGCTTCAGACTCATCATCTGCACCTGCACCAGCATCAAATACTGGATCAGACTCATCATCAGCAGCTTCAAGTTCAGCAGCAGCAGCATCAGCAGCATCAGCTTCAGATTCATCATCAGGACCAACAAAAACAAAAAAAACAACAACAACAACAACATCAACCAGTAACTCACCTAACTCAGCATCATCAGGATCAGGTTCAGGATCATCAGCAGCAGCTTCATCAGGAGCAGCAGCAGCTTCAGGTTCAGGATCATCTGGCTCAGGTTCATCAGGACAAGGATCTGGTTCATCAGGTTCAGGATCATCTGGTTCAGGTTCATCAGGATCAGCAGCTTCAGGATCAGCAGCATCAAGTTCAGCAGCAGCAGCTTCAGACTCATCATCTGCACCTGCACCAGCATCAAATACTGGATCAGACTCATCATCAGCAGCTTCAAGTTCAGCAGCAGCAGCATCAGCAGCATCAGCTTCAGATTCATCATCAGGACCAACAAAAACAAAAAAAACAACAACAACAACAACATCAACCAGTAACTCACCTAACTCAGCATCATCAGGATCAGGTTCAGGATCATCAGCAGCAGCTTCATCAGGAGCAGCAGCAGCTTCAGGTTCAGGATCATCTGGCTCAGGTTCATCAGGACAAGGATCTGGTTCATCAGGTTCAGGATCATCTGGTTCAGGTTCATCAGGATCAGCAGCTTCAGGATCAGCAGCATCAAGTTCAGCAGCAGCAGCTTCAGACTCATCATCTGCACCTGCACCAGCATCAAATACTGGATCAGACTCATCATCAGCAGCTTCAAGTTCAGCAGCAGCAGCATCAGCAGCATCAGCTTCAGATTCATCATCAGGACCAACAAAAACAACAACAACAACAACATCAACCAGTAACTCACCTAACTCAGCATCATCAGGATCAGGTTCAGGATCATCAGCAGCAGCTTCATCAGGAGCAGCAGCAGCTTCAGGTTCAGGATCATCTGGCTCAGGTTCATCAGGACAAGGATCTGGTTCATCAGGTTCAGGATCATCTGGTTCAGGTTCATCAGGATCAGCAGCTTCAGGATCAGCAGCATCAAGTTCAGCAGCAGCAGCTTCAGATTCATCATCAGGACCAACAAAAAAAACAACAACAACAACATCAACCAGTAACTCACCTAACTCAGCATCATCAGGATCAGGTTCAGGATCATCAGCAGCAGCTTCATCAGGAGCAGCAGCAGCTTCAGGTTCAGGATCATCTGGCTCAGGTTCATCAGGACAAGGATCTGGTTCATCAGGTTCAGGATCATCTGGTTCAGGTTCATCAGGATCAGCAGCTTCAGGATCAGCAGCATCAAGTTCAGCAGCAGCAGCTTCAGACTCATCATCTGCACCTGCACCAGCATCAAATACTGGATCAGACTCATCATCAGCAGCTTCAAGTTCAGCAGCAGCAGCATCAGCAGCATCAGCAGCATCAGCTTCAGATTCATCATCAGGACCAACAAAAAAAACAACAACAACAACATCAACCAGTAACTCACCTAACTCAGCATCATCAGGATCAGGTTCAGGATCATCAGCAGCAGCTTCATCAGGAGCAGCAGCAGCTTCAGGTTCAGGATCATCTGGCTCAGGTTCATCAGGACAAGGATCTGGTTCATCAGGTTCAGGATCATCTGGTTCAGGTTCATCAGGATCAGCAGCTTCAGGATCAGCAGCATCAAGTTCAGCAGCAGCAGCTTCAGACTCATCATCTGCACCTGCACCAGCATCAAATACTGGATCAGACTCATCATCAGCAGCTTCAAGTTCAGCAGCAGCAGCATCAGCAGCATCAGCTTCAGATTCATCATCAGGACCAACAAAAACAACAACAACAACAACATCAACCAGTAACTCACCTAACTCAGCATCATCAGGATCAGGTTCAGGATCATCAGCAGCAGCTTCATCAGGAGCAGCAGCAGCTTCAGGTTCAGGATCATCTGGCTCAGGTTCATCAGGACAAGGATCTGGTTCATCAGGTTCAGGATCATCTGGTTCAGGTTCATCAGGATCAGCAGCTTCAGGATCAGCAGCATCAAGTTCAGCAGCAGCAGCTTCAGACTCATCATCTGCACCTGCACCAGCATCAAATACTGGATCAGACTCATCATCAGCAGCTTCAAGTTCAGCAGCAGCAGCATCAGCAGCATCAGCTTCAGATTCATCATCAGGACCAACAAAAACAACAACAACAACAACATCAACCAGTAACTCACCTAACTCAGCATCATCAGGATCAGGTTCAGGATCATCAGCAGCAGCTTCATCAGGAGCAGCAGCAGCTTCAGGTTCAGGATCATCTGGCTCAGGTTCATCAGGACAAGGATCTGGTTCATCAGGTTCAGGATCATCTGGTTCAGGTTCATCAGGATCAGCAGCTTCAGGATCAGCAGCATCAAGTTCAGCAGCAGCAGCTTCAGACTCATCATCTGCACCTGCACCAGCATCAAATACTGGATCAGACTCATCATCAGCAGCTTCAAGTTCAGCAGCAGCAGCATCAGCAGCATCAGCTTCAGATTCATCATCAGGACCAACAAAAACAACAACAACAACAACATCAACCAGTAACTCACCTAACTCAGCATCATCAGGATCAGGTTCAGGATCATCAGCAGCAGCTTCATCAGGAGCAGCAGCAGCTTCAGGTTCAGGATCATCTGGCTCAGGTTTATCAGGACAAGGATCTGGTTCATCAGGTTCAGGATCATCTGGTTCAGGTTCAGCAGCTTCATCATATGCTAATCGCTACACTAATTCTGCTGGGCAAACCTGTATTTGCTATGCTTAAGTCTCGAAAAAATAAAATTGTTTAATTAAGGCAATGCTCTCTTTTTATTTTCGTATTTCAGCCATTATGATATTATTTTATAATTTTTATAGGTCACGAGTGAAAAAAACAGTGAGTTGACTTAAGGCTATTTATAATTATCTCGAAAGTTGGACTTGCGATGCAAGGGTTCTGGTTTTTTGTCTGTAGTGACATAAATAACGGCGATTAGTGCTAAAAAATGCCTTCAACGTCAGTTCACGAAATCGAATGAAAAGTTTTAGTTCCGATTCCTACTTACGATTACGATAAGATTGCCACA
This sequence comes from Tetranychus urticae, assembly GCF_039701765.1. Taxonomy (NCBI): domain Eukaryota; kingdom Metazoa; phylum Arthropoda; class Arachnida; order Trombidiformes; family Tetranychidae; genus Tetranychus; species Tetranychus urticae. The sequence continues at coordinate 4,373,762 of NC_142958.1, read as the reverse complement.
TAAAACTCAGCATATCAATGATAACATATGGCAGAATTAATAAGCAAAGCTTGACTAATGCAGTCTACTTTTTTTCAACTTATCGACAGTTTGATTGATTGGGGTCATTAGATTTAAAACTTTGAGTCTCAATATTTAGATAATGGCAGCACCTACACTCATCATTCTTCAGCACCAGTCAGAACTAGAATATAAACATTGAGTTCAATTACTTGCAAACTGGTCAATATTCCTGGATACTTTGATTTTACTGATCTATCTGTATAAAGGTTTATAAAAGCGCAGTTTTCACTGCCCATTACTGAGGTAAAACTCATGTTTTCTGGAATCAATAAAAAATTGTCCATTGATTCGGGTAGAAATGAAGCATCATTGAGGACAGACTGAATGGTGTAGAGCAAATATGTAAATGACAATGACCATATTGTTTGTGCCCGCCATTTATCCATCCAAATGGCACTTGACCAATAATAATTGATGGATAGTTTTTCATTGTATAAAATACGGATTCATCTGTTTCGGCAGACGGACTATGATAGATCTAACGATACGTTGCTGTGAAATTTAAATGCACCTAATAATTAAGCTACAGTAGTTGTAGTAGTAGTAAATTAATGACACGGTTTTATTGAATTTTTATTTGATTCATTGCAAAAAAAATTTCGAGGCAAAGTAAAGTCAATAAAAATCGCAATGGGTTTATATTATTAATGTGATTGGTTTCACATTGATCTATGCATAGCGATAGACAATAAATGGCGCTTTTCGAACCTCCTACCGTTTTTGCTACTCAAAAGACGACGAACTAAATTGTTTACATTTTGTTAGGCATAACTGTGGAGAAATGATCCTTAAAAGCGGACAAATGTGCAAAAGTTAGCATCTCAATATTAGCCCATGGGCTCCACGAACGAGCAGCTATGAACTACAAGATGAGAATCATGCACTTTTAAGCCCAGGACTATAATACGGGCAACTAAGGCAATTTTTTCATAAGATTTTCCACCACACAAATCCACCAAATTATTCACCACTTTTCGGGTATGATAAAAATGATGTTGATGAATAGTAGATATGTTTGATTTGGGGGTAAACAATATGGTGAAACAAGTGATTGAAAAAGATATTGAAAATGTGGTGGAAAAAAGCCACTCTAAAAGTGGAGCAGAAAAGTGGTGGATGTTAGTGTTTCCCTGATTAAAAGTATCGATACTTTGTCGATAATACTCGATACCTCTATGATTGATACCGATTCTTTACAATTAACAATACCTTTTTAATATCGTGAAACACTAGTGGATGTGGTGGCAAAAGCCGATCCCAAAGAAGTAAGTAGAGTTTACAGTCAAAATGCTTAGCAAATCGTACTTCGAATTGGAAGACAATCATTTTCGCTGTTTAAGTATCAAGGTTATTAAAGTTAACTTTAATCTTTGACCTCTAATCAACATTTGTAGGTCATATTTTGAAATCGAAAATTTTCATCGCCAGATGGCGCAACAAATCTTCAAAATCTATTGGGTGTAACTAAAGTTCGTGAAGGAGGCAAAAAATATTTTCCTCTGCGTAGAGATCAATTTCAAATTGTTTTCATTTCTCGCTTGAGAAAATTATTCCATCGCTTAAACCCTCCTACCTACACGAACTTTATTTACACTCTGTACTGTTGCAAAAATAGCAGAGCTTCTTCACAATCCAGATAAGTCAACGTTTAGACAAAAAAATTCCTTCAACTTTCGAGCGGAAGCGAATATGGATACGGTACCAACAGTAACAACAAATTTCCAATCTCAGAAAATGACCTTCAAATGTCAATTAGAGGTCAATGAATAGAGTGACCTTTAATGACCTGAAACTAGAGTCTCGATACATGAGTTGACAACTCTCCTGGTTGCAAAGTTGTTTGTGTTTAACATCGTTCTTATTAGCTGAATCGCCCGTAGTTCAAATATTTGACATGGAGAAGTCGATAATGGTAAATAAATTGTAAGAAATTTGCTTAAAATAGAATTCAAATCTAAACATAAATCATGTAAACTGAAAATTGAGTAGCCCGGTTGAAGAAAAACGTTAACTTGCAAACTCGGTATTGTTTGATAAAAGGAAAGGTATGATAGATGTTGAAAAACTAGACCCACAAACTTGCCAAGGCATTGGACAGCCAATCAGTTAATGCTATTATTAAACATATTTTTAAAATTTTCACATCGATATATCATTTTCACCCTGGGAACTTGTTTATGCTGTTGAGGTTACATTCCAATCTGTTGGTCTGCTAAACACAAAATATCCAACCTTTGCCTTGGCATTTAAAATTCACTCATCGTCACTAATTTTGTCCTTTTTTCTGCTCTTTTTTTTCTCCACTTTAATTTCTTCTCTTCAATTCTGTTTCCTTGTTTATCCAAGTGTCTTTATTCAATTTAAATTTTCAACTTTCTTTTTTCATTTAATTTACTGTTTTTTTCATTTAGTTTTTTTGTTCTACAAGACCAAGTCTAACTTCAATCATGTCAATTGACAAGTTACCTGACGATTGTTTGATATTAATCTTTCAAAATCTTCACGAGTTGGATGATGTTCTCAATTGTTATTCAAGTAAGTAAATTTATATTTATTTTTCTCTCATATATTAACCATTTTCAATACCTTTGACTCTAAATTAGTAATTAACAAGCGTCCATGATTAATTTGCTTTTTAATTTTGAAATTTAATTTCTTTGGGAAATCTGATTCTAATTAACATGAGTAGCTAGTTTAAATTCAGGATCTTGTTGCAACCATCAACTGTTGGTTAATTAATTTGTCTCGAAATCAAACTCTACAATTGTTGCTGAATCAATTTCAAATTGAATTTGTTAATCTGCCAGCAAGAAAATTTCTATCTCTTTCCGAGTAATTATTGTTAGAAACAGATTGAGTTAGTTGAACTCTTAATTTCTGTGTTTGTTTTAAATCGTGAATTGAATCTTTATGCAAGGCTGCTCAGTCTAAATTGAACTTTCAACAGTAGATGGCTGTTGCTTCGAAGCTGCTCACTAGTTTGGTTAGCATACAGGTGATGAGTAAATTGGTGCAATGAGTGGACTTGGCCCGCGGGAATGTTTAGAGCGAAGGTTTTCCCTCTCCACGAGCTTTCTTGCTAGTCTCTCAGCAGTAACGGCGATTGCTTCTTCCCAGTTACGTGGAACCAGTTACTTTGTGGTTAAAAATTTCAACGCCTTTGAAAGGGAATAATTGTTTGTCAACTTCAAAAGAACGCTGTAATGGAATCACCAAGAGGACTACAAAAGTGCCAGTGTTTAAAAGCACGCAGCTCTAGACATCTTGACTCTAAGCTCACGGTTTTAGTCATCGATTACAGTAACCATAATTAGTCTATCTTGCTCAACAAACCAGTGACCAGTGATTGGTTACCAGTTTCTATTAGCGACAAAGTTCTATGTTTATTGAGTGCATCGTTTATTAATCGTCTTCGTTCATTAGAATTTTGTAGATTCTAAAATGTAATTCTCATTTAAATCTGGAGCTGGATTCGAAACAGCTGATTGAATTGGTTGAAGTGATTGGTATTTTAAAATTTATGAATCTAATAATCTGTTTTCTTGTTTTGTTTCAGTTAATTTGAGATGGAAGCAGCTCATTTACCATCACCGACTCGTCCATGTCAAATATTTATACTATTTTGGTGAGTTTTTGAAACATTTAAATATTCTAAACTGTATTGACAATTCTTCTTTTTCTCCCTTCTCTCCAGACTTCAATAACTTTTTTGGTATCAAACCAAAGCTTTCATTGGATACAATTTATTTTTACAAAAATAATGAACTGAAAGAAACTGATTTGGCTAGTTTGTTCCCAAACGTCAAGGTTAGTCACTTAAAATGAAAATATTTTCAACTATTCGATTATTCTAATAATATCCATTTTATCCATGATAAAAGGTTTTCAGCATTTGCGAACCACTTCAGTTGAAATTGAAAAAGAAGACGCTTTGTAAATTTTTGGCCGATGCTCGAAAATTGAAGGGTTTAATAAATATAAGCTGGCTTTTCTCTGGAGAAGTGATCGATCGCTGCAAAAACCTCGAGATGCTTGCCACTGATTATCTAAGCCCATGTTTACTTAGATATGGACCTGGCCGTAAAATAAAGCAACTTCATCTGATGGGCCACCGACTGGATGCTTTCCGTTATGATGCTAAATATTTCCCCAATCTAAAGAGACTCAATATTTACAATGATGATGGTAAGTTCCATTTTGTTTTGATAATTTCTATTTGTCACATTTTCTCTATTCATTCAAAATTGTATTTTATTGATTATTATATTAGGTCGGTCAGAGGGTATGTATAATGGACCTAAGCTTGAGAAGCTTAAAATCCTGGAACTGGGCCTTACTTCAGAGGATGGATGCGATGAATATTATGGATTTGAATTTATGAACTTTTGCCCTGCATTGGAAAGTGCCTATTTGTGGATAAAATCAAACAAACATATCGTATCCCGATCAACTGTTAATTACAATATGCGTGATCTTGTTCTCATCTATGTGAGTAGATACCTCGTTAAAAGCATTTAATTTGCCAAAAATTACGGCTGCTGAAATAATTAGTTTTATTTGATTTTTACAGAAATCTGGATGTGAACAAGAATGGAACTCATTGAGGACTTTATTAATGCGATATCCCAACCTAAAACACTTGGCTTTGCGCGAAAATTTCCGAATCTTTGATCACCATGTTGAGGAGTTGGTTGAGCTAATGCCTAATTTGGAGTTGCTGGATTTTAGAGGATCGGATGGGATAACTCGAAAATCCCTCAACTTTGTCCAACAGCTGGCTGAAAAACATGATCGTACAATCCGCTTGTATTGCAACGCAAACGGTAAACAGATGGCAGTGGATCTACCTCATATATCCCGTGACAACGATTATATCGTCAAAGAATTTGATTTCATGCGGCACTGTTTTGTCAAAAAATTTGTTAATCTCCCATATTTGATGGGCGTCTAAAGTAAGACAAATTTGTAACAGCAGAACCATTACATATCATTAACCAGCCAATGAAAAGCTCAAGAAATCAATTTAATTTATCATTATGAACTTGAATCCATTCAAAGTAAATATGCTTTCTGTACTTTTTCAATTTTGTTTACTATTTTCGATATTCATATTTCAAACTGTCTACTGTTTCATTTTTCTTTCAAAGATTTCGTATTAAATTTCCCATTTATTTTTCATTAATTAAACAAATCTTTAAATCATTATTGATAGTTGCAAAAACAAGTTGATGGCAAAGAAACGCGAAATGCATAAAAATTCGATCCTGGTAATGAATCACTCCAAAGTAAGTCAATAATTTGTGTGTTACAGTAAAACAATGTAACATCATCGAAACTTCAATTATTTCTCTTGGGTGGTCAAAGAAATATTGATAATCGATGAATATTTTGATGAAGTTGGAACTTATAATTTGAAAAACATCAGTTTTCAGAATCGATAAAAGTAGTGCAACATGTTACGGTCCTGAATAGTTGTGCAACCAGAAATTTCACATTCAGGCAATTGAACTGTTACTGTCTTTTCATTATGCAATTTGAGTCCAGTGACTATTGGTGAACATAGCTTGTTGACCAATGTGTTTCAATATCATCCAACGGTTCAAGCTGTATGATAAAGAGTTAATTTTTGTTATTTGTTTCATTGGAGCAGCCATTCAAATGCTTGATCTTTTCCAGCGTTTCTTTGCCTATGAGTATTTAACTAAAGCCTTTGTTGGTGTACCTGAAGCAACTTTGCTTCCTGATGTCTCTATATGTTTTGCCATCATCGATATGATCAACTATACCAAGCTGTTTTCAAATTATCCCTTCTTACTTCAGGATATTGGGTTTCCGCGCGGAACAAGTATTACTGCTGATATTGTTAAATCTATTCGTGGCGAGTATTCGGAGAATGATTTGCTTTTATTTTTCATGGAGAGACTAAAGATTAACCAGATTTGGACTCAAATGATTTCCTCAAAAAGTGTTTTCATGAAAGCAGTTACATATAGAGTAGATGAATTGGACATAATTGAAGAAAGTTGCCCATTCAAGGAATTCTTCATTGAACAAGCCTATTGTTATTCATTTAGCTGTTCAGATGTTCAATCAAAACAGTCTCATCTGTATGGACTTATTGAACAATATAAAAGGCTGAACAATCGTCAAATTTTCACTCTATCACTTCACCAACCCTTCTTCAATACGATAAATTACTACTGGATAGGTCTAACGGCCGTTGGGACACTTCCAAGAGGCCAACAAGTTAAATGGGAAGCTCAAGCGGCTTACAAAAACACAAAAAGACACACATTTTTCTTCTCTTCAATTGAAACTCGTCTATTGCCAGCACCTTACAAAACCAATTGCGTAAATTACACTGAGAAAGGTTTCCTTACCAACACTGAAATGGCAGATGCCTGTGAAATCGATTTAAGTATGAAGCAAATCGGCTCTCCTCTGCCTGAAAATTTGATTGGTAGTCCACTAGATGCACATTTTGGTGTACCTGTATATGAACACAACCGAGCAAATTCATCTTTTCTACAATTGGTATCTGACATTGTTGACCATTGTAGTAAAATAACCAAGCAACCCAATTGTCTTTCAGTTGTTTACATTCCTTCAAGTCGTACTCCTTTACCCATTATGAGTAATTATACTGAAGTCACGGTTGAACAAGTTTCCGATCCTATTTATATTGTGGAGCTTGAATCCAGATTGACAAAACTTGATGTCATCATTGCCATTGGAAGTATTCTTGGGACTTGGCTTGGTTTTTCAATAGTATATTCAATTCCTCAATTGACTGGTTTCTTGGGAATCAAGTTTCTCAGATTGAAAGGCACAAGGGCAGGGAACATGAAACAAAAGCGCAACTCAACTCTTGGGTCAGATGTATTTTCGACTTCATATCTGAATAAAGCAAGACTGTATGGAATAGAATCTTGGAATGATGATTACAAACAAAATAAAATCAGACATTTCCCTTCATTTTATGTTTACTACAATCAACAAGCTTGGCCTATGACATATCTTGAAAAACACCATCATTGGTGGCTTCGGCGTTAATTTATCTAATAAATTGATCTATTCATCATTCAAGGATAACTTGACCATACGCATTCTCAGCTCAACAATTAACCCCTGTTTTTTTAATAAATTCAATACCTTACTACAAAATCAAAGTTTTGTAGATGTGTAATACGTACGTTTTCTAACACCTTGTACTAGGTGTTCGGATATACTATCCCTAAATCTTTAAAAAACAGCCCCTATGCATTTATTGATCGAATTGGGTGCTGGTGTTAGTGTAGTTGCGAATTACAAATGAAGATCTTTATGATATTTATCTTTCTCTTTACCATTTTTTATAAAAATACAATCTTAGTCAAGCTCGTGATATAAAGCAGAAGATGAATCGATATGATTGATCTCCTAAAAATTAATCTATCTATTTTACTCTCTGAATATCGATCCTTTTCAATCGTTCATATCGGAACACCTCTAGTGATCACTGTAAATATTGACCTAATCTTCACTGAATAGTAACTTAGCAGTTTACCATTATAAATACAATCAATAAAAGATGGTTCGAATATTTAGCATTCTATCATTTACATAATTAATTAGTTGACTTTGAGACGAATCGAGTGTTGACAATTATTATAATATATTACAATATTACTATTATAGTTTGATAAATATCAAATACTTGCAATCTCCACGAAGGCAACGTATTAATAGCAATTTTTTGAAAATAGCAAAGTTATGATGAGAGGTGCAATTGTTGCCGCGATGCGTACCTTTTCAATAGATAAAATGAATAAAAATCTGTTAAGGCAGATCGGCCTACGAAATGATTTTAAAAGTGAAACAATTAAAGTTATTCATTTGTATGACAAACTATTTCAAGTTGTCGTGAGTCGTCGAAATGGGCTGCGACAAACCTTGGATATGCCAATTAAACTGAAAGTTCATATTCAAAATTGGTTTATACGATTTCTCATTGCAATCTTGATTGTTCGTTTGATTGTATTCATCTGTGTTGACAATTATTATACTGACTTGTATTTGGCCAATCTTCTCAGTGGAAGCAAAGGGGCCAAGAAAAGTATCATGCTGATTTTCATGGTTTTTTTAACCGCTATTTGTTTAGTTCTTCGTGAATATATTTTACGACTTGAAGAAACTGGTCGCATGAAAAGAATCAGAGTGCTACTCGAACTGGAAAGCAAAAGTTTCAATGCAGAATCATTCAAGATGAATAAACTTCAATTCAAACTATTTCACAAATGGACTCATTTTGTATTAGTCAATGGCATGCGAATTATATTCTTGACAACAATGATCATATTATTTGCTATCATTTATCTGCATACTTCTCGGCCACAAGAGTATTCAACCTTACAGCATTACACGTTTGATATAATTTTCATAACTCTTGAACTTATTGCTTTATTTGTGATGGCAAACAATGCGGTGGCTACATACATTTATATTATGCTTTTAGTAGTTTTTTTTATTGGACGTTCCAATACACTAACTGATTATTGTGAAAAACTTCATATAAATAGATCAGTAAATTGCTCAAAATTATCTCAATTGAATTACAAACTAATAGAATTTTTGAACGATTTTAGTCAATTTGATGATGAATTCAAGTATTTATTTCAATATACGATCTTCTCTGTCTCTGCTTTTGGCAACTTTGCCTGTTTTTTTGGTTGCATTTTTGAGTTCGAGCCTGATGCCACAACAAGGATAATGGCTATTTGCGGCTTTCTATCACACATTTTAATATTCATTTGCTGCTATTTGGGCGCTTTCTTCTACCAAGAGGTAAGTTCAACTTTCGATTGGATCATTTACACTGAAAATCTTTATCTTTACTTCAAGTCTATCGAGATTCACAAATATTATTGCAGTCTCATGTTAAAAACTAAATTCCAAAAATATGAAGTTAAACTAAAAGTAAGTGCCGATAAAAAGTACCGGGTGTGGCATAAGTCAGGTACAGCATATTTTTCGCCTTTTCTCAGTAACTGTGATAGTTATCGCCACCAAATTTTTTAGGTATTTTTCTGGAGCCGTCGGTTGAGTTTTGTAGTATGGTGCTGGACAAAATTTTTCGTACACCTCTAAATTTAACTAATTTGAATTTAATATAATGCTAAATGACTTTTTGACTTGAACAAATGGTTTCTTGAGGTATAAAATTTGAAAAAAATAACAAAAAAATTTTGACAAAAAACTCAACAAAAAAATATAAACAAAGTAACAAAATATCGTGAAAGATTATTGGACAATATTTTTCGTACAATAGACATATCACTATCTTTTTGATTTCTGATTGGAAATTTTGGTGGAATTTATGATTTCCCCCTTTAGTTCAATCACTTTGACAAGTCTTGAGTTCATTCCTGAAACTAAAGAAGATGTGGTTTCATTTTTTTCTTGATTGAGCTTTTTTGTTGCATCTTTGATGCCTTCCCACAAATCATCGGTGTTTTGGTAAGGAGGACGATCATAAACTATGTCAACAAGCATCTTCCAAACATTTTCGACTGGTTTCAAGTCAGGTGACTTAGATCGCCAACTCAATAAAGCGGGTACATGCGAAGACAGCCAGTCCATTGAATGTTTACAGGTATGTATGCTTGCGTTATCCTGTTGAAAATAGTATCGCCTTCTTCCAAAATGTTTTCGCCAGATAGGCAGAGCATTAGTTTCAAGAAAGTCAGTGTAGTATTGACCATTGATCCTACCAATCATTCGGAAAACATGAACAATTCCATTCGGCAACAACATTGCCCAAACCATGACTGAGCCACCGCCCATCTGACGCATTTCTCTATCTGAATCATCATCTTCACTCATCCAACTCATCCAGGAATCTGGTCCGTCAAGATTAAATTTCTTTTCATCAGTGAAAATCGTCCTCTTCCAGTCGAAACAATCAGAAAGCCACTTCTTGGCCATTGAGACTCTATCATCTTTATGCTGTTGTTTGAGCTGTATCCTTTTTGGTTTCTTTTTGTATCTCAAACCTAACGATGACAATGACCTTCTGACTGTCCTGTTTGAGCATCCTAAGTTACAATTTGACTTCACTTTTGTGGCATTTACCTTTTCACCTTTACCTTTCAGCCTGTTAACTTCTCGTTTGATTTTGTTCACATCCCTTGCTCCTAGTATTTTTGGACGACCAACATCTTTCTTTGACTTTTCATAATTATTTGCAATCATATATTGGACTGTGCTCGGTGTTAATTTGAATTTCCTCGCAGTTCCTCTCAGATTCTTGGTTTCTTCGTACTCTGTACGAACTAAAGATATCAACTCTTTTGAGTGCATACTGTATCGATGTAAAAGTATCAGAATGTTAGTATGTTGGTAATATATCTTGAAAAATTACTTACGTGGTACAGTTATAAAGATAATCGTCAAAAAGTCCAATGTACGAAAAATTATGGCCAGCAAATTTGCGACAGAAATGAGTAAAATCGTAACTTGAGCACTTATCAAACTTTTTTTTGATGATCAACTTAAATCAACTCCTAATTATTAGATAATTACGGCCACAAGGTTAAATAAAGCAATAATATTCACTAAAAATAAAAAAAAACTAGTGTACGAAAATTTTTGTCCAGCACTATATTAATAGTTTCTAGTTATCATGAAAATTTGTCTAGAAATACTTCCGCACAGGTTATCTACAAAGAAGACATCAAAGCCACTAAACGGAACTGGCCAAGTGCCACGAAGGTTCATAACACCCTTGCAACGAATCCATAAAGGCGTAGGAAGAAAAACTTCGATTCTCGAATTTTTCATTTTGCGGCAATTTTTTGCATTTTTCGTGTCAGAACGATAGCTAGTAAAGGTTGGCACTTTGAGCATATAGTCTAATAACAACCGAAGAAGCACTGATTACAATGAAAAAAAACCGTTTTGACATATCTTTATCGGTTCAAAAGTTATTCGCGAAAATATGCTGTACCTGACTTATGCCACACTCGGTATATTGTTGATTGCATGAAAACTACACAAAGTCAAACGTTTACTTACAAACAAAAATAATGCTCATGATGATTATTCAACTCTATCCACTTTTATTGAACATAAATGGTCTTTAATTTCCTTCTACTGACCAGACTATGGAAATTCTGGACAGACTTGATAGTGAATTCATCGGAGGTCACATTGGCGATTTTGGTATTATTAAACGATCTACTTGCATCAATGTAAGTTGAAATGTAGATTTCATTGGAGTAGCTACAAGATTGAGGGAATATTACAATATAAAAATAATAATATAACACTTTGAAGCCCTCGTCGGTTACGCAAATCAGAATTTTTATACAATTCAATGTTATTAAAATAAAGAAAAACATGAAATGATGTTTCGATACTGGCGCACTTTGATGCAACTATTACTTTAATGTTTCTCATTCAATCAAGTTATTTTTAGTGAAAGCTTTCGCACATAAAATGAATAGTTTTATTAATATACAAGGCTAATGGATCGCAAATCGATTATTAATTGTTTTTAATTTCTGTCCTCATAATTTTTGCCATGCGCAAAACTAATTTTCTCAAATTTTCTTATCTAATTTATTTTTTTCCCTAATTTTTTTAACTTAAAATACGTAATTTTGCATCGACTTTCAATTGATACTAACCAGTAAACAAGCAATCATTTCACAGAAAAATTATTCAAAAAAACTACCGTCTTCAAACTTATTGCCAGCAGTGTATCAAACGATTCAACAGAAAATTGCTGAAACCCGCTTAAAGTAAAAAACTGAACTGACTCGCATGTTACTCTTATGCTTATCTTAATCAAAATTCAACGTTTTTAATCATTACTTTGATCTTTTCTTTGCAGTTGCTATTGGAAAATGCAAGCTTCATTATGCTTCTATCATGCAATGCCCGTGCATTTATTTGACTCAGTTTGGCTTGGAATAACCGATAATTGAATTATCAAAATATTTTGATACATATCTATTAATAGATTATTTAGATAGTCTTCAGGGAATGAAGTACTTTACCTCACTTGATTTTTTAACAGATATACTGCAGATTGATATTGTGTTAGATTGCGTATTACCGTTACTTTGTGTATATTAATAGTGTGTAATAGTTACTATAATTAGCGTTGCAAGATAATCAAGGTTGATCAACGATTCATTTGATCGATGATGCTTTTCGTAGTTAACACTTTTCGATTATAGAGAAATGGTATTTTTTACTGACAGTACTGATTTCTATTCGAAATATCGATATTTTTGTAAATATTGATCTGATTTTAACTCGATATTTACATCCAAGTTTTATACGACCATCAATAAAATCAATAGAAAGATATATAATAGTTGGTTTCAATATTAAATTTATCATTTACACAATCAAGATGTTGTTTTTGAGACGAATCAAGTGTTGATAATTATTATATGACAATATTTGAAATTCATTTAAAATCAATAGCTTTCAGACTTTCAGCTAAAATTTTCTGTTATGTTGAGGCTGCAATTTTTGCCATGATGCAAAGCTGTTCTGTCGATAAAATAAATAAAAATCTGTCGAAACTAATCGGTCTACAAAATGAATCTAAAATTAGTACGACTAAAGCTATTCATTTGTGGGACAAACTATTTCGTGCAGTGGTAAGTCGTCGAAATGGACTGCGACAAACCTTGAATATCTCGATTAAATTGGAAGCTCACTTTCGAAATTGGTTCTTTCGATTCTTTATTGTAATCTTGATTGTACGTTTAAATCTATTCATCTTTTATGACAATTATTATTCTGACTTATATTTGGCTAATCCTTTCAATGGAATTAAAGGTGCCAAGAAGAATACTATGCTATTGACCGTAATTTTTTTAAGTGCTATTTATTTTGTTCTTCGTGAGTACATGTTACGACTTGAAGAAACGGGTCGAATGAAAATAATTAGAATGATGATCAAATTAGAAAGAACCGGTTTCAATGCAGCATCATTAAAGATGAATCATCTTCGATGTAAACAATTTCACAAATGGTTACATTTCGTAGCAGTGAATGGCATAAGAATAATAACCCTGTTTACAATCATCATAATATTCGGTATCATTTATCTGCGTACTTCTCAGCCACAAGAGGGTTTAACTTTACAGCATTATGCGTTCGATGTTATTTTCATGCCTTTTGAATTCATTGCTTTATTTGTACTGGCAAACAGTGCTATGTTTTCATTTATTTATATTATACTTTTAGTAGTTTTTTTTATTGGACGTTCCAATACACTAACTGATTATTGCAAGAAACTCATTATGAATAGAACATTAAGGTGCTCAAAATTTTCTCAAATGAATTATGAAATGATAGGTTTTTTGAATGATTTTAGTCAATTTAATAATGAAACGAAATATCTGTTTCAATATGCTATCTTCTCTGTCTCTGCTTTTGGCAACTTTGCCTGTTTTTTTGGTTTTATTTTTGATTTTGAACCTGACGCTATAACAAGAATCTTGACTATTGGTGGCATTGTGTCACATACGGCAATATTCATTTCCTGCTATTTAGGCGGTTTCTTCTATCAAGAGGTAAGTTCAATTTGCGATTTGCGAGCATTTATGCTGAAAATCTTTCTCAAGTCTATCAAGGTCTACAAATATTATTGCCAACTAATGTCAAAAACCAAAAACCATAAACAGGAAGTTAAACTAAAAGTAAGTAATGGATGAAAATGAGGGATCATTGATATAAAAATTATTCTAATCATTCAAACTTTATTCTGAAACAAAATGAATACTCAACTTTTTCCAGTTTCATTTAACATAATTGGTTTTAAATTTCATTTATTGATCAGGCGATGGAAATATTGGACAGACTTGATAGTAAATTTATCGGTGCGCACATTGGCGATTTTGGTATATTCAAACCAGTTACTTGCATAAATGTAAGTAAGCAACTTCATAAAAGTATCTGCAAGATTGAGGGTCTTACCATATCAAAATCATGACACTCAGTCTAGTAAATCAGAATCATCATGAAAATTCAACATTTTTAAAATTAAGGAAAAGTTTGGATAATCTCTTTTGTCACACTTTTGAGTCAACAACCACTTTCGTGTTGATTTAGTGATTTATTTTGGGAGATTTGTGCATTCAATGAATACTACAAGTAGTTTTGTATAAAATGTTCAAATTAGATCGAGTTGTTAATAGGTATTTGCTAAAACCAAGTTCGAATAAAAAATGAACTGATCTCAAGATACTGACGCCTTATTTAAATATTCATAACTATGATCTTCTCTTTGCAGTTGCTATTGGAAAATGCTTGCTTCATTATGCTTCTATCATGCAATATACGTGCATTTATTTGACTCACAAGGGAAGTGTCTCCGGTGTCTCAATAATTTCCGATCGGGACTATGTTCATTCGATAGAGCATAAAAAACTAGAATAAGGGTTTGTCGGCTTTGAATAGGAAACTTTCGGGTCACGAGAAAATTGAGGTTAAAAACCGTTTCCTGATGAAAAATTGAAAGTTTTCCACAATTTTTTTTTAATTTTTATTTATTTTGACCTGTAAAAATCATTAAAAATATTTAAATCGCTATATAATGCATAGATTACGCATATTATTTATTTTCTCATTAACTTTGAAATTTATTCAATAAATCACAATTCATTAGCATTTTGATTTATTATTCCAACTCATTCAGTTCTTTGATGATAATGAGGATTTAAAATAAAATGGGTGAAACAAAACGGAAATGAACAGTGAGCACAAAAAATAAAATTGATTGCTTCGCAATCAGGAGCTTCACAGGTTTCATCAAAATTGGCAAAGCAGATTTGATTAACATTCTCAAATCCTTCGATCTCATCTTCCATTTCATATCCTGATTTTTGCCAAGCGTATTTTATCATTGGTTTGAATACTGGTGCAGATAGCTGGTTGTGAGTGATCGCGATAATCTTTATGATGAAATCTCTGGATCGAAGTTTTACTTCCAGCTGAGGTTGTTGGAGAGCTACCCTAGCGCAATCAGTTATCCTTCGCAGTAAAATTTTCATTTGTCTAAAAGAGTAGACATCAAGTGGCTGAATATATTTTGTCGTTTTTGATGGTATTGTCATGATTTGAATTGTTTTGCCAGGGCAATTGTCAACGAAAATACTCTAATTCCGTTGTCCAAAATCCTGTAAAAGAATATTAGTTTCTCCAAGAGTTGGATTTAGAACAAATCTAGCAAAGTTGATGAGATTTTTTCTCTCCATTTTACCGCTCTCTCGCATCAGCATATACTGATGAATAGATCCTCATTGCTGCATCGACAGATTGCTCCACTCTTGGCCCGAATCTTCCGTTAGGCTCCTGGAAGCAAATATAGATTTTAGGGCTAACCAAACCAGACTTTGTTACCAATAGTTGAATAGTGTATGAGTGAGTCATGGCTGACAAACTTTGGACTCGTGCCATTGTTATTTTTTCTCCTTCATTTGATAGACTCCGATTCGAGACCATCTCATATTCCACCTTCGATTGGTCTGTATTGAATACTAAATCTTCATCTATTTCAGCTGATTGTTCAAGACTAGTAACACTGTTCACGAATTGCCTAGCTGTTTCGAGAATAGCATCTTCGCCTTCAATCTCACTTCTCGTCACAAAACGCGTCATT
Organism: Tetranychus urticae; assembly: GCF_039701765.1. Classification (NCBI taxonomy): domain Eukaryota; kingdom Metazoa; phylum Arthropoda; class Arachnida; order Trombidiformes; family Tetranychidae; genus Tetranychus; species Tetranychus urticae. Next base: position 4,358,038 of record NC_142958.1, on the reverse strand, counting down.
TTTCTGCCGACGATTCTGTTGCTTCTTTTAAATCGCGAGATGAAACTCAAAGAAGCTTTGAAATTTGGATAATTTAAAGCAACAGCTTTGTCCCTAGCCCAAGCCTGAATTTTCTAATAATGATTTATCGCTCCATTAGAGCGGAATTAATAGAATTTTATTTTACAATAATCATTGATTTGTCGAAGTTTTGAAGTAGTTGAACCACCTTTATCGGTGAGTTCAACAAGTTTCCTGATTTTATGAATGGGTCTTAGGAAACACCGAGCTGCTTGGGAATAAGAATAACCAGAGGCAATATAATCGTTGATTTTCCCTATTGTTGAAGCAGAAATCGATAAATCTGCTAGAAAGCGATGTCTTGGTGAACTTTTTGGTGAAGTGTCACTTTGTTCCATTCGTTCTGGTAATTCTCCGCTGTTTGCGCCTTCCGCTTGGTCATCACTGTCATCTTCATCTTCGATTGGCTGAGGTTGACCACTTTCCTCGATTTCTTCATCTCCAACATCACTGTCGTAGTCGTCATCGTACATTCATCCAATCTCTTCCTTGATTTCTAATCTCATTTCCGTTTTCGCCACATATTGGTCGAAGATATGTCGCGCAAAAACATTATCCTCAATAGATGAGTTTTCATCGTCACTTCGAACAAACTTGGCTATAGCCAATGAGAGTAGGACTTTTATTGAGGATATTGGATTTAAATCCATTTTACTGTATTAAAGGCGTAACTAGAGAGGCACAAACTGTGAAATGATGTACTGTTGATTACAGGCATTAACTGATTACGTTTCATTCAAATTTCGTATATTTATACCATTGTATATCTGATCAAATGCCTATTAGAATAAATAAAATGTATCATCTTCACACGCTTGTACAAACATAAATGTATCAAATTTATCATATAATCAACAATGGCAAATCAAACTAAGAACAAGAATAATTTGGTAAAACTACACGAGCGTTATCAGATGAATGTATTAGAATGTTTTTATTATTAGATTGCAATAAGACAAGCACAAGAATTAGTTTGGAATATATTCAACCGACATATTGACTATATGTCGCGTTGATCATTATTATATTCGTTATATTTGTTGCAAATAAATAGGTTATATACTTGTATATTATTTTCAACAATCCATAAAAGCATCGTTTATATATGAATCAAAATGTTATCCAGAGAACAATTAGTCACAAAACAAATTATTATTGAACCTCAAATCAGTCAAATTATTAACTATTCGTTCAGTCAGGGTTATCAGTCAGGATATTTGTTATAATAGTCATTCCATCTACATATAAAAACAAAAATGTAACAAAATACTCGCTTCACCATAAATTTTGATTAGTTCAAAATTAGTCACAATGCTAATTCACAACTTACAATTTAAAAAAATGTTAATTGTTTGTACAGCTGACATTGTTCATCAGTTTAAAGGTAATTGGCTTGTTAAATTCAAATATCATGTTTAATCTTACCATTTTACAATGAGAAAGTTGAAAATGAGAATGAGTTGATGATTATTCCAAAGTTAATAAGAAAATCAATAATATGCGTAATCTATGCATGTTATAGCGATTTAAATATTTTTAATGATTTTTGTGGAATCATCAAAATATTCTAAGAAACTATTCTGGTTTAACACTTGATCAAAATTTTCGTTCATTCATTGCTTATGTTATAAAGTTATAACCATTTTGTAAATATTCCCTCAACTAGACATGATTCAGATCTCAGTTTGGCTTAAATAAACGCGATTGATCATAACCATTATGTGATTATTTTTAGCCAAATAATCAAAATATTCTTGAAACTTTTCTATCTCAACGACTAAATAAAGATTTTGACAACACGTTTTGAAAAGCTCGATATAGGTACCAGTCTGTTGCTTATGCTATGAAGTCTCTATATTTATTTATTTATTAAACCTTTCTATATTATTTTTATATTATCGATTATTTTTGTATTACTACAGCATTTCTCGATGACTTTAGACAAGTTCCCATAATGTTTAGTCGGCTTCTCGAAATGTTTAGACAAAATTTTAAGCCGGTCGTAAAACCAGTTACTCTTCTCAGAATGTTTCGACAGTTCTCATATTGTTTAGTCAAGTTCTCAGAGCATTTAGACAAAAAGAGTTCTCAAACCGTTTGATATGGCATTCACAATTTTTGGTCGATGATAATCAATAATTTTATTAATAGGAACCTCTGTTGGTACTATTGTCGGACATTTTAATTGAAAAACTAAAAAACTTATATTTCTAATCCAACTCTGATTGCTTCTTCCTTTTCAATTCGGATTGAGAAACCCGTTTTTCTAAATGCTCTGAGAACTTGACTAAACAATATGAGAACTGTCGAAACATTCTGAGAAGAGTAACTGGTTTTACGACCGGCTTAAAATTTTGTCTAAACATTTCGAGAAGCCAACTAAACATTATGGGAACTTGTCTAAAGTCATCGAGAAATGCTGCAATAATAGATTTTTTTACCGACTAAATACCGGTACATTCCGACTGATGAAATTGAAACCTTTTGAGGCCTTTTCTGGAAACAGACAAACCATAAATCCAATTAAAGAGAATCTTATTGAACCATAGTCATAAAATCATTTAAAAATGATCAAAACCTGAACTAAACACAACATCATCAATACAGTGGCGAGATAATGGCGTCAATGATAAAGATAATTTACAGTCAGTAGTAATGAAGATACGGCAATTATTGATCTCTCATCGATTACTTGATCATTTCAAAGGAATCAATTAATCATTGAATATGCATCAAATCAACTCCATGAGTATTAATAATGCAAGTTTAACTTTTTGTTAATTTAATCCGAATGAGTTTCATTCAAAATTGTGATTGATAGGATTGCGGACGACTTCAACATACTTTGGATTAAGATTGCCTCTTACTATGAGTCAAAAATTGAGATTAGCTCCTGATTAACTTGATTCAGTATTGAGATTTACTTCGATTAGCTTCTAGATTGCGAAAGGTATCACAATCAAATTGACTACGATTTATTCCTCTCTAACACTCATTTTGTGATAACCTTCATAATTTTAAATGCACGACTGTATTTTTGAGTCTAAATTGTTGTATTTAATGATGATGATGGAAAACTGGAACTGAATTGAATTAACTTTGGTCGATGTCAAAGGATGATTTTAATGCAATTGGTCTATCCTTGCATACTAATCCGCAAACTTGAGATTGATGACAATTGTACATTTTCATGCACAACTTCATCATGTAAATAAGATTTGTATTCAAATTACTGATCAGGAATTTTTGCATTTAAATTTAGAATAAAATGATGCAAATTGTTCGGATTAAATTGTTGAAATCTGATTGACTTTATTACGCTATTGTTACGCAATGTTACTAATGTTATAACTACTTATCTTATGTGGCGCACCAATATTAAGAGTAGGCCTAGCATAGGGATTCATGAAACTCAGCATGCTTGCAAAAGAATTCTACTCACCTTTGATTCCCGACGTAGAGCAAATCAGGAATGAAAAGGACCGAGTAGACGTCCCGTCTAACTAATGGTTAACGACGAACAAACTGATCTTCACGGACACACAATGTAGCCGTGGTCATCCTAGTAAAGATTAATATTTTGTCCATAACCCAATAAGGCTTCATGAGTGTTTAATTCTCTCAAAATTTTTCGGTAGCAAATTAAAGATTAACGATGAAAACAGAATTATTATATAATTCAATTTTTTACGTGTAAAGTATCGTGCTGTGCATACGAAATAAAATGAGTCGAACTCATCTCAATGAGTTGTATATATTATTGCTTTCACATTTATATATGCATAGCGATCGACAATAATTTGCGCGTTCAAACCCTATGTTCATTTGCTACTCAAAAGACGACGAACTATATTGTTTGTTAGTTAGAAAATTCAATGACACACTAATCATTGAAATCGGGTGACCTCGTGAGTGATAACTGCTATGTTTTCTTTTCGAATCATCAATAAAATCAATAGGAAGATATACTAGTAATACGTAGTTGGTTTTGATATTGTATTTGATTATTTACACAATTAAGATTTTGTCTTTGAGACGAATCAAGTCTTGAAAATTATTATAATTCCAGTATTCAGTATTATATTATGAAAAATATCAATTACTTTCAGGCTTGGTGAATTTATTGAAGAAATTTTTATTTTAGGTTCAGAGCTGCAACTTGTGCCGAAATGCGAAGCTTCTCTGTCAACAAAATAAGCAAAAATGCGCTGAAGTTGATCGGCCTACAGAATGATTTTAAAGCTGAAAGAGTTAAAGCTATTCATTTGTATGACAAACTATTTCAAGTTGTCGTGAGTCGTCGAAATGGGCTGCGACAAACATTGGATCAGCCGATAAAAATGAAAGCTCACTTTCGAATTTGATTTATTCGATTTCTCATTGCAATCTTGATCGTTCGTTTGTTTGTATTCATTTGTGTTGACAATTATTATACCGACTTGTATTTGGTCAACCCTATCAACGGAAGCAATAGTGGCAAGAAAAAAACCATTTTACTAATATTATTTTTTGTAAGTGTTACTTATTTTGTTTTTCATCAGTACCTTTTAAGAATTGAAGAAACTGGTCGACTGAAAATAATTAGAATAATACTCAAACTAATAGAAAGAAACAGTGGAGCATCATCAAGGATGAATCATCTTCGATTAAAACAATTTCACAAATGGATTTATTTTGTATTGCTCAATGGCATGAGAATCGTAATGTTCATAACAATCATCTTGTTTTTTGGCATTATTTACCTGCATATTTCTCGGCAACAAGAGTTTTCAACTCTACGACATTACACGTTTGATTTAATTTTCATGCATTTTGAATTCATTGCTTATTTTGTGCTGACAAACAATGCTATGTGTTCATTTATCTACATTTTGCTTTTAGTAATTTTTTTTATTGGACGTTCCAATACACTAACTGATTATTGTGAAAAACTTCACAAATATTATTGCAGTCTCATGTCAAAAACCAAAGATCATAAGCATGAAGTTAAACTGAAAGTAAGTAGTGAATGCAACTGAATTCAGCTGCACTTAACGAGAAAATTGGGGTTTCAGTTAATACAATTTTTGGTGTCGCCATCTTAAGTATTTTATTGTTTTAGAGACATTAATATGTAAATTATGCTCAACCTAGAAGATAATTGCATGACCCAATAGATGGTGATTATGCTAAAATTGACCAATTTGTTGCGTTAATTGCAGCTACCAGTGTACTCAAAGTATGATCTCACAAAATCTTCACTTTTTAATCTTTAACTAGTTAAGATCTTTTAGGTCAAATTGGCTGACTTTGAAGTCTGCTGCAATCGGTGCGAAAAATTCTCATAAAATATTTTCTGCAGTCACTAAATTCACATTCCAAATCAATTTTGGAAAAGCATTTTAATACATTGTATAACATAGCATAACATAACGTTAGCATACAAAAGTGTACTGAATGGTTTGGTGCAGAAGAATTTAATTTTGTTATTTTGATTTGGGCTTTAACATGGACCTTAGACTCTAATTCAATCCAAGTTTGCTCACCATCGTCAATAGATAATCAAAATTTCTCGGACCATAATTATGGACAATGAGTAAATCGTTCGAAAAACGAGAGCACGATATTCAAATTAGAGACTGCAACCGAACATTCTATCCGCAATGTTTCGCACTTGATTATCTCAGCATTTGTAGTCAATGTTACTCTGCAACAAAAAATCCTACTCATGCTGATCATTCACTTCCATCAAATTTATTGAATTTCAATGATCTCAAATTTTATTCTATTGATCAGACGATGGAAATATTGGACAGACTTGATAGTAAACTTATCGGAGCTCACATTGGCGATTTTGGTATAATTAAACGATCTACAGGGCATTTCAGCTAATTTTCCGGTTATAAATTGGCTATATCTTTGCTCCTGAGTGACCTAGAGGATAGATATTTTTTACTGGATATTTGGATACAACAGGAAAATTAGCTGAAATGCCCTGTACTTGCATCAATGTAAGTTGAAATGTAAATATTGATGACTCAATTTGATCAAGTTTTACACAAACATTGAAAACTAGCCGAAAGTAAAAAAAGAAACTGAATTGCATGATACTAATATGCTTATTTAAATAAAAATTCAACAATCGTATTGATTATAATCATCTTTCCTTGCAGTTGTTAATGGAAAACGCTTGCTTCATAATGCTTCTATCATGCAATATACGTACATTAATTTGACTTACGTCACTTTGGCTTCGAAAGAATATTGATAATCATTATGTGATTATTGACAGCGTATTTTCAAGTAGAGCCATAGAAATATCGTGTGAAATTTTAGTGGTTTTCAATTCGTGTGTTAATTTTGACGCAGAATTTTAAAAACTCTTATTAACCATGATGCAGCAAAAAGCTTTGTTTTACGTACAAATGACCTGAAAACACTGAAGAAAATGTCCATTTGGAAGAGTATCACCAATACTGTCGTAAAATTCAATGCTGAACAGGCTGAGCAATTTGCGAAATCGATGATTGATTTAAAAGCAAATCTTATTCTCATGATAACTTCTTACATTGCAATAATACACTACGTTATACATATAGGATTAATCAAATCAAGACCCTTATATATTAATACCATTGCTATATGGGTGTAGTATTCTTATACAGAGTTATTGTATTTTTTTCATAAGATCAGGAATTATCTGAATCAGAATATGAATATTTTATATTAATTTGCAAATCCCTATCGCTCAATCCTCTTCGATGTCCTGAGTCCCAAGTTGAACCATCTTCATCCCAAACAATTAACAGTGCAATCTGAACCAACTGTTCTTAGTATTCGAAAAGGATTGAATTTATTTTTCATGGAGAGAACTAAAGATTAATCAGATATGAACTCAAATGATTTCGTCAAAAAGTATTTCATGAAAGCCGTTACATATACTGTAGATGAATCGGACATATCTTGAAAAACTCCATCATTGGTTATCGGCATTAATTTATCTGTAATATCAATCTACTCATCATTCAAGAATAACTTGACTGTACGTGAATATCTGCGCGATAATTTACCCCTGTTTTTTCCAATAAATTCAAAAAATCAAAGTTTTGTAGATGTGAAATGCTAGTTGTTTGGATGAACTAAGGTATGACTGGTAAAGTTTGACAGTAAAGCGTACATGATTTGGATGTTGGAATTTTTTTCCAGGCCTCAATACCTGATTTTTTTAATTATTCCTGGCAATAGGCCAAGGAAATGTCGAATTTTGCTGTCAGTGAACGTCAATTATCGGTGATAGCCGTTTAGTCCTTCTTTCAGTCGTGAAAACGCTCAAAACTCTGTTGCGTCATCTACGTCGGTTCACGGCAACATTTATTCAAGTTATTACAGTTTTTTGATTTCCGACCGTTACACCAACCCTGTAGACTGACCTCGAGTTGGTATCACTCGAAAATTTCAGGCCAAAAATAATTACATAATTTAGATAAACTCTAAAATAAATAATATTGATAACGATTGATTTTTCTGTTAAGTGTAAAGTGTTAAGTTTTCTTTCACAGTCATAAATTGAATCAATAGGAAGATATTGTTGGTTTAAATATTTAATTTTATACAATTACGATGTTAACTTTGAAACGAATCGCGTGTTGACAATTCTTATAATTCCTAGAATCCAAGTTTGGTATCAATTGCAGCGTTGGCAAATTTCATGCGAAAAAATTTTCTTTCATGTTGAGTGCTGTAATCGTTACCATCCCAAAAAAACTTTATGCTATCAAAATGCATAAAGTTTTTCAGCAGATTGATGCTGAAACTGATCGGTCAACGAAATGACTCTAAAATGAGCACGACTAAAGCTGTACATTTATAGGACGAACTGTCTCTAGTAGTAATAAGTCGTCGAAATGGACTGCGACAAACTTTTGATCTGCCAATTAAACTAAAAACTCACTTGCAAAATTGCTTTTTTCGATTCCTAATTGTAATTTTAATTGTTCGTGTTGACAATTATTATACTGACTTGTATTTGGCTAGTCCTTTCAATGGAAGTAAAGGTGCCAAGAAGAATACTATGCTATTGTCCATAATTTTTTTAAGTGCTATTTATTTTGTTCTTCGTGAGTACATTTTACGACTTGAAGAAACTATTCGAATAAAAAAATCAAAGTGCTGCTCTTAGAAAGTAACGGTTTCAATGTAGAATCATTTAAGATGGGCCATTTTCAATTTAGAAACTTCCATGAAAAGATGCATTTTTATCGGAGCGTAGCAAAGCGAAGTGAAGATTTTAACTCAGCTTAGCCATTTTGAAAATCGTCTTTTTGGTTTCTGTCAGCGGCCATATCACCTAAACCACTTGCCTGAATCACTTGAAACTAAAAACATACGTCGAACAATTTGTGCAGATGTGCTGAAAAGACTTTCAAGGCCATCAGAGGTCATTTTTTGGGAATTCGACCTTTGACCTTGAGAGGTCATTTGAAGGTCATTTATAAATTTTTGATGCTTTTTCATCATACTCACAAAAGATCATCATTATGGTACTTATATTTGAACTGATATGGCTGAAAACACGGGCAAATACTGAAAAACTCATATTAAATGTGCTTCAACGAACCATGTTAAATGAATGGTGCATTGATCGTTGCCCACTTTTTCGCATCAGATGATCATAGGTTATGATTCAGTCAAATATTGAAGAGGATTTAAAGTGAATAGTTTCAAAGGCCTCATTGGTAGAAAGATTGAAGTTCGAAATATAGATGCTTTAAATGATGACGAAAGAAGTTAGAGGAAGAAAATGAATTCATTTGACTTCGTAAATTCTGGCATAAATTATCAAAACAGAGAAGCTTCCGTTGTAAGTTGAAACAGATCGTGAGTAGTCTGAGTTCCAACTAGGACCTGGTCAATATTTAGCGGTTAACATTTGAATCTATCAAATTGCCAAATGTTTCTTTTAGCGAGTAAATTTTACGAAACATTGCAATAAAAATACGATAGATTCAATCTATTCTAACGCTCCGATTTCGGCGAGCGATCGTCTGACCTAGTATATAAGTCAATGGCTTGAGGGTTGTAATCCTGGTAACAATCATCGTCAACCATCATCTCATTATTTGGTATTGTTTGTCTGCGCTGTCAGCCAAATGAGTGTTCAACCTGTCAGCATTACACGGCTCATTTAATTATATCTCTTGAAGCTATTGCTTTATTTGTACTAGCAAACAGTTCGTTGGTCGTATTTATTTATATTATGCTTTCAGTAGAATTTTTACTGCACGTTTCAATACATTAACTGATTATTGCAAGAAACTTGTTATATTTCATGGATCATTAAACTGCTCAAAGTTATCTCAACCGAATTATAAATTAATATATTTTTAAACAATTTCAGTCGATTTGATGAATCGAAATATTTATTATATTTCAATATGCGATCTTCTCTGTCTCTGCTTTTGGCAACTTTGCCTGTTTTTTGGTTTCATTTTTGATTTTGAACCTAACGTCATAACAAGGATTATGACTATTGTTGGCATTTTTTCGCCCTTTGGAGTATTCGCTAGTTGTTTTTGTGCTCTTTTTTCTATCAGGAGGTATTTTCAACTTTAGATTAGACAATTTATACTTAAAACTATTCTTTACGTTTACCTCAAGTCTATCAAGGCGCACAAATGGCACAAACTTATGTCAAAAACTATTATAATAACTAATATATGCCAGCAAACTTGAAATTAAGCTAAAAGCAAGTAGTGGATAAAGATGATTTTATGAACGCAGCTCAAATTAGCCTTAAAATTTTATCTTATTGACCAGATGATCGAAATACTGAACAGACTCGATAGTAAATTCATCGAAGCTCTCATTGACAATTTTGGCGATTTATTTAAGCGATCTACTTGCATCAATGTTAGTTAGAATCAAACTTGTTGAAAGTATTATACAGGTATCTACAAGATTCAGGAAATTTTACCATAGCAAATATCATGAAATTTTGCAATGCATAGCAGCTTAGCAAATCTGGATTCTTATGAAATTCAACACTCTTAAAATGAAGAAAACATTAAATGACGTTACAATGATTTCTCTGGCGCACTTTAATACAACTATCTCTTTCATCTCAATTAAGGGATTTTTTTATGCAAGATTTTGCACAATTAATAAATATTTTTTATAAATTGATGCAATTTGATAAATTTATAAACAGAAAATTGCTGAAACTAGCTCAAAGTGAAGAGTTGAGCCGACTTGCATGTTAATAATATACTTTGCTTTATCAAAAATTTATAGCTTTAATCATTATTAAGATCTTTTTTTTGCAGTTGCTATTGGAGAATAATTGCTTCATTATGCTCTTAACATGCAATGTCCGTGCATTTATTTGACTCAGGTTGGCTTGGAATAATCAATTATTTATTACCATTAACCGATAATTATTCATTTATTTATCATTTATTTGATCAGTTTGCTCGTGGAACCATTATTGTTGATTCTATGAGCTTATTGGTAACAAATATCACAGTGGAATGGCTCCAAACACTTATGAAAATCAATTATCGGAGAGAGTGCCATCAATTTTGTCCTGAGAGTCAATAATCAAAACAGCATCACAAACAATATTACAGTATTAGATTTGAATAACTTATTTTTATTACTTATGACCAAATTTGTTTTCAACGCTTTCAATTTTATCAAACAGGGCACTTTGAGCAAGGTTTAGCAAAACTATTCATGATGGCTCATGATTGGCGGATAGCCAACTATGTCCAGTTTCATTGAACTTAAATGATCTTAAAGGAGGGTCTCCAGAAATATTCACTTTTTTAGCATTTTGAGTTAAGATGCGGAACTTTTTGTGAATATATCTTTCTAACAAGGGAACTTCACGAATCGGTACCAACCGATTTTGTTGTTCTATAGCTCATTTGGAAGCTCTCGTCAAGTAGATAAAAAGTGTTTTTTGTTAGCTGCTCATACGCATTTTTACAAAAGTTAAAGATTTCCTATCGAAATTCCATCTTCTGACGGTCAAATCAGAATAGTCTATTAATTTTGCAATTTCAGCGTCAGTGAATTTCTGTCTGATTTGTATTAAAATACAAAGTATTTTTTTGCTAATTCAACTCTATCAGTCTTACATTTGAGTTTCATAAAATCATCAATAAAATCAATAAAAAGATAATGTTGGCTTGGATATTAAATTTTATCATTTACCCGATCAAAATGTTGTCTTTGAGACGAATCAAGTGTTGACATTTATAACATAGCAATATTTAAAGTTTCTTAGATATCAATTACTTGCAAACTTGACGAATTCGATATGGTAAATTTTTTTATATATCTGAGAGCTGCAATTTTTGCCCTGATGCAAAGCTATTTTGTCGATAAAATAAAAAAAAATCTTCTGAAACTAGTCGGTCTTCAAAATGAATCTAAAATTAGTACGACTAAAGCTATTCATTTGTGGGACAAACTATTTCGTGCAGTGGTAAGTCGTCGAAATGGACTGCGACAAACCTTGAATATCTCGATTAAACTGAAAGCTCACTTTCAAAATTGGTTCATTCGATTCCTTATTGTAATATTGATTGTACGTTTAATGCTATTCATTTTTTTTGACAATTATTATTCTAACTTGTATTTGGCAAACCCTCTCAATGGAAGTAAAGGTGCCAAGAAGAATACTATGCTATTGTTCATAATTTTTTTAAGTGTTATTTATTTTGTTCTTCGTGAGTACATTTTACGACTTGAAGAAACTGGTCGAATAAAAAGAATCAGAGTGCTGCTCGAATTGGAAAGCAACAGTTTTAATGCAGAATCATTCAAGATGAATCAACTCCGGTTTAAACAATTTCACAAATGGTTTCATTTCGTAGCAGTCAATGGCATAAGAATAACAATCTTGTGTACATTCATCATATTATTCGGTATCATTTATCTGCGTGCTTCTCAGCCACAAGAGTGTTTAACTTTACAGCATTATAAGTTCGATGTTATTTTCATGCCTTTTGAATTCATTGCTTTATTTGCGCTGATAAACAGTGCATTGTGTCAATTAGTTTACATTATACTTTTGATAATTTTTTTTATTGGGCGTTCCAATACACTAACTGATTATTGCAAGAAACTCATTATGAATAGACCATTAAGCTGTTCAATATTATCTCAAATGAATGATAAAATGATAGATTTTCTGAATGATTTTAGTCAATTTAATGATGAATCGAAATATCTGTTTCAATATGCAATCTTCTCTGTCTCTGCTTTTGGCAACTTTGCCATTTTTTTTGGTTTCATTTTTGAGTTCGAGCCTGATGTCACAACAAGGATAATGGCTATTAGCGGCTTTCTATCACACATTTTAATATTCATTTACTGCTATTTGGGCGCTTTCTTCTTCCAAGAGGTAAGTTCAACTTGCGATCAAATCATTTATACTGACAATCTTTCTCAAGTCTATCAAGGTCTACACATATTATTGCCAACTAATGTCAAAAACTAAATACCATAAACATGAAGTTAAACTAAAAGTAAGTACACTAGTGGTCAGGGTTAAGTTAAGAAAATTGGAGACTTTTTCATAGTCGTCATACAAAAAAAATCAAAGTACCTTTAAGATCGAATTCAATTTTTCATAGATTGCATTGTTTAGTGTCTCATAAAACTGTAAATGCTCGAGATGGCGACACTTTAAAGTTAACTTAACTCTGGACCTTTTTTGTTAACTTAACCCTGACTAGTGTGAGTGGATAAAAATTAGTGATTATTGCTGCGAATAATTATTTTAATCATTCAAATGTTACTATGAAACAAAATGATTACTTTGATGATTTCATCCAGTTTCATTTAACATAATGGTTTTAAATTTCATTTTATTGATTAGGCGATTGAAATATTGGACAGACTTGATAGTAAATATATCGGTGCGCATATTGGCGATTTTGGTATATTCAAACGATCTACTTGCATCAATGTAAGTTGAAATGTAAATATTGATGACTCAATTTGATCAAGTTTTACACAAACATTGAAAGTGAGTTTCGATAATCTCTGTTGTTGCACTTTTAAGTCAACAACCACTTTCATGTCCGTTTAGTGATTTATTTTGGAAGATTTGTGCATTAAATAAATACTAAAAGTAGTTTTGTATCAAATGTTCAGATTCGATCGAGTTGTTAATAGATATTTGCTAAAACCAAGTTCGAATGAATAAATGAACTGATTTTATGCTAAATATTCATAATGGTTATTATGATCTTTTATTTTCAGTTGCTATTGGAAAATGCTTGCTTCATTATGCTTCTATCATGCAATATACGCGCATTTATCTGATTCATTTGGCTTGGAAGAATCGATTATTGGTAATCATTATTCGATTATTGACACCATAAAACAAGTGAAATCATCAAAATATTATGAGAACTTTGCCTACCTTAACGACTGAAAAAATTTTTCGCTCGTCCTTCGCTTATGTTGTAGCCATTTTGTGAATATTCCCTTGACTTGACATGATTCAGAACTCATTTTTGCTTGAAAAAGCGATTATTGTTAATCATTATGCAATTTTTTGAGTCAAATCAACAAAATATTCTTACAACTAATTGTTAGAACTTTGTTATCACAACGACTGAATAAAGATTATTTCAAAACATTTTGAAAAGTTGGCTATAGGTACCAGTCTGTTGCTTATGCTATGAAGTTTCTTTATCGTCTGAATAACCAAAAATTTTCTCCCCTATCAATATATAATACAATATCATTGAATACACAGGACATTGAGGTTTCTGTGAGTACGAAAAAAGAATTGATTGAATCTTGTTCGCCATTCATTGAACGTCATCTTTTAATGAAAGTACATTTTTCTCTTTAAATGAGCAAATTGTTTAGTAATTTTACATGGAATTGTTTTACACTTGTTTAACGACCAAAGATTTTTTAGCAGCACTACCATTACCATTTGAGGTGTCACTATTTGTATTACAATTGCCGGTATTATGGTCAGTGTCGCTACTCTTATGATGCATGTGTTGTAAATGGTTAGACTCTTTATCGTGTGATTCACCATAAACTACTGTAGTCTCAATCCTACCTTCCAAGGAAATTGATGTTCTCCCTGAGATTATTGAACCCTTAACTGAACAGCAAGAGCTCAGTTTTCCAGTAATAAGAGCAAAAATTTCTTTAAACTCTTTTTGAAAATTGTCATTGAGCCATCCATAGAGAAGTGGATTGAAACAGGCAGAGCTCATTCCCACCATGTGACAGCAGGCAAAAACGATTCGAAAAGTTGATGTATCTTGAAAAGGATAGTAAACGTCAGAAATAATGTTGAGTATATTGAGCGGCAGCCAGCTTATACCAAATATCAAGCTGACTGATATTAACAGATAATTGGTTCTCTTGGTTCGCCTTTCTTCAGCCTTTATTCGTTCATCTAATTTAATGGCAGTTCGCTTCTGAGACATGCGGTTTTTCAGTCTTTTGTAAATCTTCATGTAAATCAGAGTCACCAAAATGGTTGGAACAAAGTATTGAAGGACTATCGTAAATACAGAGTAAATGGCTCTTCCTCTATTCAGTGGCCATTCTTCATAACAATATTCAAGTGTCTCCTTCGAATGATCGGCTGATTAGCGAATCCGATGGAAAAGTGGCAGCACATGGAAAGAAAAAGAAAATCTTTGAGTAAGTTTGAGTAATGTTAGTTTACAAAAAGTTGAGTTTTTATGCTTCATCTCAACATTTACAAAAGTTGACTTCAAAATGAGTTACAAGTGTAGACGTTGAATCGGCATGTAGTAGAGTGAGTGCGTTCATGAGCATTCTTACCGGAAGACAATATTTCGGGAACTTCAATTCTATATGTTGTTCGGGACCAGAAAAGAGGAATTGAAAGGATAAGAGCAATGATCCAAATGGATAAAAGGCCGTAAAGAATACCAGTTATTTTTGGCGTTTCTGGAGTTGGTTTGATTATTACAAAATAACGATCCAATGCAATTGCGGTAATGGACATTGTCGACACAAATATGGAAGTTGCCTCCAACCCTGCAATCAGCTTACAGGTAAATAATCCTGTGGCGAGAAGAGAACAAAAAGTTGTTAAACTTTAATAAGTGAAACCATTCTTTCTACCAGACTTTCT
This sequence comes from Tetranychus urticae, assembly GCF_039701765.1. Lineage (NCBI taxonomy): Eukaryota > Metazoa > Arthropoda > Arachnida > Trombidiformes > Tetranychidae > Tetranychus > Tetranychus urticae. Next base: position 4,342,851 of record NC_142958.1, on the reverse strand, counting down.
TCTGTTAGACTCTTTTGTGACATTAAACAAAAGTTATTGCCAGATGTTTGCGAGTTTTGAATTACGTTAACAAAGCATTTGCACATGAAAATATTATAGCTTTGCATCTGATTTTTATTATACAATTCATTGAAATCTGATCTATTAATAGATGGTCTGATCAAGATCTATTTGTGATACTTAAGACGATGCATGACAACTTTCAACTTAAATTTTCAGCTATGTTATTATGAAAATAATCACTAACGCAATTTCTTGGCCTCAATAAATAATTACGAAAAGATTTAGTTCAATTATTACAAGTGATATTCAAAAGTATTTACGCGTGTGTAACTTTGGCACAAGAAATGGTTTGATGAGATTCTTGAGAAAGCTTGCAGATTTCGCTAAATTTACACCGTGTCCCAATTTTCTTAAATCCCCTTTTTAAACATTCATTTTTATGTATGAACGGTCCCTGTATCTGCAGTCGTTCAAAAGTTATAGCAAATTCAAATGTTAAGTGACTTTTGGGACACCCAGTAATTTGATTTGATTTCGGAAAAAGGAAAACATTCAAGGTTCTCTTCAAAGTTGAATTAATAAGTGCAGCTTTCTTTGATCTTATGCTATTTTTATATTGTTTTAGGTTTGCTGAAGACAGGTTCAATAAGAATCTGCAACAATGTACTTACCCAGAGACCAAAATTTGGCAGCAATTTCAATGAAAGAAAAAGGCATCGTGATGAGGCAAAGTGTTAGATCAGAAATGGCAAGGTTAATGATGAATAGATTTCGAGGTGTTCTCATTGAAGGTTTACGTATAACTGCAATACAAACAAGCCCATTACCAATGGAGCCAACAGCAATCAACAGAATATAGCTCAACATTAACCATATTAAGGCATCTTGGTCAATGACTCGGTTAACCTTAATCTCTTCCAATTTTTTCATCAAGTCTAGTCTATCAGCATAACTCGTGTCATTTTTACCTGATTCAAAAGGAAAACAAAAAAGTTTCAAGAAACAGTTAAAACTTTTAAAACATTCAAAATAACAATTTTCGAGGATTCACCCTTAAATGACCACTGTAACTTTCAAATTCAATAAGCTCATAGTTTATAATAGCAATTGTTTCATGAATGTATTACATTTTAGCAATAAATATTTTGACTGGACATTTGAATACAAGACAGAATAGTAGGAAGTAGGAACTGTTTTAGAAGTCTTTCCTCTCTTTGTTTTCTTTAGCCGTTTTTGGTCTTTACGAAATGCTGCAAATCGACTATTGATAACAATGACAATATCATATTATCACTTAGGAACATAATTTTAGTAATCAAGACAGAATTTTCATTATTGATGAGTCAAAAAGAGTTTGAACACTGGGGATGGAATTTAATAAAAGGCAGAACTTGTTGACCGGAAAAATTAGAACATAACAATCAATAATAATTTCAATTGTACCTTTTGCCTTTATAAGTTTTTGATCGATAGCAATACAATGGTTTTGAAAAGACTGTAAATATAAGTAAATTTCATGATTGATTAACTTTTCTCGCAGCAATGATGAACCTAGGTGCGGTCAGTAATTAATTTCTTTACCTTTTACAACCTTTGTGGTGTTTAAAATGGAAACTTCAAAAGATAGTTTTGCTTGACGTACTTTCATTTCAGTTACTCGCAGTAGTCAAATCAAATCACAATTTTTCCAGATGAAAAGTGCATTAAGCTACAACTTAAGCGCTTGCAAAATGGAAGTAGTTGAATCCTTCATATTCAAAGGTTTTCTGGTTCCACACGAAGTAATTTTATCGCCCTATTTTCGTTAATTCATTGGCATTAGCCTTACAATATTTGGACTGCTCAGATGCATTATTCAGTTATTTGAAGATTTACATTTTCTTAATTTTCAGTCTATAGCAGGCATATTTAACGGTGTGCGCTTGATCGTCGATAACTTAATTCCAATTAGCCACATTCTAGTCGCCGTTTTTACCTTGGATCGGTCATCATTTAAAGATTATATTGACCGAATGAGTACTTTACAGCTTGAAAATCATGAGAAAATGGTTTCTCAGATTAGAAGTGAAAGACGAACCAAAGTTTTATTTTGCTTGTCTTCGGCAATAATTTATTTATTTTTAATTTTTTCAACGTTGTTCTCTGAAGAAGCCACAATCTTTCCGTTATTCTTGAATTTGTTTGATTCACTCACAAAAATGTCCGACATTTTCTTCTTTAATATTATTTCTGATGTTTTTATTTGCTTGAAAGCTGCTTTTCAACTTGTCACTTCTCAACTTAAGGATTTCCCAAGATCCACTCCAGACTCTACAAAGTTGAACAGATTGAGATATTGCCGTTTATTGCACAGTCATAAAGATCGAGTGACTCGACATGCAGAAAAGTTTCTCTGCATTTATATTTCTTGGTATTATTTTCAGTACGTTATGTATAATATGTTGAATTTTGTTGAAGTTCTTGGAGATACATATCGCTATAATTGGCGCTCAGCCAGTTTCTTCATCGTGGATACGATCAATTTGAGCTACTTGACGATAAAACTTGTGGCTGTAAGTGAATTGTCCGCCAATGGTTTAGAAGATTTATACGAAATTTCATATGATGTAAACTCGATTAAACTGCAATTCCAGGTAAGTTCTTACATAAGAATTATCAAGATATTCAGTAACCTTTTCATTTTAATTCGAATGAGAGGATTGGGCCTTTTTTAATTGGTTACATTTTCCTTCTTTTTCCTTGTTGCAATAGACACACATATTTTTCAATCGAATGCAATTGAATAATGTTGGCTTCACTTTCGCTAAACTTTTTTTCATCAACACCAATTTCATAGCCTCACTTTTGACACTATCGCTAACTATTGTTTTGGCTTTGGCAAATTTTCTCTACCGTTGAAAACATCTCATAAAAATCGCACAAAATAGCAACACGAATTCACTTGGCAAAATGAATCAATCACAATTTATTTGAAGTGTCTGAACATATATTCGCATTAATCGACGAAAATAATAATCATAAATGAAAAAATCCATTTTTTCTGTCTTATTCATTTTCTTCGTAAATAAAAATTTAACCGGTGTATTACATCATTATTGTAAAAACATGCTTTGACATTTGTTTTGCATGAAAAACGAAGTGTTACATCATACTGAACAGCTGGCTAGTTATAATGGGAAATATTATTAAGATCGCCCCTAATAGCTTTCTGCGGTCAATTGACATTGATTTTCACTGGGAATTTCGTGACTTCAGTAGTAGTAGAAATACACAAGATAACTCACTTAAACAAAATTGTCACAGCAAACTTGAAAATGAAAACATAATTACACAATCAAAATCAATGATTCAAACAATAAGATTAACCAAACTAGACTAATTTCAATGATAATTTTGAATACAATGATACGATAAAAATTAATAATTTCAAACAATGAGGCTAACTAAATAGATCTGAATTAGACTTCTTAAAACAATTGCACAATTAAAGTCTTGTCCTACAACTTAACGAGTCACCAGAATAGAGAGACAGTGATCTTAATTCTCAATCATTTCTAACACAGACAGATTTGAACTATGAAAAGGTTTATCAACTTTTTCAAATCGCGATATCTTCTGGGTTTTATTATACAGGGTGTAAATGTCAAATACGCGGTTTTGAATCGCTAATAACTTTTTTGTGCTTTGTCCGATTTCGAAATTTTTTTCGATTGTATGTAGTCAAATAGTTAAAATTTTGTTCATAATAGTTCGTGAATTTATATGATTACGTTTAGGGTGAGAAATTTCGCCCCAAAGTCGAAAAAGTTGATTTTCGCTTCGAAAATAGTCGAATTTAGAAATTTTTTATGACAGGATTCAAGATAGGAAAATTAAAAATTCAGTCAATTCTAATCCTGAAAATAACGAATAATTAGATTTTTCTGGCGTAAATACCATGATTAGCAATTTAGACCAATCCAAAATAAAATGCCAATGTTCAATGCGCGTTTTGCCTAACTTCAAGATCCGATATTTTTTGAAGTCAGAGTCGTATAACTACAAAGTGGACATCATCCGATAGATAATTTCTTGCTCCATTTTTTGTTGCTCCGTTAAAAATTTGCATGAAATTTTGAAAGTTTGACTATTTTTGTAGAGGTTTTCGGCTAAAATCAACCTTTTCGATTTCGGGGCGTAATTTCTCGCCCTAAACGTAATCATATAATTTTTCGAACTATAATGAACAAATTTTAACTATTTGACTACATACAATCGAAAAAAATTTTGAAATCGGACAAAGGACAAAAAAGTTATTAGCGATTCAAAACCGCGTATTTAACATTTACACCTTTTATACCTGAAGCCAAAGTTATAGCATGTTTTTCTTGTGGTCTACAAGTCGCAGAAGACTGCGTTGCCAACGATGTTGCAAGAATACATGCCAACTTTAATCCTGATTGTCTCTTTATCAAAATGCGTGACATGAGTCTGACTAAATTTTTCTGGGATGACAAGACTTTAGCTAAATGGTATGGAACACCAAGGCCAAACACTGAACTTGATTTGTCTTGTCCTGCAATTCTAAGAGTTACCAGAATAGAGAAACGCAGTGATCAATATCCACAATCAATTCTCACAGTTTTGAATCCTAAAAAACTTTTACCTATTATTACAAATAACAGTCAATCGATAATTCTCATGTAAAGCTGCACCAATCTCTCAAAAATTTAAAAATTGGTTGGTTGAGAATGGGTTCTTTGAGCGTGCATACAAAAGATTTGTTCAATGCGCTTTCTGTCGTTCAGCTACTGAAAGTCGAAGCGTAGTTCTACCTATTTTTGCGCACAAAAAGCTTTCTTCAAGCTGACCTCTGCTAAATAATTGAAAATATGCTATTGAAATAAATTTTGTGCAGTTTGTGCAGCTCAATCTCCTAAAATTCTTTATTCTCCTTGTCATCATTCATGTGCCTGTGTTGACTTTGATAGAATCCCATTCAAAAGATTTCCAATTTCCAATATGCGAACAAAATATTGAGCGAAGAATTTATCGCATTTCCTCGTCAATGTCAATATCTGACCGTCCAAACTCCGTACTCTACAGTTCTGATTTTAGCGAGGGTTAAGGTGGCATTCTTTCTAAGCTTGCTTAGTTTTTTCAATCCTTATGCTAGGACCACCCCTAATATTGGAGCGCAAAATATGTCTAAAACCACGAGTCCTGTATCTTAACCCAACCATGCCTGTTACAATATCCTTTTTTACTGGAGATGAAGAACAAGTTAATATCATTGATTAATACACCAACTTCGAATATACGCCTGAGGCTTTAGGATGGAGCCAAGACAATATTATCAAATTCTTCCTGCTTACCTAGATGGCACAGCAAGAAGATGGTACACCTCAACTTTTAGTTCAAATCAAGTGAAATTCAACATTTACACTGAAAAAAAGCCGTCATGATCGCTGACCTATGTCCTGCTGATTACAGGTCCTATTCGAGCCAACAACTTCAGCCTTCTATCAAATTTATATATGAAATCCAAGAGTTATGTCTTAGGATTGATGAAAATACATTTTAGGTGTTTATGATTAATATATCGAAACAGAGGCACAGTGACAGTCACACTGACAATCATTCAGACAATGAACTCGTTCAAAGTGAAGACGTTGCCAGCAGCATAACACTTATTTAAAAAAAACCTTATTTATCAGCGTATAAGAGTAAACAAGTCAGAATGCGATGCAATACTAGATACCGGTTCTGAAATGTCTCATATCAGTGATAAGACTGTGAACAGACTAAAATTAGAACTCGGACATAGCAAGGCATAATACCTTATTAATGATAGAAGGTATTAAATCTTTACATCTTTGACGACCCTTTCCAAATCTATGAATATTCTTATTGATTTTATGATATTCCATATGAGGGAGCAATGTATAAGTCATGTATTGGAGATTTAGAATAAAAAAGTTCAGTCCAGTCGTTCAGTGGAACTCTGAAGAGAAGAAGATGAACTTCTTTTCAACTCAATCAAACTTTCTTTCGTGAAATATTAATAAAAAACACTAGAAATAAGATAAAAAATCAATTTCTGTTGAATTTGATCGATTGAAGAAGATTGAAATCATCGAGACACTCTGCTCGGAGAATAGTGTCAATAAGATGTTCCAAGAGTCTTGTTATCTTAGCCCTTACAGTACCTTGAAAACTTGAATGAGCAATTAGAAAAATAATATTATTATCAATACTTGAATATTGAAATAAGTTTTTATGTTTATATCTCAGTTTTAAGCCATTTTCATCGTTTACGACCATACCAGACTGAAAACACCGATCTCCGAAGTTAAGCAGTTTCGGGCCGGGTTAGTACTTGGGAGGCAGACCACTTGGGAACCCCCGGTGTTGTAGACTTTTTTGTTTTGACTTAAAACAATCTATTTTGAAATCTATTAAGGTAAGTCATCAAGAAAGATAGCGCCATCTGACGAGTTATTTTAAGTCAAGTTGATTTAATTAGTAATACATCTTTTTCAAACGCGAATAAGTTTCAACTCTATTACTAAGATGAGCGAATCCTATAACATTGATTTAGCCCAGCATGTCTAATTAATTTTGAATGTGCAATTCTTGAAGTCACAGGATACCTGTCTAATTCGCACGTCAAAGCAATCAAAGCATCAATGGTTAAATCTACAAGTAATAATTGATAAAGAAGCGAGATTGTTGCTAGAGAATTCAACTTTTTTTGACTATCTAACTTGTTTCATGATCAAATAGCAAACTGAAACTCAATTTTATACCGCATTCTTTATTATCATGCAAAATAAAATGAACGAAATCTACGTAAGTACTAACATCTCAATAAAATTATAAAATGATTCCATTGTTTAATTTTGGTTTGCGGGTCACGTTAATAATAACATTTCTTTAATGACTAACAGCTTTTTGTCTCAATTCCGATTTTGAAATAAAAAGACAGGTAAGGATGTGAATACAGGGAAAAAAGTTTTTGTCAGCAACAAGATTGAGTTAATAGTGATTTTGATTGAAAAAGTTCACTGGATTTCATTTATAAAGATGAAAATGAAATAATCCCATTCGAAACTCGATTCGTAAAATTTATTAGTCTAGAGTGTTACACAACCGATATCATTACCTTGTGCGAAAACCAAAGTCGTACATCACGGTTGGATTAAAGGCTGGACAGATTATGAGCTACTAAAGGATATGGAGTGACAGGTGTAAAAGGAAAATAAAATGTTCATTTGGAGCAACAGGTTTGATTGAGTAAAAACAATGGCAATAAATGTTTCATCTTTTCATGTTAACTCACTTCTAGTAGTACTTTCAATCCTATTACAATGGTTTTGGTTAACTCAACTCCATAAGGAGCAACTTTTCACTTCAACTAATTTTATGGATCAACAACGAACAAACCCAAATTCAACGTCAGATTAACAGCATCAGCTTCTCTATTCATCATTATCATCCTTGGTTTAACCATTTTTATTCTCATCTCATTTCATGGTTACACAAAAAAACTCTTATCAATTCATTTCCTTTTCTCCGAGTTTATCAACTTTCAGAGTAATTCTATTATCTAATGAAAAAGAATAAGATTACATAGTTTGGCATGAAAAGCAATCCAAGTTTGTCATTCTCTTCATTTCGTCATTTACACCAAGAAATTGAAATGAGTTGAACATGATCAGTAAAGAGTTTTACAACAGTTTAAAGAGTTGATAAGATGAAAGATGAATTATTCAATTGACTATTTTATTGAAATATTACATGTTTATTTTGAGTGAACAAAACCAATGCATTTATGGCGAATCATTTGTTTCTCAGTAAAAGACAAAAACATTGAATTGAATAAACAAGTCTAAAGACTCTTGAGAGATCAACTTTCTCCTGAATCCTTTTTACTCAATCAAACAAAAGCCTGACAAAACAATCAAATTTCATCAACAACAGGCATAAAATCAATAGAAAAATTGAGCTTATTTTTATGCTAAAAAAATTATTTCATATTATTATATTTTAGATTCCATGAGTTTTGTAATATGATTCAAAGCAAATTTTTGATAATCTCATTCTCTATTTATATTCCCATGGTTGACTTAAAAACAAAAGGCTTACATGTTATTGCTCTGAAAATGAACTAAATCATTGAAATGTCAACAAATTCCAATAGTAACTTCTATCGAAATAATGAGAAAAAATAATCTTACATTTGCATATAATTGATATTAATCTTTTTTTTAAAATTAAAGTCATTAATATTCGAATAAAATAATGAAAATAATAATAGTGAGCATTTAATACCTATAGAAATGAATCAAAAAGTAAATCAAAATTTCTTTGTTTTAATAAACTCAAAATTCTTTACGTTCTCTCAGGCTAATTGAATATTTGTACGATTATGAAGAAAACTTGATAACTAGCACCAACATGAGTCTGTTGACGCATTAATTCAATTTGTAAGGGATTGACACACTAAGTTAATCATTCTCCCTGCAAATCATATCAATGACCAATGAATATGCATTAATCAATAGTTCAATCCATCTGATCCTAATTACTAATCTCACCCTTCACAATATTGTATATAAACTCTCTCCGACTTCCTTTTCTTTCAGTACTCAACATTTCTTTGCCCAACATAGTTGTACTCAACCTACAAAGAATCCTTCTCCGTTGTTTCCTTTTTTATGAAACAAGTATTCCTTTGTTACAAACCTCATTCTATTCAAACTCTTCAATGTCTGTGATAATCTTTAATTTGATTCAATTCAATTCAATTTTATTTATACAATCTGAATAAAGTTCTTTCTATTCTAACCTTAATCAAAAGTCTGTAGTTCTTAAAATTTTGTTAGAGAAATGTACGCTAAACCTGAAATATTACTTGGTCCAAAGCTATTAGCCTTGGCCATACATCCTCTATTTCGGTACACATTCGATAAGTTTATCACTTGTGGTTCTTTCACTAACTCATAACCCTAACAAATTGGACCTATGTAAGAATTTGCTGAAACATGATTGCTTGGATAACATTTTTGTGATTCATTTAAAAGTTTAAACAATTTCCGCTGATGTTGAACTTTTACAGTTTAATTGAGTAGAAGTAAAATAATTGAAACATGTCATTGATTCTTTAGTTATGGGTCATTTTACAGGTGAAAAATGGTTTGTAAAGGCCTGTCAAATTATCTTGGCTTACCAAATCCTTGGAACTCAATGAAGGCTGAAATATTTGATGAACTAGGGATCAGGCCAATGTTGTTGAATCCATCTGGTGGAATGTAAATGGAATCATTCAACAGTTTTGATGTATCCATTGGAAAGAGTTGAACAATCACTCAATTTCAAATTTCACTATTTTCCTGTTGATATCCTTTACTGTTGAACGTCGAAATTGAAACTTTGATAAATGTAATGTGAATCCGATAATGATGGTGGTCAATGTGTCAAAAAACAGTCTAACTTCGATGGATTTGACTCATGATTCTGAAAATGAAACAAAATGTGATACAAAAAAATTTAGAAAACAAGTTTACTGTAGATTGAACAAATAACTGAAATTGAGTAAACACAACAATAGTGAAAAAAGTAAAGGTGAAACATTTCACAAGATTAAACGAAAAAGATTTAAGCGGAAAAAATGTCGAGTACAAATTGAATGCTTCAAGACAAGAAGAAGAAAAGGATTTTTAAAATGAAAACTGTTTGTCTATTAAATGATAAGTAATACACTTGACAAATAAGCAGGAAAAACTAAGGTAAGATTAACAGGTAGCACATGAAACAAAAAGAAAAAATTGGAGGAAATGTGTTGAAACTAGGCAAGTTTCACTGACAATAAAAAGATGTAAAAGAGGAAACAAAAAAGTAAACCAAATGAGTGGGAAAAAAGGAAAAGTAAATGTAACGCAATTTTGCGCATGATGAGGATAAACTAAACTCCCAGTAAACTTGGAGTTAGTTTTTAGTTGCTAGTGAAATTTGGAATAATTTTTTATCCTTAATTTGTTTATCTTTTTCCAAGCTCAAAATGATCATCGGCTATTATTGAATAGTGAATAGGTTTTCAAGAAATGGTGAAAAAGTCAATTCTTTTGATAAACTTTCTTCCTTTACTTTTATTCACTAGCTTTTAACCATAATGAATGTTTGTGTAAAAATTTCTCCTTTTTTGTTTCGCTCTCAATGATACTTGAGATGAAAAAAATAAACATCTTGAAACACTAATCTGTTCTAATTAGAGAAAAGGTAAACAGAATTGAAATATGATATATTTATGTTTATCTCATACTGATGTAACTTTCTGTTGGAGAAGAATGAATAAACTCAAATTCATGAACCTTCAGGTACAATCAAGTGAAATGCTCTTTTCATGAGCAAACAGTTATTCCTATTTGAACAACAATTTGCTGTGCTGGCTTTTTTAGTGAATTTTTTTTCGTCAATTCTCTTTTTACTCTTGAAACTGCTTGAAAATGTGGGTCTTCTCATTATTTGGTTACCTGGTGAGATTGTGATGAATGAGTGGAAAAAAAATTCTTTAATGATGATCATTTGGCTAAATTCAGTAAAATTCTTGTTATTGACTGAGTCTTTTGTATTGAAAGATTAAACTTCAAACTTCTCTTTAGCCTCATGTTTGATCTTTTGCTATCTCATTTCATCCTTATTCATCAAAATGTAACTAACAATGGCAAACAATGTTGGTTTATAGCCAATTGGTAATCAAATTTACTTTACATGCAAACATTAGTGAAAGACTTTTGCTTTTACCCATCTGTGGTTGAAGTGTTCATTGAGCAAGTTTTTGTTGAACTAAAGCAAGTTAAAGAAATGTCAAAAGGTAGAAACGGTTTTGATGTGACTTTGGTCTGAAAATTGTACCCCACTGCCAGTGTGTTACAGATAAAACTTTAAATAAAATTCGTTGGACTGCAACGTATTGTATCGTTTCTCATGAAACTTTTTTCTTTTCTGGACAAGATGTTGAACAAGATTAAATATTGAAAAATTGAAGTTTAGCAAAGCAATCTATTCCTGCATTGTGTGAAAATGATTGATGTTACCTCAGGAGAAAATCATTTTAGGCTTAATTTTTAGAGTTTATCAAACACAAAACCTTGTAAATTGATCGTTCATCAAAATTTATGAGAATTTAAATGAACGAAATTAACCTGAAAACAAACTCGCTATAATTTGACTAAAAGTACAAGAAAAATGAGACGTTCAATCAGAGTAATTTGAAAATTGCTCATTTTTTTGAACATTATCTATTCATATAATATTCATCAGGTTAATATTAGGTTGGTCAAAAAGTTGCGAACGAAAAACTCAGCTCATAAATCAATGTTTAATAAAAATCCAGTCATTTTGATTAGATGAGCTAATTATGAGAGACGCATAATTAAATCTTAGATTTTTTGAGTTTTAGTTACGATTGAGAGTTTCCTTTGTGAATTCTGAGGTCAGAAAGTGCGTCTTGAAAAGTTTGATTCGCTTAGCTATTACATATGGGCTTCTAGTCTAATATATTCTGGATGTACGGCGGTAATTGAGCCAACATTTTCCTCTGGCTCTATCTGATTGTGATGCGCTTGGATCAAAGGAGCATCTCAATTCGACCAGAAAAGGCAAGTACGAAAGCGGTGTTGAGAGTGCATTTCAGCCGCAAAGTCAGAATCATTAAAGGAAAAATTAACTTTTGGATTACCTGGTCTTTTTGAATATCAATTGAAGCTATTTGCGATCATTTCATTAATTAAATAGCAAGTTTTGCAGCAGAACAAGCACTTTTAACGAAAGGCTAGCGAGACAAGAGCACAAATCAAATGAACATCGTACTCAATAGGAAATAAATGATCAGTTTACTTGTTAATAATATAAAGTAAGAGTCAGAAAATGGCTTTAAACGAAATGAAAGACGCCATTAAATGAGTTCAATGAAGGTGAAACTTGACAGCAATTGGTAAACAAAATTACACTTGAAACTTGCTCTCACAGAAACCAACTATTCAGTGAAACCAATTCATTTCTATTTCTCAAGATAAAAAGTAAAATTCAGTCAATCATGAGAAATTTAGCAATAGATCGATAAACGTTGAGCTTTTTACTTGTGTTCAACATTTATGATTGCAAGATAATTTTCAAAGTAAAATGTTTTCAAACTGAAAATATTTTCTCATCATATTTTACAACAACAAGACGACATTTTGGTTCACTAAGTTGAGCCATTATCTGAACTTATTTTTATTAATGGTGCAAAAGTAAAGTTTTCAAATTGATTTTGTGTCCATTAAATGAGAAAAGGTTGAGAGCAAGTCATGTAAACACTGAAAAGTGTCAAAGAATTGGTAAAAATTTGAATAACTTTCAATAGTTGAAATGAAAATAGTGAATTATGAATGGAAAAGTGTGCTACTTCTTGGCTCGAAAAAAAACATTCCAATGTCTTTTCACTTGATATCTTAATGGTAAAGTTAAATATTTCATGCTAACTCAATCTCAATTCTGACAGAAAAGGCACAAGTCGAACAGTTGAAAAATGTCTCGAAAAAGCAACGAAATTGAATATGAAGAAAAGAGAGAAATTGTAATTCTATTGAGAAATTTGATTCAGCAAACTTTTGCGTCTTTTTTGTCATATTACATTCAAAGGTACAATATTAACCATGAAATATTATCACATTTATGAAAAATTATTCATTTTTGTTCAACATTTTTTGAGTGGTTTTGTTGAGATGAAAAAAAGTAAAATTTGATTCCAAGTTGAACTTGATATATTTCAATATTTTCATCCACTCACTTTGCACCAACAATGACGATAATGATTATTGTAATAAATGGGAATATCAATGAATAATCAAAGAAGTTTTTTTTTCTTTTTTTCTTTTTTTCATCTCTTGATGATATCGATGTGATGTTATTAATAGACAGTTCAATAATCAGTCATGAATTGTGATATTCTTCTATTCATTTGATCTTGCCTTCAGTTTTTTTTTCATTGATGATGTTATTAATAATAGTTCAATAACTTTCTCTTTTTGCTCCTTTGATTACAAGCATTTAATAATAAATAAGATTAATGATAAGATAAATGAGATATAATGACTATTATCAGCTAATAAGGTTGAATTCCGAACGGTAACAAGATTCATTAGTTTCATGAGAAATGATTTAGTCAATCAATTTGATTAAACAAAAGCAAATTGATCAATTTTTCTCTTTTCGTTGCTCCAAGCAAATTCAATTTGTCTATGAAAACAATGAATTTCCGAGCATTCATGGTCAAGATTGCAAGCTTGATTTGCTTCATGAGCAAATGTGGCAATTTTATACTCCAATATGATGAGATAGACAATGTTACAAGTTGAACATTCATCAATGTATCAAATGGTAAATGTGTGCTTATTAGATTAACTTATCGAGAGTGAATCTTAAGGTTAAAAAACGGATTCTTCTTCTTGTTCTGTGACTACAGTGACATACACTGTGATGCATAGCATTAAGGACACTTGAGAATCTTAATTATTTCACGATAATTCGTGATTTTTTATTATTTTTCAATCAATTCATGTTTTTTGAGCAATGATTAGTTATTTTACTAAGTATTAACCATATTGGTTAGTTAGTTTTAATTTAATTTAAATAATCAAAATTTATCATGAAAAATTTTGTTGCATGGCATTAAGGACAGTTATTAATTTTAGTTAATTAAAGACTAATAATGAGTGCTACCGCCGTTTTTTGCTATGACCTCAACTAAACGATCCTTCATTGACATTATATTGTTTTGAATCATTGACTGATCAATCTGATGCCACTCACGGACGATTGATTGCTTGAGTTCGTCGATTGCATTGTATTGACGACCTTTTCCATAGATTCTTCTCGCTAAAATGGACCAAACATTTTCAATTGGGTTTAGATCTGGTGATCTTGATGGCCATTGCAATAATTCGATACCTTTTTGCGAAATCCAATCTTTAGTAGCTCTAGAGGTATGAATTGTAGCGTTATCTTGTTGGAAGATTGGGTTGATGCCACACATTTCGTAGATTGATGGAACCATGAATTGCTCCAATATATCAATATATCCACTTGAATTGACATTTTTAGGGCAAAAAACTATGTCTGTAGTACCGTTGTAAGTGATTCCAGCCCATATCATAACGCCGCCACCACCGAACTGACGTTTAGAAAATTGCACTTCAGGCGTATTCAGGTTTCTCCAATGACATTTGTAGCCATCAGGGCCATCCAAATTGAACCTTTTCTCATCTGAGAACATCACCTTTAACCATTTATCTCCAAATTCGATATGGTCTTTTGCAAATTGTAGTCTTGCCTTCTTATGCTCAGGCGACAAAGGTGGTTTGGTGTTTGGCTGTCGGAAATCGATATGTTCAGCTCTTTTTGCAGCTCTGTAAACTGTTGAACGATGACAGTCAACACCAATGACTCTTGATACCTCCGCACATGACATTTTATCATTAGATAATAGCCGCAAAGCTTGCCGAGTATCACGGTCACTCAATTTATACGAAGGTCCACTTCGATTATTTTGATTGTATTGGTCCGGATGGTTGATAACTCTCTCAACAGCACTTTTCGACCTTCCAATTTTATCAGCAATCACTCTTATCGATAAACCTTGGTCACGATAAGCCATAATTTGACCAATTTCTCGATCACTTATGTCTGCACCTCTACCCATTATATAACTTAATTTAAAAACAATGAACTTTCAAAAATTGAACAAAAACTTCGAAAAATATGTTATTACAAAGAATAGATAACTTGGAATGGTCAGATTGCTCGAAAAAAAGGCCATTTATAGTCAAAACATGAAGTGTCCTTAATACCATGCATCAACTCCATATGGTCAACATATGAAGATTAACAATTAGTGAGGCTAATTAGCAAAATTTCCGACTTTTGAGTGCCTAATCTGGCTTAAAATGTGTGAATAAACATATACCAATAAGTAAAATCCCTTCAATTGGATTAAATTCATTGATTCCGCGAAATTCGCGGTGTCCTTAATGCTATGCATCACAGTGTATGCTGACGAAGCAATGAAACTTTTTGATCAGAAAAGTTGATGGAAATTAATTGATTTCGAGTGAGAAGATGAATGGTTAAATATGCGATGTCCACTGTAAATTGATTATTAGTTAACAAATGAAGTGTTCATAAATCATTTGGAAATTACTTGACAGGAGTTTCACATAATGGAGTAGCTCATAATGTATTGGCTATTTGGTTCTGGTAATCATTTCATCTGGATTAAAGTATACAAAAGTTGAGTGAAAAAGATTGAATGAAACATTGAATAATGATCATTATGGTGCTCATTATGTTCATCATTTTATTGTTTTCTTTTTTGCTGTGTGTTGAATTACCTTGAATAGTTTACCAAATATTTTTGAAATGTGACCCCCAAACAGGTGTTGAAAGTGATTGTCCTGTAAACCCATTCATTAGCCATAACTGAATTATGGGTGAAGAAAGATGAATCGCTTTGCTTCACTATTATTAAATCTTGATCTGAAAAATTACCGAAAATTATTAGCTACGAAGAGCAGAGTTTAGCGTTAGAAGAATCAATTGAGAGTGAAATCATGAATGAAATCTATACATCTCGAGTTTACATTTAAACATGGTAAACGAACAAAGATATGAATAAAACAAGAGAAGAAACAATTGACAATTGTTTTTGAAATTGAAAAATATGGGAAAATGAAATGAAAAATAAGTTCGTACACAATAAGTTCAACTAAAAGACGAAAAAATGGAAATGGCGAAAATGGTTTATTCATATTTTTTCCTTTTCCATCTGTTTCTTTTCTGATCTTTACTGATTTAGAGGTAGATTATGATTACAAAAGGAAGCAATATTTTAATATTTGTTCAGGTAAAAGTTAACCTAAACAAGTTGGCAGCTTGAATGAAATTGGTATAAACTTGTGAATGTTCATAACTCAACATAAAACAAAGAGCAAAGGTAAACTGCAGCACAAGAAGAAACTTTCAGTGTTTATCAAATTCAACCCTTTTAGGTGCATTTCTGGCTTGAAGGTGCGTAAAATTGATCATGTAATTGCTGCCAATGAAATATGCTTGAGTGCAATTTTTTGTCTGCTTGTCCTTGTGATATCTTTTGCTATTAAGTTGTATTTTCTCAAACTCAAGTTTCCCTCCCAGCATAAATATCTTATTGCACTCCCTGTCTGGGAATGAATATCAACAATGTAACTATTAAAAGCATTGCTTGGAAACCATTTACAGTATGGAATGAAACTGTCTTGAGCTAATTTGAAGATGAGTAAAAATGTTTGATTGAAAAGAGAAATGACAATTTTTTGAAAACTTTTCAAAGACGATTCTTAATTTAATGAATAGACGTAATTGAGTTTATTTTTGGAAACAAAATTAGAATCAATTTCATCAGTTAAGGTTACCATATCAATTCTTAGTAGCTAATTAGCTTTTGAAATGAATGAATGCAAAGAGATTAATTGAAATTAAATTTTTTTCCTTTGCTCCAACCTCTGTTGGCTTCGTCTTAACTATTAGTATTCCTTTGAGTTTGACTCTTGAATAAGGCCAATTAAGGTATTGACTGTATGTATTATCACATCAATTGGTTCATTGAAAGAAAAGTGCTTGTTGAGTAACGAGAATGAAAAAAAAGGTAAATTACAATGTTAGTTACAAGACATTTATCGCATCAATTACATGGAATTGATGATTAACTAAAAAAGTTTCAATCAGTCGACTCGAGTGATTTCAGTCAAAAAATTGTTGGAAATGTTTCTTAATCAACTTGTGTTTTGTAACATTCTTATTGATCCAGCAGAAGAAAAGTCAAAGTTTATTCGTAATTAGACTCAACTTGGTGCATAATAAGTGGTAAAGTCATTTTTGGTTCTTTACTCAAATCGAGCAACAAGTCAACTTTGCTCATTGCAATTAATCATTCCTTAATTAGTGTTTATTCAAATGAAAATACGAAAATATTTTTTTTCGTCAATCAGTTTTAAATGAAAAGAGGAACAACTCGTTGCAGAAAGTTGACCAAAAGCATTTAGCCAAACCATTAGCATTCGGTTCAATGGATTGTTTTAATCAAAATCCAATTTAACAGCAAACTGAATTTGCAATTATAATCCAAATGGATGCACTAATTAGCAAACTTTGTAACCAAAAACATTTATTCAACAGATTGTTGGCTCATTTCCAATTCATTTTAGCAGCAACTTTTTGACTTGTAAAGCTTATTGGAAAACACAACTTTCGTTGAAATTATGCTTTTTGTAATTCGTTTGTAATTGATTATTCACCAAATCTCACCGAGGATAAAACTCATTTAGATAAACAAATTCATGTCATGAGATTTTCTGCTTCAAATTCAATGTCTACAGTCGTACAATGTTGATTGTTTGATGCGAGTTTTTCACTCATTTGTGCTTGAGCAATATTTGTCCATTAATGTCCAGCAACATGACCACTTACATTATAAAATGTTAGCAAATATAAAATAAATTGTCGATGGAAACATCTGTTTAAGAGAAGAAAAGGCTTTCTTCTTCAATTTCGTCAAATCGATAGCCAATTTCAAAATGTTCAATACCATTTGAATGGACTAAGGTTTATCACTTTGTCACACAAATGAAAATTGAATCCTTCTTCAAAATTGGATTCTTTTCAAGGCATTGCCAGATACAACATTTGATGCTGATTTCAATGGATATAAAAGGCTGTTTTCTGTAAAAGTGTTTTGCTCATGAAAATATTCATCATTCAAAATTAAAGTCATTCAACATTTTTTCAAGTGATGCTGCGAATTCAATGAAATGCTTCATGGCTTTTGGTCTATATCTTTTGTTTTTTTCCTGTACTTCAAGTGTTTTCTCAATAGAAATGTTTACAGAAAAAGTGATAAAATCTTTCATGTTATATGATTATCTTTGGATATGTTTTGAAATTGAATTTTCTTGCAGCAGAAACTTTAATCAATTTATCTTGCCATGAAAAATGATGAGCCAACTAGACTTGGTGTCAACACTTTGCTCATAACCTGAACATGATGATCATGAATCGACATGAGCTGAATAACTAACCGTTATATCAACCAGTGTTTATGTCAACATGTTAAGGTGAAACAAATGATTGCTGTTATCAAAATGGTTAATAACTTAATGCTCATTCAACTTCAACTCAATCCATGCTTCTTCTTATCATGTATTTTCTCCTCATTTTCATTCCAAACTGATTTTTTTCTTTTTCTTTATTCTTTCCCATCATTTCCATGATTATCATGATTGATGAAAATGTTTGCTCTTTCAGTTTTTTTCTTCTCCTCTTACCATTTTCACCATAATATTGATCTCGACTAACAATAACAATAACAACAATGATAGAAAACAAAACAATATAATCGAGGTTCGAAACGAAAAAAATTCTAATGTTATTTTCCTTCTCTGAGTGTTTAGTTTTTTGTCTTTTTCCCTGTTCTTTTGGTCTTTTTCTGGTCATAACTTGTAACAACATCATAAATGAACCAATGAACAATATCAATGACTGTTTCCTGTTTCAACTTGAAATCATTTTGTTGCTTCCAATAGCAATTCACCATTTCCTGAGATAATAATTACAGCGAGAAAAAGTTGAAGTCGGTTGATTGTCAGAACATAAACAAGTAAATCAAAGTTACAATAAAGTAATTATTCTGATTGAGTTTCTTGGGAATCTAATCAAGAATTTCATTTAATTTGGTCACTTTTCAAATTGTTTAATTGCTCAGTTCATTTCATTTGTCAAAAATCATTGTTCACTTCTAATTACGACAACAGGAATTGTCTTTTGTTCGCAGTTTCAGGTTCAAGTAAAGTTAATTGAGTTTCAGAATAATCGTTATCTTCATAATTTCTTCAAATTTCTGGCCATGTTAATTAAAATTTTCAGTTATTCCTTTTAATTTAACTGCTAACAAATCTAAACTAATTGAAGCAAAAAATGGAAAACATTTCAGTTTTAATTTGACATTCCATTTGTTTTTGGAATTTAATTTACCATTATTTTATTAAGGATCAAATAATAGACATTAAACTCGCTGAACTTTTCCAAAAACAAGAAAAAATTCATTTCTTTTCTTACTAAACTCAATTTCAATCTCGGATATCACACAATTTTACCTCAACAATACGCTATTTACACTGTATCAGTAACAATATGCAAATATTAATAGCATAAAATAGATGCTTACGGATATTTTTTTATAAAGTTTACTAATATTTATGGTAATAGAAGTGAATTAATGTTTCACCAAACTCATTCCACACATGCAGTTGTAGGAGTTGCTTTAAGCTGTTTGAACGACAAGACTGTAATGACAAAATTGAAACTTAAATATCGATTAATAGTGAAATTGAATCTTTAATAAACAATGGACAGCTAATTCAGCTGCATTCTGATAGTTAAACAGAATGACGTTTCAATTCATAGAAAATTCATGACATTATTAGTATTGAGTTGATAAAGTCGATGCTGGAATGACTATTCATTTACAACTGCAAATTTCACGTTTATTTTGGTAAACAATGAAATCTGTTGCATTGTGTTTTCAATGGTAACTAATGTAAAACTATTTCGTGATTTTTTGATGAACTCTTTCGAGTGTCTCATTCAATTAATAATTACGTGAAGGTTTTCATCGAAAAGGAATTTTCAATTTAATAACAAAATCCAGTCTTATTGAGATATCAAATTTCGCGTTTTTCAACCAAGTCTAGAAATTTCAGATAAAAAACTTTTACAAAACATTATTGATACAAAATGATAGAATCCATTGCTGCATCAGTAAGCATACAAAAGAAGCAACCTGAATGAATAATATTCAAATTTTCCAAGCTTTTGTGTCAAACAATATTAAAGCATATCAGGATATGATTTTGTGATCAACATGGTGATTTACATAACAAAAATTACCTTTTTTACTTATTTTTTTGCAATAATAGACAGACAAGGTTGGAGCGAAACAACAGCAGACACAAAGAAGCAATTCCAATATTTTATTCATGCAATGAAAGAAATTCTCATGAAACACAAAATTGATTATCTAATGAATAGATTAACCATAAAAAACGAAATATAAATATCGGGCTGTAGATCAGCTATAATATTGTGCTACAATGAGAACAATAAGTTGATAGTAAATCAATAGTTTCATTATAATTAGAAATAAATGAATTTATTGCTCAGCAAAGCCAACAGATTCATCTTTTTCTGTTGATAAAAACTGTCAAAAGTGTTTTCCGTTCCAATGGACTTTGCATACTCAAAGAAATGTAACATGAAATAATGAAACAAAGTATGGATTCTTTTATCAATAAGAATAGATGGAAATATAAATTTTATCCTCACCATCAGCTTCCACATCATAATAATCATAATCTTCATCTTTTCTTCTTTCTTCATCTTCTTCTTCTATTCTCATCGTTTCATCGTTAAGTAATCCTTTAATATAAATAAATCTTGTGACCTTTTCACTTAACTCTACACTTTTCTTGTCTGTTAATTCATTGATCAGTAAAAGCTATTCCACCATGTCTTCCTATCCTTACTGATGAAACTCACAGACTCATCATCAGTTTCTTTGTCACTTACATTAGCTCATTCAAATTCGAACAGCAACTTGGAATATTGATTTTTCTATTTCAATATTAAATTCTCTTTACTCATTATTTGCCTTTCATAATTCATAACTAAACTTTACTCTTCAATTTACAATCAACTTGACTTGTGATAGTGAAACAGGTTATACTTGAACAATCCATACACACACAGCTTCCCGATATTCAAGTATGATTGTCACTTTTTGGTCACATCAATGAATGGCTTTATCAATATAAGACTTGAATTTACATAATTCATCAATTGATTTATTCATTTACATTCCCATACTTTAATCATGATTCAATGTGATTCAACATCAAAGTCCAACAAGTTTAACCAAATATAAAATATTGGATCAATAAACATTTAATATTCCATGTTATTTCATTTCAGTTCACGCTATTCTCTGTAAAAGTTATTGACTCTCAACTAAAGAGGAAACACTCGAGTTGAATCATTCTTGTTATCATGTCCATCTGCTGCCGTGAAACAAACAATTTTCATGACTGACCTATGAAACAATTTAGGAAAAGAAAAAAACAATTTGTACTTTTCTTCTCATACAATATCATTTTTCAGGAAATGAAAAATTTATAGAAACATTTTGCTCTTTTTACTAACCTTTTTGTTTTTGCAAAATGTCATGAAACAACTTTCTATATCAACTATTATCACCTAAGGACATAATTTTGGTAACCAAAACAGATGATTTTCATAAATATTTTACTCCAATTTCATTCGAATTTCTATTTGGTGGGTAAAAAAGAGTTTGAACATTGTGGATGAAAATTCATCAAAGGGAGAACTTGTTGACCGGAAAAATGAGAACATCGCAATCAATAATCATTTCAATTTCAATTTTTGCCTGCAGTTTTTTATCTACAGCAATATGAGGTTTCTGAATAATATGTATTGATAGAATGAATAAACATCGGTAAATATAAGTAAATTTCATGATTGATTAACTCCTCTAGTAACAATGATGAACTCAGGTGCGGTCAGTTAATAATTTCTTTGACTTTTGTTTCCTTTGTGGTGTTACAAAGAAGGTTGTTTTGCTTCCATTTCAGTTATTCACATTAGTCTAAGCAAACCAAAAGTTTGGCAGATGAAAAGTACATCGAGATACAACAACTTGAACGCAAAATGGAAACTGAAGTAGTTGAATCCATCGTATTTAAAGGTTTTCTGGTTCCACTTAAAGTCATCCTATCATCACATTTTCGTTGGTTCATTGCGATAAGCCTTATAATATTTGGACTGGTCAGATGTGTTATGCAGCTAGAGGAAGATTATGTACCTCTTGGCTTTTATTCTGGTACATACAGAACCATACGTATGGTTATCAATAACTCAAACGCAATTATTCACATTGCAGTCGTATTATTTGCCTTGGATTGGTCATCATTTACTCACTACTTGAGGCAAATGAGTAAATTACAGCTAGAGAAGCATGAGAAAACGGTTGCCCAGATTAACAAGGAAAGACGAATCAAGCTTTTATTTTGTTTGTCTTCGGCAATAATTTATGCCGTTTTAATTTGTTATAAATTATTTTTGGGAGAAATCAAAGTGAATATGTTTTTGTTGAATTTGTCTGATTGCCTCACAAAAATGTCACACATTTTCTTCTTGAATATTATTTCTGATGTTTGTATTTGCTTGAAAGCTGCTTTTCAACTTGTCACTTCTCAACTAAAGGATTTCCCAAAATCCACTCCGGACTCTACAAAGTTGCACAGATTGAGATATTGCCGTTTATTGCACAGTCATGCGGTTCGAGCGACTCGTCATGCAGAAAAGTTTCTCTGCTTTTATATTTCTTGGTATTATTTCCAGTACATTATGTATAATATGGCGAATTTTGTTGAAGTTCTGGGAGACAAACATCGTTATAATTGGCGCTCAGGCAGCTTCTTCATCTGGGATACAATCAATTTGAGCTATTTGACGATAAAACTTGTGGCTGTAAGTGAATTATCCGCCAATGGTTTAGAAGATTTATACGAAATTTCATATGATGTAAACTCGATTAAACTGCAATTCGAGGTAAGTGCTTAGATGGGAATCATCTAGATAAAGTACTTTTTTCATTATAATTCGATCTAAATTTACTAATCCAATGAATGAGATGTGCCCGAATTTTTTAACTGCATACATTATGTCTTCTCTTTTCCTGTCTCAATAGACTCACATATTTTTCAATCGAATGCAATTGAATAATGTTGGCTTCACTTTCGCTAAACTTTTTTTTATCAACACCAATTTCATAGCCTCACTTTTGACACTATCGCTAACTATCGTTTTGGCGTTGGCGAACTTCCTTCAATGTTGAAATTACGAATTCACTAAGAACATTAATCAGTGAAGATGCATTTTAGTAGAGTCAAACAGAAATATTATTTGGATAAATTGGAGAAAATCATAAAAATAATGAATTAGCTAAACTTCTCGTTCTGGCCTGTCTCACTTATTCTCTTCTTAACTATCAACTTTACCAATTAAAACGAATAAGCACTGTATTTGAAACGAAACGGTGATAAGAAATTTATTTAATATGCTTCTCAGTGCGTTGCTGTCTTTGATTAAATGCCTGAATATCATTAACCGTGCACGAAAAAAATAAAAATATTCAGAATGCCTATCCATATCTATTTAGTTTACATTAATTTCGGCATTTTGATATCAAAATGAGACAAAAAGTCTACAACACCGGGGGTTCCCAAGTGGTCTCCCTCCCAAGTACTAACCCGGCCCGAAACTGCTTAACTTCGGAGATCGGACGGGATCCGGTGTTTTCAGTCTGGTGTGGTCGTAGACACAAGAAAGGTTCAATACTGCAATAGAAACATGAAGACTTATTTCAATAATCAATTATTATAAATATTTTTTGCAAGTCCAAATACTAAATCGTAGCAAGTAAAATGAGAATAGAAAACTTTGCAATCAAATGTCTTGAATGAACGAATTTCTAGCGTTGACAGATGAATTAGAGTACTGAATAGACTCAGTGAATAAGTAAACTTGAAAGAATTAGAATGCAAAATAATCTCAATTAATTATATTCAAATGTTTCACATTCACAATGATTACCTTTTAACCATCTTTTCTTCCCAATTATACTTTATCTTCCTTAACTTTCATCACATTAAAATAACCTCGCAATACTTTTTCAACACAAGCTCAACGACAATAAAAAGAGAAAGAAAAGAGTTTCATTCAAATATTTTTTTCTTTCAATTAAATTCTTACATAAACAAAGTAATCATGTTATCCCAACATTAAACCCGTTTTTTATTCCTATCACAATAACAACATTGGATACTAATTAAACACCTTGCATTTGTTCACTTGCTCTACATAACCCAACCTACACTAAACTTTTCACCTTTTCATGGCTCATTGAGATTCATCAAACTATTTCAATTTCATTTTACAGGAAAAGAAACCAAAAAAGGTACTTTGAACTCCCAGGTGAGTTATTGAAATGAACAGCAGCATCAAACAAAAAGTTTAATGAATTGGTTTTACACTGAATTTGCAAATTTGTTGGAACATTAGTTGATTGATGAATTCATCGACAGATTCAATAACATGATATTTATCTCTTGTTTAGCATTATTATTGAAATTAATTGTCACTTAGTTTTGATTATTGAAAAACATGTTTATCAATTTACACTTTACTTTGAATAATCGGATTAAATATTTTTGTTTTCAATTAATTTAATAAAATAAAGTATATTCCAATTGAATATCGCATTATGCAAATGATAATTTCAGGTATAAAATCATTTATTTCATGAAAAATTCTCATTCATAGATAAAGTGCTTTCATTTTTATTATTCTTATTCTTCACATAACTCAATTGAAACTTCTAAGTTCATGCTTTCCTCACATCAATCTCAAGCATCAAGAATAATATTGCTTGAAATGATGAAAAGATATATAAAAGTTCTGATTGATGGATTATCTGGTGCTAAAAAGGTAATAAATAGAGCATAAAAAACAAAATCAACAATCAAGAATAGTTTAACATGATTAATATGGATAACAAAATGTAATAATAAAGATGCATGTTGAAGGCATTATCTTTATGGATTATCGTTATTAAAATCATGATAACTTTGCCTTTATTGAATCCAAAACTTTCAGTTGAATCATTTTTCTATTCACTTGGAAAAAGTATAAAATAATGCAACTGTTATACAGAGAAAAAGAATTACGAACGAAACCAACTAAACTCGGCTAAATATTAGCACGATAAAACTGTTAGGTTGACTAAAAGTTTTGTTGAGTTTTGTCATAATTCATGTTCCTCCAAACTTAATAGCCATTAATATGCAAATAAACGCAAATGTTGTCATGTAAATTTACATGGAAACTTGGGGATAGACTCGAAGGAAAAGATACTTTTCATGTAAACTTAGCGATTCACATGGCTGTACAAACTAGAAAATTAACATTCCATTCAGAAAAACCAGATTAATAATGAGAATGAATCAAACACTAAAGTACAATCTTGTCTCATTTGATGTTCTCTTTTCAACTTTTAATTTATTCATTTTTCAATTTACATGCAATTTTTCAACTTGACTTTTCTGTTCTTGCCTCTTTAAATTATGTAAAACTCACGATAAACAACAAAACATTTCAAGACAATTAATTTTTCCGTTAAAGCTAAAACTCCAATCAGAAACATGTTTGATTGAATCGAAAAAATCGAAAAGGAAATTTTCTCGTCAAAAAGTTTATATCAATAGCGATAAATAAAATATTAGTTTAAATGTCATTCAAGATTCAAATGTTTTGACTTGCAATGTTAACATTTGAGAACTCAATTGGATAGAGTAAAAAGAAAAGTTGATATCAAAATGACTCAATCTTTTTATAGCTGCAAGTTAACCATGTACACCTGAAACGAATAAATTGAGGTTGAATAAAAAGAAAATTTGTTTGCAGATAAATTGTTTTATAAACGGCAAAACTGGTGATATAATCATGAGTAAATAATTGGCCTCATTATTTATCAATGGTTAAGATAATAATATGTACACAGGTAAGCTGTTGTACAAAATCCAGAACTGAAAAGAAAATTAAAGGTGAAAATAATGAATGAAATTAATATAAATGATGATTCTCTGTGAGAATAAAAAGAAAGAAGTAAAAACAAGAAACGCAAGGAAACAAAGGCAATTGTTTATTTAGTTAATAATGATTATCATGACAATGAAGCTCATGTGTAAATAAGAAGGTCAAACAGCATGAAATGATAATCAGTTAAACAGTTCAATATTGAATGTTTCAGTCGACTAGTAAATTGGATAAAAGGTAAACCAAGTTTCATCTTTAACTTTCAATTCAACATTTTCTTTTTTTTTCCTTTTTACTTTTCTTTTTTTCTTTCTGTCCAAAAAAGGTTTTCAGAATTGCTAATAGATAACCTCATGATGATCTAAAGAGTACAATTTCATGCTTATTTCACCTTTTCAACCTTGCAATTGAATGAGGAAAATAATGAGCATGGAAAATGTCTCAGCTCGAGGAAAGATTGAAAAGTTTCAACTTGTTTCTTCTTCTTTTCTCATTTTGAAACACTGATATTCATTAAAATTTTGATGCTATTCAAAGGTAAAACATGTTGAGAGGAGAAAATGAAATAACAATGACAGCATGAATTTTTAGTGTTCACATGATTATATGAAATATTGTATCAAGCAACATGAACCTTTCATGGTGAAAATATTTTTCGTTGTCATTCCACATCAAGATCATTTTGTACCTTGGCTTTTCTTTTCAGGAGAAAACAAAAAGATGAGATTTTTCTTGTTCGTCTCTCCTTCCTAATATCTTTGTTATTATTTTGTTTTTTTCATTTTCTCTCTCACAGAATATCCTGATGAAATATTTTTATACCATGACAATAATTCTGACAGACAATTTACTTTACTTATGATAATAATTTTCTTTTCCCTTTTCGTTTCACTTTCTTTCTACTTTTAGCCCTTTCTGTTCAACTTTCTTTCTGTCTCATTGAATCAGTAATCATGTCGGAATCTCAAGAGCCTGGTGATAAACAATCAATCTCATTGCAAGCCTTGTTATCAGTCACATTTTATTCATTTAGTCCTTTCGAATCTTATTGAAAAAATATTAGAAAATGGAAAATGAGAAAAAAATTGAAAAATGAAGTTGAATCAATCTGATTATTTTCTTGTATTGTTTTGATTTTTGTTCAACATGACAAGACAATGCTGAGAATTGGATTGAAACTAGAGTGAGATTGATTATTGCTTCAATAAGAAGTAAAGTTTAAGCCACTTTTTCAGTTCTTTACCTGATGCTGTTAATATGAGATGAAATGCCGATGAAAATTTGATTTTTTTGGTAATAAATAAAATCACAAAACGAAATGATTTTTTGTTATTTCGATTGGTGATACTCTTTGACTTGAAGCAAAACTTTATTGAGATAACTTTAACCATCAACAGATATTCAACTTTATTACTTGATAACATTATTATTATCCTCAAGTTGATGTCTGGCTGCATCTAGTGATCTACTCTTCCCTCATCAGCTCATGATTTACTATTTGCACTTATATATTAATGATAATAATAAAGAAAATGAGAAAAGTTAAATTCTCACCCTTGACTCCAAGTGTTATCATAACGAAATGATTTGATTATTTTTATCATAATATATTTTGATTTTTATTTGCAGTAAAAGCAACAATGTTTGTGCACTCATCTTCATTTATGGTTCACAAAATATCATCATGTTTGTAATGATATAGAGGTATGATACATGATGTAGTCATGATATCTGGAATGCTCAAGTTGATCTTAGTCAATGCACAGAGAAAAAAGAATGAGAAATGTAAAGTTCTTTTATTCATGATTAACGGAAAATTATATTCATGGTATTAACTTTATTTATAAGAGTAATAATTTTACATTTAATTGATACTGTCAGTGTTCACATATATTTTATAGCCTGGATTTGCACGAAAAATGAAAATTATATTGTTTCCAAACTATCTTTTCAATTTCATGGATAATAACTATAATTAGCATATAAATTCGAGTTCATTCAATGGAAATAATAACAATAGCTGAAATGAAGCTGATTTTCATATATTTATACATGGGAAAAGTAATACCATGAAACTGTGAAATTAATTTCAACTTGCTCAAATTCTTGTTCTTCGATTCAACTTTGCTGAAGTAGAAATGTCATTATTGAATGTTGACTGCATGATAATATTCATATTTTTGACAATGAATTGAGAAAAGTAAATAGAAGAATTTATTGTGAAATTTATTAACATTTAACTGCTATTATTATGTGACATTATAATGCAAGATTTATAACTATTTGGTTATAAAGCTAATGTTACCTAAGTATGGACGTGAGAATAGATGAGCTTTTTTATAATGGAGCCCACATAATCCATCAAATAATTCAAGTGATGACTTCATGCATATTACGTAGACTACTCTAGTGACTTTGACTGAAGAGTCTTTTTAATGAGATTGCTGTTGCAATCAATAGCACTTGATTATGTAATAGCTTAAAAATTTGAATGAGAAATTAGAAAAAAAATATTGATATTGATTATCGAAATAAGTCTTTATGTTCATAATGCAGTATTAAGCCATATTCATCGTCTACGACCACACCAGACTGAAAACACCGGATCCCGTCCGATCTCCGAAGTTAAGCAGTTTCGGGCCGGGTTAGTACTTGGGAGGGAGACCACTTGGGAACCCCCGGTGTTGTAGACTTTTTGTTTCATTTTGATATCAAAATACCGAAATTAACATAAACTAAATGGATATGGATAGGTATAAGCATTCAGGACATTAAGCGGTCTATTCTCTATTAAAACATTTATAAATCTTTCAGGTAGTTTATATTATTTTATTATCTGAATCTTCACATCAAGAGGAAATATGCAAGTCTCAAACTCTAAGATTGCGTACATGAATGCAAAAAGTTTAAGAAACAATCTTCACTGTAAATTTTGTTTTTTTTGAAATTTTTAAATCTATTCTTATCAATCTACATTATGGAAGTTGTAAAACTTATAACTGAATGGAAGACAGCAAACATTCATCTTTATGTTTGCAATGAATGTCATCTGAAAGATTTTCGTATTCAAGAAATATGCTGTACATTTAATAATGCAATGTGGATTATGACTCGAAGCTTAAATGTTTTTTAATGTCTATCCATATCCATTTAGTTTATGTTAATTTCGGTATTTTGATATCAAAATGTAACAAAAAGTCTACAACACCGGGGGTTCCCAAGTGGTCTCCCTCCCAAGTACTAACCCGGCCCGAAACTGCTTAACTTCGGAGATCGGACGGGATCCGGTGTTTTCAGTCTGGTGTGGTCGTAGACGATGATTAAGGCTTAATACTGCATTATGCACATAAAGAGTTATTTCAGTGTTTCAACAACGAATATCAATATTCCTTTGCTTAATCATGTCATTTCTTCGTTTCATACGACCACTGGTTCAAAATATATCTTAAAATCAGAGAAAAAATTTCAATATCTTCATTTTCTCTTTCGATTTCTACTAATTAAAGCTCGTTACATTGCGTTTAATGTTTGAAAATTGCTCTGAATATTGGTGAAAATTTAACGAGCAAACCAAAAAGGAACTTTGCATTTTTTTCAATGTAGCTGATGGAAAGGCCAAGTTTTAATCATCTCAACAACTCGTTCTTTTCTGATTGTCTTCATTATGAATTAATTTCTGTTACTTTTCAAATGCCAAGTAAGAAAAAAATGAATGATGCCAAACAATTAGGTTCACAAAACCCAATTAATGATTTTATAAATGAAACAAATCATGAAAATCGCAACACAATACTGAAACAGAGTAAAATGACATTGATTGAGAAAGTGAAACAAATTATGACAATGATTAATGTAACATTTCATAATAAGTTTTGAATATACTCACCTATCAACAGAAAAATTAATCAATGGACTTACAAAAATAAAAACTTTCGCACTTTTAGAACTCTTCATTTTATCTGACGAGAATATATTTTTTAATAAAACATAAATGATTGCTTGTTGTAAAATAATAATAAAAGGGGAATTTAGGTTTTTGTAATGAACAAAAATGCTCCAGTCCATAATTCAAGCTGAAAAATGAGAGAAACGTTGATAAATATCTAGAAATACACTGAACAAAAGTAATTCTTTGATTGACTGAAGACAGCTATTTATTATTGAAGCTGTCGAATGGATTTCATTTATAAAGATGAAAATGAAATAATCCCATTCGAAACTAGATTCGTAAAATTTATTAGTCTAGTGTGTTGCACAACCGATATCGTTACCTTGTGCGAAAACCAAAGTCGTACATCAAGATTGGATTAAAGGCTAGACAGATTATGAGCTACTAAAGGATATGGAGTGACAGGTGTAAAAGGAAAATAAAATGTTCATTTGGAGCAACAGGTTTGATTGAGTAAAAACAATGGCAATTAATGTTTCATCTTTTCATGTTAACTCACTTCTAGTAGCACTTTCAATCCTATTACAATGGTTTTGGTTAACTCAACTCCATAAGGAGCAACTTTTCACTTCAACTAATTTTATGGATCAACAACGAACCAACCCAAATTCAACGTCAGATTAACAGCATCAGCTTCTCTATTCTTACATTCATCATTATCATCCTTTGGTTTAACCATTTTTACTCTCATCCCATTTCATGGTTACACAAAAAAACTCTTATCAATTCATTTCCTTTTCTGCGAGTTTATCAACTTTCAGAGTAATTCTATTATCTAATGAAAAAGAATAAGATTACATGGTTTGGCATGAAAAGCAATCCAAGTTTGTCATTCTCTTCATTTCGTCATTTACACCAAGAAATTGAAATGAGTTGAACATGATCAGTAAAGAGTTTTACAGCAGTTTAAAGATTTGATAAGATGAAAGATGAATTATTCAATGGACTATTTTATTGAAATATTACATGTTTATTTTGGGTGAACAAAATCAATGCATTTATGGCGAATCATTTGTTTCTCAGTTAAAGACAAAAACATTGAATTGAATAAACAAGTCTAAAGACTCTTGAGAGATCAACTTTCGTCGAAATCATTTTAATGGATAAAAGTTTGAAAAACAAGGAAATAACATGGAAAAGGTTAAATATAAAATCTATTAAACGAATAAAGATTCGTGTTTTTGTGAATCATCAACAAGGTAAACGAAAATTTTGAAAACATTTAAATCCACCAGAACAGACTGAAACTTTGTTATACTGTAGATTAATTTTGAGAATGAATTTAGTTTTGTTCAATGGCTTTTAATAAAAGACTGGATTAAGCTTTTCACTAACGATGATTACCAGTTGGATTATGTTGACTCAATTTCTAGTTGTTTATTATTAATAAACAAACTGTAAGCTTGTTCATAGTTTTGGTAAAAGCATTAAAAAGTAAAGTTCAAAATTTCAGTTTAAGCTTAACAAATAGTGATTATGTGATGAAAAGTAGCGATTAACTTACTCGATGATTCATGAATTCCAATAACGAAACAATCCAAAAGGTTTAATATGAAGCAACTGAATCAAATTAATCCATGGAAAGAGAAAAATTTTTATTAAATTTATGTTTCAATGTTTTATTGGAAAATTTGTGTGATGAAAATGATGATGGTTTATGATGAAACTTGAAACTATCTGATGAAGTAAAGTGAAGCAATTTTTCATTCCCAAGTGTTGACAATTGATCGTTGAATAGTTAATTAACACATTTTTACGTGTAATCCAATTTGAGGTGAACGAAGATACAATTTATCCAATTGAAATATCATCCATCAAAATGAAATCAACAGGAAATTTGGGTTAAATTTTTCTCCATAATAATTGGATGAAAACATTCTTTTGGCTGATAAACTATTGAATTTTACGCTTACAATGCTTGGGTAAGAAGAGTAAAGGATGAAGAACAAGAAACTTGCACTTATCAAGTGATGAGCGATTTTCACTCCCAGTAAACAGTTGAATCGGTTAACTTATCAGGACTTGAGCCAGACTTACTTGGGAAAAGAGAAAATGACTGAGAAAATGTTCTGAATGAAGTGAAAAAACTGAAACGGAAAATTGTTGAAAAGGTAATTTTGCGCATGATAGTGATACATTTTACTCCCAGCTTACAGGGAAGCAACCAAGGTATTAGTGAAGAGGAAAAAGTTTTCTATGAGAAGAGTTTATTTTTTGTATTATTTACGTTGCAAATTTTAAACTCCAAGTTTGTGCCCTTTTCTTGTGTTTTCATTGGAATCACCATGAGTATCTCTTGTTTTATCAAAGAGAAAAAATGAAATTGAGTTGAAATTCAAAAGAAGATAAAGAAAAGGTCGAGATAAAGAGAAATCCTTGGAAATTACTTTTCTTTTCTTTCATTTTATTTTCAATTTTCATCAACTCTTTTTGTTTAGATGATTCCAGTGATAATGACGGCTGAATTTGAAAACAACTGATTAAAATTGTGATATGAGATAATGAAGTGATATCAATGGCTGAAATTCAACTTGAATCGATAATTTATGCATTTAATGAGAGAAAATTGCTGGAATTGAATTTTTCCATTTCTCGCTATTTCTATCTCATCATTTCTGTTCATTTTCACACAGTTTGCTCAGTAATTTTCAATTTCAGAGTTTTTCGTATTGATAAAATTCTCAGCATTTGCATTGCAAATCTCAAACCTGGAATGGGTAAAACAAGAAAGTTGATATTCATAAATGTTATTGATGATATCATCAGAATATGATAGAATGAATTTTGCCAAATGTTTCATTGAATAATTTATCTCGAAGTTGTAAATAAAAAGAAACTAATTCTCATTAGAGTTTGTTAATTGTTATTTAACTATTGTTTCACAAGTTGATTAGATAATCGATAATGAAAAATTGGCTAAATTGAACATTTTTTTCTATTCGACAAAAGATTTGAATAAAGCGAAAGTGTACAAAATGTAAAATGATTAGTAAATTGTTTTGCTAATGAACATTTAAAGGTTCATTTGATTGAACTGTCAGATTGTGGCTCATAATTATCTATTCATGATCATGGAATGAAAACAGTTATTCTCTCTTTTTTTTCTCATCAATCCACCTTTTTTATCAGCATTCTTACTCCCATTATGTTGGAAAATCAATACAATCTAATATATTGAAAAGAATTCCAATGAATAATAAAATAATTCTTAGCAAAAAACGAGCTTCTATTGCTATTGTTTTGCTTCTAATGATGTGGGCTGATGAAGAGAAACTTTTGGATTAGAAAGGTTGATGAAAATTTATTGGCCTCAAGTATGGCAAGATAAAGTTGCGAGCGAGAAGATGAATACCCATGAATGGTTAAATATGAGATGTTGGCTATAAATTGATTATTAGGTAACAAATGAAATGTTCATAAATCATTTGGAAATTACTTCACAGGAGTTTTACTGTGTGCTCTCATAATGTAATGGCTATTTGGTTGGGGTAATCATTTTATCTGGATTAAAGTATACAAAATCTGAGTTGAGTGAAAGAGATTGAATGGAAACATTGAATAATGATCATTATGGTGCTCATTATTTTCATCATTTTATTGTTTTCTTTTGTGGTGAATAGTAGGTGTAGTCAGTTAAATCACCAAGGCTTCATAAAAGGATTTAGTTTATCAATACAAAGTACTTTGATATGCATGCAGAGTTGAATGTAAAAAAAAGATGTTTTTTTTCTTTAATAAATATTCATTCAGTGACTTATTAATGAAGAGTTTGATACAATATTGCACCCAAATACTGAACACGAAAATTCAAACTCAACGAATAATTAACAAGAAAATTCATCAACACTGCTGCATATGCAAAAACTTGTTCCATGCATTCGTGGATAGAACTCATTCTTCGTAGATTTCGTTGTTCGTTCCCAAGAACAAAGGACTCAGAGTTTTCCAGTTTAGTGATTAAGCATTTTCTCAGTGAAAATTGGCGAATCAACCATTTGGTTTTAATATTCTTACAACATTAAAATAAAAAGTACTTCAGTAAATTTTTTGGTGCAATTAGTGAGCGTTATTGTGAGCGTTTGCTTGGCACATCACTTTTGGCGCAGCTTGAACATGGACAACTTGTGAGATGAAGATGCATCAAGTTTCTTGACTGAAAAGGTCAAATATATGACTTAAAAAAGAAGAAACTTTTTCTTTCTTAACATGGGATCAAACACTGTTAATATCGCTTGACAAAGCTCATCATAATTTTGTGCTTATTTATTCATAAACATATCAATCACTGTTATTGCTTGTTGATTTTATTGTTTAATGCTCTATTTATTACCTTTCCAACACCAAATAATCCATCAATCAGAACTTTTATTTTTCATGTCATCATTCCGTTGTTCTATTCTTGAGGATTTAGATTGTCATGCATTGGGGCTTGAATTGAGTTTTTCAAGTTTATTCAAATGAAAAGTGAATATTTTAATATGAATCAGCAAATAAAATTCATAAACATAACAAGCCAATGGATTAATATTTAGAATAAGAATAATAAAAATGAAAGCACTTTATTTATGAATGAGAATTTTTCATGGAAGAAATGATTTTATACCTGAAATCAACATTTACATAATGCGATATTCAAACGAAACCTATTCATTTGATTAAATTAATTGAAAACAAAAATAGTTAATCCGATTATTCAAAGTAAAGTGTAAATTGGTAAACATGTTTTTCAATAATCACAACTAAGTGACAATTAATTTCAATAATAATGCTAAACAAGAGATAAATATCATGTTATTGAATCTGTCGATAAATTCATCAATCAACTAATGTTCCAACAAATTTGCAAATTCAGTGTAAAACCAATTCATTAAACTTTTTATTTGATGCTGCTGTTCATTTCAATAACTCACCTGGGAGTTCAAAGTACCTTTTTTGGTTTCTTTGGTTTCTATTCCTGTAAAATGAAATTGAAATAGTTTGAAGAATCTCAATGAGCCATGAAAAGGTGAAAAGTTTAGTGTAGGTTGGGTTATGTAGAGCAAGTGAACAAATGCAAGGTCTTTAATTAGTATCCAATGTTGTTATTGTGATAGGAATAAAAAGAGGGTTTAATGTTGGGATAACATGATTACTTTGTTTATGTAAGAATTTAATTGAAAGAAAAAAATATTTGAATGAAACTCTTTTCTTTCTCTTTTTATTGTCGTTGAGCTTATGTTGAAAAAGTATTGCGAGGTTATTTTAATGTGATGAAAGTTAAGGAAGATAAAGTATAATTGGGAAGAAAAGATGGTTAAAAGGTAATCATTGTGAATGTGAAACATTTGAATATAATTAATTGAGATTATTTTGCATTCTAATTCTTTCAAGTTTACTTATTCACTGAGTCTATTCAGTTTTCTATTCATTATGCATAAAATCATTTATGGTAATGAGGTAATATTCATTAGAAACAATGAACATTCTTGAGAAAATTAAGTTCTTTATTTTCATTTTCATTCGAGTTTGCTGTTTTTGTTTTGTTATGAGTGTCAATTAGTGATGTTAATGAAGTAAATTTACGGTTGAATCGCAAGTAAATAATGATTAACAAAGTGTTTTAAATGGGTGAATGGCTTGAGACAATAATTATAAAGAGTTTCAACTTGCTTTTTGATGCAATTTTTGCAAAGCAATTAACGAAAATTTTAAACTAAAAAAGATTTCATTGAATTTTGTGAAGATTAAAATCAGAGTTTAAAATTGAATAGAACTGAAAATGCTTTAAAGTTTATTCAAGCAACAAACATGGGATACTTTTTTTGTGAAAATTTACATTCCATCAGTCTATAAAATCCTTCTGGACACGCTTAGAATCAAACGAGAGATACGACGAAATGAAACTGGAATAAAATATTGATGAAAAATCATTTGTTTGGGTTACAAAAATTATGTCCTTAAGTGATAATATTAATATTTAAAGTTGTTTCATAAAACTTTTCAAGACAAAAAAGGTTAGCAAAAAGAGCAAAGTGTTTCAATAAATTTTTCATTCCCTGAAAATAATAGATAATGTATGACAAGAAAAGAGCAATTTGTGCCTTTTCTTCGTAAATTGGTCAGTCATAAAAATTTTTTGTTTCGCGACAGCAGATAGAATTGATAATGAAAATGATTCAACTTGAGTGTTTCCTCTTTAGATGATAACTTTTACAGGGAATCGTGTGAAGTGAAATGAAATTACATGGAATATGAAATTTTTATTGATTGAATATTTTATGTTTGGTTAAACTTGTTAGACTTTGATGTTGAATCACATTGAACCATGATTAAAGTATGGGAATGGAAATGAATAAATCAATTGATGAATTATGTAAATTCAGGTGTTATATTGATAAAGCCATTTATTGATGTGACCAAGAAGTGACAATCATACTTGAGTATCGGGAAGCTGTGTGTGAATGGATTGTTCAAGTATAACCTGTTTCACTATCACAAGTCAAGTTGATTGTAAATTGAAGAGTAAAGTTTAGTTATGAATTATGAAAGGCAAATAATGAGTAAAGAGAATTTAATATTGAAATAGAAAAATCAATATTCCAAGTTGCTGTTCGCATTTGAATGAGCTAATGTAAGTGACAAAGAAACTGATGATGAGTCTGTGAGTTTCATCAGAAAGGATATGAAGACATGATGGAATAGCTTTTACTGATCAATGAATTAACAGACAAGAAAAGTGTAGAGTTAAGTGAAAAGGTCACAAGATTTATTTATATTAAAGGATTACTTAACGATGAAAAGATGAGAATAGAAGAAGATGAACATGAAGAAAGGAGAAAAGATGAAGATTATGATTATTATGATGTGGATGCTGATGGTGAGGATAAAATTTATATTTCCATCTATTCTCATTGATAAAAGAATCCATACTTTGTTTCATTATTTCATATTACATTTCTTTGAGTATGCAAAGTCCATTGGAACGGAAAATTTCTGGTGATGGTGAGGATAAAATTGCGATTGACACAATCACACAGACTTTGAATTATTATTTCGTATTGTATTTGTTGTATATTATAAAAATGAAAGTCTGTAACTTCTCAACTTGACATCCGATACAGATGTGGTAAGGACGATGAGACTGACGAGGGAAGTACCCGAGGTCATCCGAATAAAAGTTAATAATTTTATCACAAACCAATTAGGTTTTATGAGTATTTAATTGTCTCGAAATCTCCCGGATAGCAAATTAAAGATTAACGAAAAAAACATAATTAAAATTCAATTTTTTACATGTAAAGTATGTTAAAGAGCATACAAAATGAAATGAAAGAAACAAAAAGGCTCATCGCAATGGTTTCATATTATTGCTTTCACATTGATCTATGCATAGCGATAGACAATAAATGGCGTTTTTCGACCCTTCTGTCCATTTGCTACTCAAAAGAAGACGAACTATATTGTTTTTCAATAAGACGAATTTAATGACACACTAATCATTGAAATCAGTTCGGATGACCTCGGGTACCCCCTTGTGAGAATTATCACATAGCAAAAGGTTAAGTTCATTCAAAGTTATCTAAAAAGGTTGTATGACCCCTTTGGTTCTTGGATAAACTCGTGTTTGCATAATTGATTGTAATGATATTTGAATGAAAAGGCCAAAAACATGTCAGCTTCAATCTCCATCAACCTCACCCGAAAAAATTAATAAGAATGAATTCTTTATTCCAAGCAATATATTAATAATAATGATTTACTTTATTAATCTTTTTCTTGTTATTATATTTAAGAAACACAGATTTAAAAATAGAAGTGGTTGGTGCAGAATAGGATCGAGTTTAAGTAGTCCAAATTCAACTAAATTAATAAACGCACATTGCACGATAAAAGCATGATGAAGCTTGCATTTTCCAATAGCAACTGTAATGGATAAATTATTTTTGTGAATATAATTATTGAGTTTTAACATGATAATAAAATAAAAATATTTTGTTGAAATTCAAACATTATATCTCTGTCATTTAAGCCCTAGGTTTTGACGCTTGAAGACTTTTAAATTAACCTAGGTCACGATTCCTCTCTGACATTGGAATCGTTAACTTTCTCTAGGATGCGAAAATTCCTACCATTTCGAATATATGAAATTTGAGTCAAGTTTTGCTTTTACAGTCAGATCAAAACATAAGAAAAAAAACTTTTTCTTCTAGATGCCAACATTGACCAGTTATAGAATCTGTCTGCAAATCAATTCAAAAATGGCATTTAAAAATCGGTGGTTTTGTTTCGATCAACTAAATAGCATGAAAAACTCCGCTCAAAATATTTAGATTGTACATAATAATACGTAAAGCTTACTATTCGTACTTACAGTCAAGCTAAGAGATCGTTGAAAAATCCCGAAGTTACCCATGTGAACTCCGATAGATTTGCTATCAAGTCGATCCAAAATTTCCATTGACTAGTTGATAAAATCAATTTAATTTAATACCAATCAATATCAATCAGTTTTATTAATTTTTTAAACAAAAATGTAATTATTTTTGTTCATGACTTACTTTCAACCCAATTTGTCCTTTATGAAGTTTTGTTTTTGACATCAGTATGCAATAGCATCTGTGAATCTCGATGGACTTGAGATGAAGCAACAGATTTTTAGTGTAAATGATTACAACAAAGTTTGAACTTACCTTATGATAGAATTGGGATGCAAAGTAGCTACAGATGAATAGAAGCAAGTGTGAAGAGATTGCAATGATAGTCACGGCCATGGTTGACCCATCAGGCTCAAGACCGTAGAGCAAT
Source organism: Tetranychus urticae (assembly GCF_039701765.1). NCBI lineage: Eukaryota > Metazoa > Arthropoda > Arachnida > Trombidiformes > Tetranychidae > Tetranychus > Tetranychus urticae. The sequence continues at coordinate 4,304,333 of NC_142958.1, read as the reverse complement.
CCAATGAAGAAATCAAAATCAGCATATGCAGATGTGAAGAGAACACAATATTGAAACAAAAACTTTGTATCGTCGTTCCACTGACCAAAATCGTTGAGAAGATCTATCAGTCTGTAATTGAGTTCAGACAGGATTGTGCAGCTTACTGAATTGTTAGTATTGAGTTGATGCATGGTATCAGTGATGGTATTGAAACGTCCAATGTAAAAACTCATCATAACCATAAGGTAAGCAGCCGAACACATCGCACTAATTATAAGCACGAAAAAAGTAATGAATTCAGTGAACATGTAAATAATGTGAAACATTGAGTGCATTAGAGTCGAGTGGACAGTTAGATGAAAAGTTCGTAAATAAATTATGATAAATAACATGACAATTGTTAGGGTAATTGTATTGATCAAAATGTTAATCAAAATTGAATAACAATATTTTTGAAACTGTTTAGATCGATGATTGTTCATCTTCAGCATGCCAGGATTAAAACCCCTTTTTTCCAACATGAAAAGTATTCTTATTATTCTCATCCGGCCAGTTTCTTCCAGAAGTAAAGTGTATTCGCGAAGGCCATAAATGTATACAGATTCTAAAAGAATGAACAGCAGCATAGCATTTTTCTTAGCGCCTTTGCTTCCACTGAAAGGATTTGCCAAATATAAGTCACAATCATATTTCTCAACAGCGATCAATACGATCAAGCGGGTCATTAAGACTAAAACAAGAATTCGTAACAGCCAATTTAGAATATGAAATTTGATCTTTATCGGCTGGTCCAAGGTTTGTTGTAGGCCACCGCGACGGCTCGCCAAAAGACTAAACATTTTGTCATACAAGTGTATAGCTTTAGCTGTTTTGATTTCAGAAACATTTTTCAATCCTTTCAGCCGTGTTAGACTTTTCTTAATATTGAAACTGAAAAAGTTTTTATCATTGGTGCTTCGCATCATTGTGTAAATGCTAGCTTTCGATCTATTATTCAAGTCTAAATGAAATTCATCTTCAAATTGATATATTGTTTCATTACGCATCATTCAACTCGTCTCAAGGGTGAAATGACAATTTAATCATTTTATTTTATTATTTGTTCCATGCTAGATTGAGTAACTTACAAAAAAAGAAATCTTCATTTTATTCAAGCACAGTCAATTATATCAATTGTCGATTATCACCTCAGTCTCATGCATTATTGAGTTGATACAATTGATTGTCAATTATCGATTTGATATACCACATAATGCATTACATGTTGAACTGAGAAAACTTAGCAATTCTAGGTGTTCGGATGAACTATCCCTTCATCACCGCATTTATTACTCAGCAACTACGGATGCTAGAGAGGCTTTTTTTATGCCATACGATAGAACAAATGTCAAAGTTTTATATGGAGCTACTTTGAAAAATTTCTGAAAACAGGGTGTTTAGTGGTAAATTGTCAAAGTCGGAAAAGTGTCAAATTTTAATGTGCGTGATTTTAATAACTTTTATATATTAAACTTCCAAAAATTTTTTCAATGAACATACATGTATAATACTTTAGCTGATGTTCAATTGTTCAATTATCAACTGCAGTAAGTCTTAAATTGAATCAATTAAATATTGTTTGATTGTTAATTGTTGATACAACTTAGTAGTCTTTTAGTTTATTAGATATGAAGTTGGTGTTACTTTTCTCGAAGCTTTGACTGTTGCTGATAGTATTGAAAAGTGCCTTCAATATCCTCATTGTTTGGAGCGTAAGTTGTATTGTTGCAAGTAATGTTTACTTTTGACTGACACCTCATTCTGGTTTCTTTTTATTTTATTCAACAATGTTATTATCTATGGTCAAGATGGGAAGCTTTGTTTTAGCACTTCCAAAGCGAAAGATGTAAAGGAATATAACACAGGAACTTCGTGTCTTATGTATGCCGATACAGAAGACTGAAAAGATTAGGCCGAGAAAAATCGCCATTAGATTTACATGACTATGTACTAGGTTACTTTGGACACATAGCATTTAATATGAATTTTGATGAAGGTATATATTTTGTTTATAATTTATATTCTTTGTGATTGATAGATTTAATTTGAATTTACCACCAAGCCTGTTGCTTTTCAAGTTACCGATGTTGTTACTCAAATCAAGCTGTTGAAGAGGGGAAAGGGTCATTCGATTCGAGGAAAAAGGTAGTGTTTATAATGTCCGGATAATGATAATCAATAATCATTATTCCAACTCAAACTGAAACAAATAAATGCACGAACATTACATGATAGACGCATAATGAAACTTGCTTTTACTGCAAAGAAAAGATCACAATGATTATTGTGATTTATATTAAAAAAATCATATTAGTTTCATGCTAGCCAGTCCATTTCTTTATTTGATCTAGTTTGTACAATTGTCTGTTTACAAATCGATCAAATAGAAGTATTTGATACAAAACTATTCATTTCAATGTGCGAAATCTTTCATTACAAATCGATAAATGGTAAAGGACATAGAAGAGGTTAGTCGAATTAATTTGCGCCAATTGAAATTATCGAAACATCATTTAATTATTCAATGCTCATGCATACGTCAAAAGATAACAGAAAATACATGTATTATATATTGGACTCATGTAATATTATGCAAGCAATTTTTGGTGCTTTGATTATGCCAACTGAATCAATTGAATGAGCGTACATTGCAAGATAGAAGCATGAGGAAGCTTGCATTTTCCAATAGTATCTGCAAAGAAAAGATCGCAATCATCTTCTACAGTGAATTCAAAAGCAAAAAAGTGTGTGAGTCGCGGATTAATGGAGAATGGCTATTATAAAGTCATGGTCCTTCAAATATATTTGCTGAATAACGACACATTTGCTTCCAACTTGGAAACTCATAAGAATTATTGTTTATGGTCAAATACAGTAGGTATTAGACTTAAGTTAACGAAAGTCGAGATTTTTTTCATAGTCGGCTCCAACAAGAAATAAAAGTACCTTTAAGATCGAATTTAATTTTGTCCATTTCTCTATTGTCTAGTTTCTCTGAAAACCGATTATGACCGAGATGGCTACACCTGATAATTAGCTTAACTCTGGGCCTATTTTGTTAACTCAACCCTTATACCCCTGTACCCTTAAAATTTCTCTTTTAGATAACTTAGAGAAGTGCTCTCATCGATCACTACGCGCCGTGACATTTTGCGTGAGGATAAGGTGATTCGTACTTACAATGATGCAAGTAGATCGTCTAATAATACCGAAATTACCGAAGTGGATTCCAATTAAATTGCTGTCAAGGCGATCCAAAATTTCCATTGACTATTGAGAGAATCAAGCATTTGATTATTTTTTACATGAAAATACTGAGTATCAATTTGTATGGCACTTACTTTTAATTGAAATTTCAATCGATGAACTTTCATTTTTGACAATAGTTTGCAATAGAATCTTTGACTCTTGATGGACTAAAGATTTAGCAAAATTTAGCATAAGACAACAGTTTGATGAAAAGTTGGACTCACCTCAGAATGGATTAGTGAGGTTAAATAGGCCACAATGAAAACTAGCATGTGATGCACAAGGCCAAAAGTGGTCACAGTTCTTGTTATGGTGCCAGGTGAAAAGCCATAAAGAAATCCAACGTAACAAGCAAAATTACTAATAATAGAGCTGACTATGATACAATATTGTAGCAAGTACTTTGTATCGTTATTCCATTGACCAATATCGTTTAAAAGTTCTATTAGCTGATAATTTAGTTTAGATAAAATTGAATCATTCATAGAGCTTCTTAAATCGAGTTTCGCTAACGAATCATTAAATGTATTGAAACGTCTAATGAAAAATGTGAAGATTACTAAAAGGTAACAGGTTAAACACAAGCCACTTATAGCAATCAACAAAAAAGTTATCCATTCAACGAACACATAAATCATATGAACCATGATGAAAGATACCTGATAAGTTGCCTGTGAACCTCGTAAATATATGCTAATAAATATTACCATATTAGAAGAACAGACAATAGTCACAAAGCTGCTAATAAAAATATAATGACACCATTTTTGAAACTGTTTACAACGATGATAGTTCATATTCAATAATTCAGCATTGAAACCCCGTTCTGTCGCCATTAAAAGTATTCTTATTATTTTTAATCGACCAGTTTCTTCTAGCCGTAAAATGTACTCACGAAAACCATAAACAAATGCACACATGAAAAATATGTACATTAGGACGGCAGTTTGCTTGCCATCCTTGTTGCTAAAAGGGTTTCCTAAGAATAAATCATGATAATAATTGTTAGTCAAGATGCCTAGACACAAACGAAACAATAAGAATAAGATAAGAAATCGTGTCAGCCAATTTATAACATGAAATTTAGTCTTGATTGGCTGATCCAAGGTTTGCTGTAGTCCACCTCGACGACTCACGAAGAGACTAAACAGTTTGTCATACAAATGAATAACTTTAATTGTTCCGATTCCTGAAGTATTTTCTGGATCCATTAGCAATAATAGATTTTGCTTTAAATTCACAGTGTTAAAGCGAACTCTTCCAGCCATTTTGTCAAATTCAAATGCCGTAACCTCTACTCAAAATCTTTCGTATTCAATCCATAAATTGAAATTGATCTTTATTACGTCAATATCATAATAGATATTTGATTCGTCTCAATTTTGCACAAAAACTTTGCACATGATTTTCTTAATTTTCTTATCGTTTGCATGATAGATTTTCAAGAAACAAATACAGCTATCAATTCAATTTTCCCTGTAATAAAAGTTATCTACCTAGACTTTAACTCTCATAGTGGCTTTTATGGCGTAGTCAGTATGAGCTAATCAAATGAGAATGAAAGAGAACAGAGAGGAAGGAAGGAAATTTTCAGATTGCGACAGCTTCTTATTAACGGCACCGGATTTTAATCTTGACTCCTGCTATGTTTGCGTGTCTGGCAAGTCACAATAGAAGCACAGTTTTTTCGCAACCAAAAGCTCAAAAAAATATACAGAAACAGAATGGCAAGTCTCATGCACAGAAATTTATTTAGATTTGGACCAATGTTCAGCTATTTGTGACGACGATCAATCATGTAAATCATTCAAATTCTGTCCTAAAGGGAAATAAACATTACCATACAATACAATACGACTTCATTTTACCTTGCTGGTAAGGTTGTAAGAAAGTCTGCAAGCACACTTTTTTCACGCTAAGCCGCAGCTTGTTTGACCTAAGAAGAAGCTTAAATAGCTAAAATGTTGAGCGGCATCTGTGGACAATCAAGTCTCTGGAAATTAACTTGCTTTAAATTAATGAACATGGCTAATTAATGTTTTTTTCCAATTTATTAACAGTTTTCATGATTTACATGAGCGGGCTTAAGGCTGTACTACAAAATTTATCAAGAATGCTTCCATTTACAAGCTTATTCTTCCGACAATTATTATATTTTACTATTAAAATATTTTTAAATTTTAAATGTTAGCAATTAGCCATGTTCATTAATTTTAAGCAAGTTCAAATATGGTTGAGAAAACTTTCAATAGCGTTTTCAGTGAAAAAGGGATTTAGGCTTGAGAAAAAGTCTTCCCTTTCCGAGTATTGATATCTGTTTTCAAGAAAGGTTCGATTCCATTCCATCATTCCGCCAATCTAATTCCATGCCTAGTTGAGAGGATAAAATAGTTTGAACTTTATAACATGAGCAAAACTTGGGTAAAATATTTGATCAATCGTTAAACTGGAAAGATTTCAGAATATTTCATTATTTAACAAGTAATATGCTATCAATTATCGGGTAATGATAATCAATAATCCTTATTCCAACTCAAACTAAAGCAAATGCACGAACATTGCATGATATAAGCATAATGAAATTTGCATTTCGATTGCAAGCAAAAGATAATAATTATTCTGATTTTAATTAAAAAATCATATTAGTTTCATGCTAGTCACTCCATTTCTTTATTTTGATCTAGTTTGTACAATTGTCTGTTTACAGATTGATCAAATTGAAGTATTTGATACAAAACTATTCATTTCAATCACAAATCGATAAATGGTGATGGACATAGAAGAGGTAGTCGAATCAATGTAATAATTTAAATTATCGAAACATCATTTAATTTTTCAATTCTCATGCAAACGTCAAATATGCCAGAAAATATATTGGACCAATGTAATAACACATTAATACATCGAAAGAAGCAATTTTTGGTGATTTGAGCATGCCGACTGAATCAATTGAATGAGCGTACATTGCATGATAAAAGCATGAGGAAGCTTGCATTTTCCAATAATAACTGTAAAGAAAAGATCATAATCATCATCAACAGTGAATTCAAAAGCAAATAAATGTGTGAGACGCAGATTAATAGAGAATAGCTTTTATGAATTGATGGCACTTCAAATATATTAACTGAATAACGACACATTTGCTTCACACTTAGAACCTCCAGAGTACTATTTTTTATGTTTTCGACTTTTTTTCAAATATTTTATTTTTAAAATTTCTCTTGCAATTGATTTATTTCAAACTCCGCAAAGGAGGATAGCCAAAATGTCCGATTTTCGGCGAGAATTGAACCATTTATCAATCGAAAGCTTATCTAAAGTATTCCTATATAAAAATAAGATGGAAATTTGCATTTTCTGAGGAGTTATTCATATAAAATTCGCAGCTATATGCTTTTGCTGAGTTGACTGATAACTTAAAGAAGTGCTCGCATCGATCAATACATAGCTAAAAGCGCCGCAACATTTTGCGTGAAGATAAGGCGATTTACACTTACAATGATACAATTGGATCGTTTAACAATACCGAAATCACCCAAGTGAATCCCAATTGTATTGCTATCAAGACGATCCAAAATTTCTATTGACTAGTGAGGAAATCATTTGATTAGTTTTTCCAAATATCAATTTATGTGGCACTTACTTTTAATTGAAATATCATTTCATTAAGTTTCCCTTTTGACAATAGTTTGCAATAGCATCTTCGAATCTTGATGGACTAAAGAAAGTGACGAAAGTTCATGAAAGATAACAATTTGATAACAAAGTTAAACTCACCTCAGAATGGATTGTTGAGGCTAAATAGGTCCCAATGAAAACTAGCATGTGATGCGAAATGCCAAAAATGGCCACAGTTCTTGTCATAGCGCCCGGTGAAAAGCCATAAAGAAAACCAACGAAACAAGCAAAATTACTGATAAAAGAGCTAGCTATAACACAATATTGAAACAAGTACTTGAAATCGCTATTCCATTGGCCAATATTGTTTAAAAGTTCTGTTAGCTGATAATTTAGTTTAGTTAAAATAGAATCATTCATAGAGCTTCTTAAATTGAGTTTCGCTAATGAATCATTAAATGTATTGAAGCGTCTAATGAAAAAAATGAAGATTACTAAAACGTAAGTAGTTGAACAAATGCCATTTATAGCTATCAAAAAAAGAGTTATTCCTTCAACGAACACATGTATCACTTGAACTATGATGAAAGATAACTGATAAGTGGCTTGTGAACATCGTGAATATATGTCAATTAATATAACCAAACTAGAAGAACATATAATACTCATAAAGTTGTAAGTAAAGATATAATGACACCATTTTTGGAACTGTTTACAACGATGATAGTTCATATTCAATTCTTCAGCATTGAAACCCCGTTCCTCCAACATTAAAATTATTCTTATAATTTTTAGTCGACCAGTTTCTTCTAGCCGTAAAGTGTACTCACGCAAACCATAAACGTATGCACACATGAAAAAGATGTGCAGTAGGACAGCATTTTGCTTGCCATCCTTGTTGCTAAAAGGATTTCCTAAGAACAAATCAAGATAACTATTGTGGGTAAAGATGAAGAGACACAAACGAACCATGAAGAATAAGCTGAGAAATCGTGTGAGCCAATTTATCACATGAAATTTAATCTTGATTGGCTGTTCCAAGGTTTGCTGTAGTCCACCTCGACGACTCACAAAAAGACTGAACAATTTTTCAAACAAATGAATAACTTTAATTGTTCCGATTTCTGAAATATTTTCTGGATCTATGAGCCATAATAGATTTTCCTTTATATTTTCAATAAAAAAGCGAACTTTCTCAGCCATTTTGTCAAATTTAACTGTCGTAACCTCTAAGTAACACACTCACACACTACACAAAATCTTTTCATTAAATCCATATATTAAATTGATCTTAAAAATTGATCTTTATTGGTCCAATTTCATAGACATTTGATTCGTCTCAATTTCGTACAAAATTGCGCAAATGATTAATTTTCTTATCGTTGTCATGCTAGTGAGAGGGTTATGCTCGGGAAAGGTTCAGAACTTCCAGAAGACTGCACAACTTGCTTTCACTACAAGTTTTAAGTCCGCATCATGGACTCACACCGAATCGCTGTTAGACCAATTGTTCAGCAATTGCACTACGGAAGTTAGAGATCTCAAAGAGATGAATTAGATAGCTTTAGCTATGGTTACACGATTATTCGCAGCTTTACCCTTGTACCGCGAAGGTTTAAGATCTTGTATTAGATTCACAGAATAAGGAAACTTGAATTCTTCTTGAGAGCTGAATTGGACTTGAATTAGTTAAAGAAATAGAGGTTAACTTATCTATGAATATGAAAACTGTAACTTTTACAAGAATAAGAAATAGCTTCAAAGAGCTTTGAACAATAAGGTTAAGTTTAACAGCAATTGAACTGATTGCTTTGAGCAAATTTTAAACAGCTAATGAAAATATCTAAAGATATCTTTTTTATATGAAATGTAACACAAAGAGATTAATTTTGGTGGGAAAAATTAGAAAGATAAAGGAAATCTCTGTCTTTGTTTGTCTATTTTAGTGTTTTGGGCAAAATCTAATAATTAAAGCTAAGAAAGCTATGACGCCACTTTTTAGGCATCTTTGTCACTCTAGACAGTATTGTCTCGAGACAACTCTTTTACCCCATTTGTAACTGTAGCCTTTGCTAAGGCAAAAGGATTAACAGTCACAATCAAGATAAGATGTAGAAAAGAAAGGAAAACTGGAGACTCTTTCTTTTGTGCACTTAATTTTGAGCTGAAATTTAAGACTTGTTTTGACCAGATTTTGCGGTCATATTGTGGTCAGATTTGAGGTATTAGAGCTCATAAGAGCTTCACCTGGAATTTTAAAGCAAACAAACAAAGAAATCAGAAATAGTAAAATTTGAAGATTGCTAGAGCAATAGAAAAAGCATAATTAAAGTTGAAAAAAGTGACAATAAGTTAAAGAAATTGAATAAATTAGAGCTTATGAAAGCTAATTTAGGAATTGAAAACCAATACATCGAACAGTTCAGATAAGCATCTACCCTTCACTAGATTGCTAGGAAAATGTCCATGTTAAGTAGCTTATCTGACTTTGTTCGGCTCATGAAATATTCAAAATAATCGGAGTCGAATGCTCTAAGGTACAACTTACATTACTTTGTAATTCATTCGTTCAATTGATGATAATTAGTAGCTTGTTATTGTTCTCTATAAACTTTAGCTTTTGAAGACTGAAAAAATGCTAAAACAGTCTAAATTCAGGTTGGTACGGCTGATTTCTGTTTTCCAATTTATGCACATGGAGATAGTGTTGTACGGGACTCTGCACAATGTGGTGAAGCTTCATCATCCCAGAAAAAATATGTTATATCTTAACGATTGCATTGGAAAATAGTTAAAGCCCCTTTTAGAGTATTTTTCTGAATTCACCGCAATAAAGTAGATGAGCCTGTGCTCTTTTTTTCGTAATCCAAACGCGAACGATTTTTTGTTAGACGCAGAAATTCATTGATAGTGTAATTAGGCGTGTTTCCGTTTTTGCTTATTCAGTGCTTCCTATGGTTCTTGACTTGAACTGAGATTTATTTTTTGCAGAATGATTTTCCTCAATCCTATCAATATTTATCTCGCAATTTGCTCTTTTGGATTATCTGCACAGGGTGATTCCGCTAATTTTATCCCTAGTTGAGAAGTGGTTTGAACTTCATAACATAAGCACAACTTGGGTGGAATATGTTGGTTAAAACAGACCAGTTAGTTCATTATAAACAAGATCTAACTTACCATTCATTAATAACATGTCACTACCTCAGTATATGACATGATTACTAAAATTTTTCAAAATTTAACTTTTCATCACCAAAACTGAACTCTGAGACACCATGTTCATAATCAGAACTACTCATATTGCAACTTTGATTCATGTTTCGTTGCTGAGAGTTCTAATTAGTGAGAGCTATTAATAATGAAGAGTTCTTTAATGGTGTATCGTTCATTCCTTTAACTTGATCCGTTCTCATGTTATAAACGGTTAAAATATAAAATCTCAATCTTTTCAATCATTAAATAAGTAATCAAAGATCTACTTATTCCTCCTCAACCAAACTAACTAGAGATACGATGAAGACATTGTTAGAAAGCGCATTTCATTCACTTTCTAACTACATACTAACATCATAAAAAAGACTCAATTAACAATGAAATCAGAGTCATCTTTCTGTCTTCCAAAACATAACATGATCCTTAATTTAACAATTAAAACCACACAGATTGTCTCTGACTCGAACCAACGCTAAACTCATTTAACTTTACTTTAACTTAACCATGCAATGATCATTAATTTTGACTTTGCAAGGATAATTTGATCATTTTCTCTGTTTCATCTCTTTTCATAATTTCTTGGAAATTTTCCTTTAAATAAACATTGACATTCATAACCGTTTTCTCACTCTTGTAAGTATGATAAAAAATAAACAATAGCTAGTCCAGTTTTGTGAGTTGCACTGGAAGCAACATTTGCGTCTCTTTTTGTGTTCCTTGTTATTTAACAAGAAGTAATGTTTTACTGACTTGATGTTAGTGTTGCACTAATACTATCGATACGAGCAATAGTATTGATATTTCACTGAGCAATACGTATCGATACTTTGAAAAATGGTATCGATACTAATTTGATACTTTTTTTAGTTGAAAATTCAAATTAAATCAAGTTTTTGACTTGATTTAAACCTTTGTCTTGAAAAATCTCCACTTTCTCAAGTATCGTACAATTAGAATCCCAGAATTTTTTCTTAAATTGAAAAGATTTCAATGAGGAAAGGTTGAGTTAAATCTTTTGACTTGAATTTAACGCATCAAAGTTCTTACAAGGGAACTGTCAGAATTGTTAAGCATTGATTTTATTGATTAATATCTTAAATTGTTGGCAGTGATCAAGTTACAAAAAGTGAAATTTATTTTTTCTGTCATTTGAATGATAGACGAGAAATTGGAGTAATTAGTTTATCATGGATGGCTTGGCTTTAAGGTATCAAAATTTTTCAAATTAGTTTTTTTTCACTGCCATTCAATATTTTCTGGGCTGGAGTCACCTTCTTCACGTTCTGCAACGTTATGATAGTGATAATCTTCAAAGAAACATTTTTGACAAAGACATTTACGGCAATCAGGCCATGAACATTTTACGAATGTAATTCTTGCTTTGCAAGCTTCACAAATGTAATCATTGAATGCGAAGCAAATATCATTCAATCCTTGAAAAGCATCAACTTGAACATCAAATCCACCCTTGGACCAAGCGTATTTAAACATATTACGAAAATGAGGAGATTGAAACTGATTCAAAACCAAAGAATTCATTCTGATGATATTATTTCTATCATGTAAAACGATTGGATTTTGATCCATCAATGCTCGCTCCTGAAACTTTTTGATAAATGTCTTCCACTGTCGGAAACAGTATAGGTCGAGTGGCTGCATAAAACCAGTTGCACCAGCAGGTATAGTGAATGTCTTGATTGTTTTACCGTCAATTTTATAAAGATCTTCGTTTTTTTGACCAGTCCAAGAGTCGATTACAAGAACTGAATGGTTAGCAACTGATGGAGAATAGACTTCAGTAATGAACTTCCGCATCATTGCTGTGTTCATTTTTCCTGATCCAGAACAAGTGACATATAAATTATCCGGCTTGAACAATCTAGCTTGAACTTGAGGCCCAAATTCACCATTTGTTTCTTTCAGACAAATCAAAGCTTTCTCACCAATATTTCCACTCATCGAAACAAAAGGCATTACAGTGTATGAGTGAGTTTTAGCATTTGTATTTCGGACTAACCCGATGGTGTCCTTTTCTCCTTGGTGGGACAAGGTTCGAGCCGTATGTAATTCGTAGGCTATTCCTGATTGATCCGCATTATACACTTGGTCATCACTTATTCCATTCTGGCTTTTGTATTCGCCCAATTCAACAATAACAGCTGTAGCATTAGCTTCTACTTCTTCATGGTTTAACAAATTGGTTTTTGTTACAAATTTAGTAACTCGTCGGGAAACAATTTTGTTATTACGCTTAAAACGAGCTATCCAACTATCACTTGCTCTAAAATCTTCCAAGTTGACAGCTCTTGATGCTTGTATAGCCCAAAGCTTTATAGTCACATCATGGATAGCCAAACCAGCTACACGAGCTTGCTTAAATTTGTCAAACACTGTTGAAGTAACTTTTTTCATCTTTTCATTCCTGGTTCCATTTTGGGCATAATATTCTCGGAAGCGTGTAATGTAGATTGGAGCTTTTATTCTGGTATATCTTTTCATGATGGTTTCATTTGAGGGTCTATTTTTCCTTGAATCGATCCAATTTAAAACTGAAGTAATATAATCCAGTGAAAAACCATCGTAAACCCTCACTTCGTCACTGGTCATAACAAATTCTTCTTCTTCCTCCGATTCAACAAATTCCAAATCATCTTCATCGAGGATTTCAATGTTTTTGTTTAGTTGAGCATCCAGCATAATTGAATGAAATGTTTTCGCCAAAGCAAGTTCTTCTCCATTAACATCGGGCTCTTCACCTCTGGATAGTCTTGTCAAGCATTGGATAACATTTGAAGCACAGAAATGCATCTGCAAATAATATTCAAAACGATTGCAAACTTTTAAAAACAATCAAAACATAGGATTTAGCCTTACCTTGATTTTTGATGAAATAATCCAATTGAAACAATAAAATTTTTATTCGAAATTGACTTTTTAAAACTACTCAAATAAAGTTGCTTAAATATCTGGACAAAGAACGGGGTTGAAACCGAAAACAGGCGTTGGCCCAAAGGGATCATTGATATATAACGCTTAGTGGGCCAAAAAGGTAATTCGTTGATTTGCGCTTAATTATTATGATGACAGAAAAAATAAACTTCACTTTTTATAACTTTATCATTACCAACAATTTGAGATATTAATTACTAAAATCAGTGCTTAACAATTCTGACAGTTCCCTTGTTAGATTCACTATCTGAATGTATTATTTGAACTTTACATTCATATTCTGAGAAACTAATAATAGATCGACAATAATACTTCCAATACTTAAACAATATTTTTGATATTTCAATACTTTCAATAAATCAATACTCGGTCGACCAATACCAATATCAATCAATACTTCATGAAAGTATTGTGCATCTCTACTTGATGTAGCAAATTGAATTGATGTTTAAATTAAATGTTTGAATAGAGTCATCGAGTAAAAATTCATTTAAACCAATAAAATATTTGATCAATGATCTAGATTTCAGAATATTTGATCATTTAACAAGTAATATGCTATCAATTATCGGATAATGATAATCAATAATGATTATTCCAAGTCAAACTGAGTCAAATAAATGCACTAACATTGCATGATATAAGCATAAAACTTGCATTTCAATTGCAAAGAAAAGATCACAATGATTATTCTGATTTAGATTAAAAAATCATATTAGTTTCATGCTAGCCAGTCCATAACTTTAATCTAGTTTGTGTAATTGTCTGTTTACACATTGATCGAATAAAAGTATTTGATAAAAAACTATTCATTTCAATGGGCGAAATCTTTCAGCACAAATCGATAAATGGTAACGGACATAGAAGAGGTAGGCGATTTGTTTTGCGTCAGTTGAAATTTTTGTAACATCATTTAATTTTTCAATGCTCATGCAAACGTAAAAAGATGCCAGAAAATATATTGGACCTATGTAATATTATACGGTTTTGAAAGAAGCCATTTTTGGTGCTTTGAGTATGTCAACTGAATCAATTGAATGAGCGTACATTGCATGATAGAAGCATGAGGAAGCTTGCATTTTCCAATAGTAACTGTAAAGAAAAGACCACAATCATCATCAACAGTGAATTCCAGTGAACAGCAAAAAAGTGTGTGAGACGCGGATTAATGGAGAATGGCTTTTATGAATTGATGGCACTTCAAATATATTAACTGAATAACGACATATTTGCTTCCCACTTAGAATCTCATGAGTACTATTGTTTATGTTTTCGACTTTTTAGTCAAAAATTTTTGAAATGCTCTTAGGAGGAAAGTCAAAATGTGCGATTTTCAGCCCAAATTCAGAGTCAATTGAACCATATATCAATCGAAAGCTTATAATGAGCAGAGTGTGCTTATTCAGAAATAAAATCGAAAGTTGCATACTCTGGGGAGTTATTTATACATAATTCGCAGCTATATGCTTTTGCTGAGTTGATTGATAACTTAGAGAAGTGCTCTCATCGATCAATACATAGGGCAAAGTGCCGTGACATCTTGCTTGAGGATAAGGCAATTCGCACTTACAATGATGCAAGTAGATTTTTTAATAATACCAAAATCACCCAAGTGAACCCCAATGAAATTGCTGTCAAGACGATCCAAAATTTCTATTGACTAGTGAGGAAATCATTTGATTAGTTTTTCCATGAAAATATCAATTCGTGTGGCACTTACTTTTAATTGAAATTTCAATTCATTAAGTTTCCCTTTTAATAATAGCTTGCAATAGCATCTTCGAATCTTGATGGACTAAAGAAAGTAACAAAAGCTCGTGAAAGATAACAATTTGATAACAAAAATAAACTCACCTCAGAATGGATTAGTGAGGCTAAATAGGTCAAAATGAAAACTAGCATGTGTTGCGAAATGCCAAAAATAGCCACAGTTCTTGTTATGGTGTCAGGTGAAAAGCCATAAAGAAAACCAACGAAACAAGCAAAGTTACCAATAAAAGAGCTAGTTATGACACAATATTGGAACAAGTACTTTGTATCGTTATTCCATTGGCCAATATCGTTTAAAAGTTCTATCAGCTGATAATTTAGTTTAGATAAAATTGAATCATTCATGGAGCTTCTTAAATTGAGTTTCGCTAATGAATCATTGCATGTGTTGAAACGTCTGTTGGATAAATTGAGGTTCGCGCTCAAATGTGTGGATGGCAACCCGGTTGCCATCATTTACTGTTGTCAATGGAAATACAGTTGGTATTTCCTTATTCTAAAGTATTTCCTTATTTTGTAATATCCTTTCTAAATTGTATAAATACTTGCTACTAATTGTGATTCACTAAGCCTTTACGAGAACCTTTGGTTAAGTATTAAATAGTGTAATTGACTAATCAAGTGTGTCAAAAGTGCTTCATTAGGTTCCTGGAACCTTCTCATCGTGTAAAGAGTATTCCGGGAATACTCAGTGTTCCAACTTGGTTGGAGATTCTATTGTGAATCATTGTTATAATAGTCATTGGACTATTCGCGTAATTTGTGATATTGTGATAACTACATTGGTTCAAGTTCTGAACTTAGGTTCAACCGAGTTGAATTGTGAGTAAATTGACTCAACCGGGTTGAGTCAGGAATCGAGATTCTAGAGCTATAAAGCTGAGGCTTTGGAAAATAGCTTAGACATTAGTGTTTCAGGCTTGGAGCCATTAGTTATACAACATTTGGTGGAGATGATGTTCGATTTTGGTTTTTCTTTTGTGAATAGCGAGTTATCCTGTTAATTTGTTGGTGTCTTTATTTAAGTGAGGGGGAAATTGGTGGATTGGTAATTCGGAATTACCCAACGTAATTAGAATTCCGAGAATTCTCTCTTGGTGGATCCCAATGGCTGGCGACGATAACCCAAAGAAACCCCTAACTCTCCAGGAATCATTGAATTTCCTGATCGAAAAGTTTATGCAACATACTGAAGATTATAAACATTTCAAAGAACAAGTCGCGGCTACAGCTGATAAACAGTCTAAAGATTTAAAAGAAATTCGAACGACCTTGGGAGATCATGCAACCTTAATTCATCGAATCAGAGTAAAAGAAGCTGGCTTAACTCCTGAACAACCGACAGTTGCAGATTTAATGGATAATACGGTCAATATAACAAACTCAACAGTGGGAGAATCCGATTCTCGTAAGTCAAGAATTCAATTTCATTCTTTTATTGAGAATCTACCTAACCCTGAAAGTGAGAGAGTAAGACCCGCTATTATCAAGCCTGCACCTTTGCCTCCGTTCAATGGAGAACACGAAAAAGCTAGAAGCTGGTTAAGAGCTTATGAAGAAGCTGCTGCTTTAAATTATTGGACTGAAGCTGAATTAGTTAGAGGAGTTGGTACGTGCATGAAAGGTCCTGCTTCGACTTGGTATTGGCATTCGTATGGCCCCAAATATTTTGAGAAAGGTTTCACATGGGCAACCTTCAAAGAGCAATTTCTGAAAACTTATCATAAAGCTGGAGATAGACATTTGGCGTTCTTGAGAATGATGAACCGGGTTCAACAAAAGGATGAAAGATTATCTTTGTATTACTTTCAAATGTTATCATTGTGTATGGACTATGATCCTGATATGTCACAAGATGAGATCATCGATAGTGTACTAAGAGGGTTAGAACCTGGTATGAAAAACATTATTGCAACTGGCTTGCGTGGTAATAGGACATTGGAAGCCCTCGAAGAAATCATTGATATTAATGATACGGTCAATGAGAGGCTGAACCCTGAGTTAGTCTCATTTACCAAAGCCAAGAAAACTGAGAAGTTTGATTCGAAATCAAACCAGAAATCGCCAACGCAGTCTGAAAAGAAATCTCCTGAAGAGAAACGTAAGCCATTTTTCAGAAGACGTGATCCAACAAATGTAACCTGTTATAATTGTATGAAGACTGGTCATTACCAGCGAAATTGTCCTGATACCTACGATGCTGCAAGAGCAAGGGCGAATGCATCGCAATTGAAAGGACAAAGGAACGCTGTCGTTAATACAGCGAATGTTGAGAATGTTCAGAGAACATCCGATACTCCGGGAGTATCAAGAGATGATGTTCCGGGAACATCAGGTATTCCGAGAATACCAGTTGAAAAGGATTCTGAGAATCCAGAAGAAGAAGTTGATGTATTGAGGTCTTTTAAGGATGATTGGGAAACAATTTCTCGAGAGATAACCATTCATTCTAATGATGTGAATAGTCCTCCGATAACTTTACATCACTTCATTGGAGAAGTGTCCTTGCCGACCTTACTTGTCGAGATTAAGGGTGAAAGGACAAATGCATTAATTGATACCGGTGCGAGAGTATCATTAATGAGCGATGAATTCAGAATTCAGTGTGGATTGGAGTTAAAGCCATGGAGTTTCGGTATGGTGACAATGGCAGACACAAGGTCATGCATGCCGCATGGTTACACTGAATGCAAAATGTTTATTGATAAACATATTATTCCAATTCGATTTATTGTTTTGAAGAGATTAACGATGGACGTTTTATTAGGCGCTGATTTTTGCAACCGCCATCACATAACACTAATGTTTGGAGATAAGAAAGTCATCAACTTGTGTAAACCACATTCTGATGTGATAAAAACAAGGAGACGAATTAACAGTGAATTTGTATTCGATCCAGCTTCAAATAGAGTTGTGCATAAAAGTAAATTGAGAGACGAGAGCATTCCGAATGCAGAGATGAATGAACTCTCAATCGCAACTGTTGATTTGAGCAAATTTGAAGATGTATTCAGCAAAGAGTCGAATGATGTTGGATGCATCCCGGATGCAGTACATTCAATTGATACTGGAGATCATCCACCGATTTATCAAAAGTATTACCCAATTGCTATGGCTGAAAGAGTTGCAGTTGATAAACTTTTGACCGATATGTTAAAAGATGGGATTGCCATACCCAGTGAAAGTTCTTGGGCAAGTCCTATCGTTTTGGTTGGCAAAAAGAATGGTCAAACAAGATTTTGTGTTGACTACCGTAAATTAAATGAGATTACGGCGTTAGATCCCTATCCTATTCCGAAAGTTGAAGACGCTTTGGATTCGTTGGAGGGATGTGTTTTGTTTTCATCGTTGGATGTAGCAGCAATGTATTGGCACATCAAGATGAACCCCCTGGACCAATGTAAAACTGCATTTGTGGTCCCGCAAGGCTTGTTTGAATTCACTAGAATGCCTTTTGGATTGAAAAACGCACCTGCGACAGCCGTCCGGACGATGAACCGAGTTCTCGCGGGGCTGAATTATATTTCCTGTTATATCTACTTTGATGATATTCTGATATTTGGTAAGTCAGAAGAAGAACATGATTCTAATTTGGTTAAAGTATTGGAACGACTGAGAAAGTTTAACGTTAAATTGCGAAAAGAGAAATGCTCGTTCAATTGTGAAAGCATAGATTATCTTGGATATCATGTTGGGAGAAATGGTATTTCCCCGAGTCAAGCAAACATTGAAACTGTTCTCAGGTTCCCGGAACCTTGTTCGTGCAAAGATATAAGGAAATTTCTTGGTTTGTGCAGTTATTTTCGAAGGTTTATTCCGAAATATAGTGAAATAGCAAGACCATTAATGTTAATGCTGAGAAAGAACGCGAAGTTTGTATGGAGTAATAAAGAGAGAGAAGTCTATGAGAGACTCAAGAAAATTATTACCTGCAAACCTGTTCTCGCATGTTTCCAGAATGATGGAAAAATTGAGATACACACTGATGCATGCGATTATGGCATTGGTGCCGTGATGTATCAAAGTCAGCCTAATGGAGAGCTGAAACCTGTTTGTTATATTTCCCGAACGCTGAATCCAGCAGAGAAAAATTATGGCGTAACTGAAAAAGAGTGCTTAGCTATTGTTTGGGCTTTGCAAAAGCTTCGTCATTATTTATTTGGGAGAATATTTTTGGTTGTCACTGATCATTGTGGACTTTGTTGGTTCACATCGTCAAAGAGATTGACACCGAGATTGATGAGATGGGCAATTAAATTGCAAGAATTCAACTTCGTTGTGAAATACAAAAGTGGAAAGTTGCATGGTGATGCTGATTGTATTTCTCGTTTTCCTTTGAGAGTTAACGAAGAAGAGGAAGAAGAGATAAATCTTCCCGGAAGATTGAATTCAAATGAAAAGCTTAAGATTTGCTATATTGAACCAGTTGAGAGATTCAAAGATCTTCAAAAGAAAGATGAATATTGCTTGAAGATCCGGGATCTTCTGTGTTCAACCGAGTTGAGCAAAAGAGCTAGAAGCAGATTGAATAAAAAGTTTGTTGTTTTACATCAAACTTTGTTTTTCAAGAGAGGGAAGGAATTGGTTCCTGTTATCCCGAAAGAAATGAGAGTTTCTTTAGTAAAAGATGCTCATGAAGAGGGACATCTTGGAATGAATAAATGTCTCGAAAAATTGAAGTGTAGAGCATACTGGCCTGGTATGGCTCAAGATCTGTGCGATTGTATTAGGAGTTGTGCAAAGTGCCAAAAGAGGAAACCTTACCCATCAACAAGTCAAGGTTTAATGGTACCGATAAAAGTTCCTAAAAATGCATTTTCTGATTTGAGTTTGGATATATTGGAATTGCCGAGATCAAAGAATGAATTCAAATATTGCATTGTAATCAACGATAGGCTAACAAAGTTTGCAGTAGCCTCTGCTGTTAGTTCAACTGAAAGTGAAAAAGTTATCAGTGCATTGTATGATGATTGGATTCTACGATTCGGAGTTCCCGGAACTCTTTTGACGGATAGAGGGACAAATCTGATGTCTGAAGAATTTACTAATTTCTTGAAAAGTTTTGGCATCAAGCATTTGCCGACCTCGGCGTACCATCCTCAAAGTGATGGACAGACAGAAAGATTCAACTCTTATCTTGGAACAAGTTTGTGCATTTATTGTGGTAATAATCCTAATGAGTGGGATAAGTTTTTGCAAGAAGTCGTTTTTGCGTATAATGTAACACCGCACAGAGTTACAAAGTTTTCGCCATTCTATTTAGCGCATGGCGTGGAAGCCCGGCTTCCTTGGGAATCGAGAAGTGGATTGCCTATCGAGTGGAATAAAGTTCAGACTCGAGAAGAAGCGTTGAGTAAAGCTAGGCAAATGGCTCAAGAAAATATTTCTAAGTCTCAAGGAAAGTCTAAAGAGTTGTACGATAAGTCGCACAAGGAAACCGAGTTTCCTCTACATTCGTTGGTGCTGCTGAAACAACCCTTATTGGTAAAGGGCAAAAGCAAGAAATTTATGGACAGATTTCGAGGTCCATACAGAATTGTTAAGCGAATTAACCCGGTTAATTACGAGTTGATTAACCTGAAAGGGCCGATTAAAAAGGAGATTGTGCATGTCTCGAGATTGAGACCATTTCATGGTGAAAATATGGCTCATTCCGGGAATGAGAAAAATCATGCAGATGAAGAAAATGATGAAATTATGGAATTAATGGGTTTAAATTAAGTGCAAAAGCTCCATTAATTCATTTTTGTAAATAGAAATCAATTTTTGATATATTGTTTAGCCAATCGATTAATTGGTCAAGGGTGTCTTGGTAACCCTTGTATTGTTTCCCTCGTTACAAGGAAATGGAAGTAATGTGAAAAGTTCTTTTTAGAAGTAACTTCATTCTTTTAAGTCTTCCATTTTAATTGGGTTTTATATTGGTTTTTGGTGATTTCTTTTATTTTTGTTAATTGTTAGTGTTTCCGAAACACTCAACTCATCGTGTTCCGAGAACACATTTCATCGTATTCCGAGAATACATTGTCTTTGAGAAGACTTGTGATTGAGATCTTGAACTGAGTTCAAGCAAAGTCCTGACTCTTGTATTCTGAGAATACATCTTTTTGGTGTTAATATTTTTGTGTTATTTGGTGATTCCTTGAACCGGGTTCAAGCATCTTTGGTAAAAGAATGGATTCTGATGACGATGTGCAATACATCCCAAATCCCTACGTAGCTAGTGGATCGAGAGGACCTCAAGATGAAGTCATCTTTGAATCGCAGTTCTTTGATGCGAATGGACAACCACGACCGGTAGGAACAGTAATTGGTGCATATTCGATGATAGGACCTGGAGGTGTAGCTGTCCCGATTGGTGCTCCTGTGACTGAAGCTGCTTCAGTTCAACAATCAGAAGAAGTGAATCCGTATGCTGTCGATCAGAGTCAATTGGTCAACTCAGCTGAATCTGATGAATATTGTTGTAGGATTTGTCTTCAGCTTTGTGTGGAACCTGTGATACATGGAACGTCGCCGCAACCCGGTTGCCCTGGACTGTTCTGCAGAAAATGTATCGAAGAATATATTCGAGCGTCTCGTGATCCTGATGCGGCATATCGCCCTATCTGTCCTTATAGGTGTAATGAGGAAGAACTGATGACTGCTCCTGGAGCCATAGTTCCATTGCCTTTGGAAGCGCCTGCTGGTAAGAAGAGCCAGGCTCTTATGGATAATCTTTTTGTTAAGTGTAAATTTCCAGCTTGTGGTATGATTGTTCGTTATGGTGATTACAAGGACCACATCGATGGCTGTGATTTATGCGAGTTGTGTGAAGTTCCTAAGCGGAATCACAACTGTAAAGAATTCATAAAAGAATTGAAAGCAAAGGCTACAGAGTCTTCCCGAAATTTGCAAAGTAAAGTGGAAGATCAAGGCGTCAAAATAATAGATTTGATGATGGCAAATGATGCTTTACAAGTGGAGCTCGAAAGATTGAGAAACGTGAACCGAGTTCACGGTATGATGAACAACCTTCGTGTTCAAAACGAGTATCGAACTGCGAGTATTAAATAGTGTAATTGACTAATCAAGTGTTTCAAAAGTGCTTCATTAGGTTCCTGGAACCTTCTCATCGTGTAAAGAGTATTCCGGGAATACTCAGTGTTCCAACTTGGTTGGAGATTCTATTGTGAATCATTGTTATAATAGTCATTGGACTATTCGCGTAATTTGTGATATTGTGATAACTACATTGGTTCAAGTTCTGAACTTAGGTTCAACCGAGTTGAATTGTGAGTAAATTGACTCAACCGGGTTGAGTCAGGAATCGAGATTCTAGAGCTATAAAGCTGAGGCTTTGGAAAATAGCTGAGACATTAGTGTTTCAGGCTTGGAGCCATTAGTTATACAACACGTCTAATGAAAAAAGCAAAGATTACGTAAACGTAAGAAGTTAAACAAATTCCATTTATAGCCAATAAAAAAAGAGTTATCCATTCAACGAACACATAAATCATATGAACCATGATGAGAGATACCTGATGAGTTGCTTGTGAACCTCGTAAATATATGTCAATAAGCATTACCATATTAGAAGAACATATAATACTCATAAAGTTGTTAATAAAGAAATAATGACACCATTTTTGGAACTGTTTACAACGATGATAGTTCATATTCAATTCTTCAGCATTGAAACCCCGTTCCTCCAACATTAAAATTATTCTTATTATTTTTAATCGACCAGTTTCTTCTAGCCGTAAAGCGTACTCACGAAAACCATAAACGTATGCAGAAATGAAAAAGCTGTAAAGTAGGACGGCAGTTTGCTTGCCATCCTTGTTGCTAAAAGGATTTCCTAAGATTAAATCAAGATAATAGTTGTGAGTTAAGATTACTAGACACAAACGAACCATGAAAAATAAGATAAGGAATCGTGTCAGCCAATTTATCACATGAAATTTAATCTTGATCGGCTGATCCAAGGTTTGCTGTAGTCCGCCTCGACGGCTCACAAAAAGACTAAACAGTTTGTCATACAAATGAATAACTTTAATTGTTCCGATTCCTGAAGTGCTTTCTGGATCCATTAACCATAATAGATTTTTCTTTAAATTCACAGTAAAAAAGCGAACTCTTTCAGCCATTGTGTCAAATTCAACTGTCGTAACCTCTAATCAAAATCTTTCGCATTCAATCCATAAATTGAAATTGATCTTTATTGCGTCAATATCATAGATATTTGATTCGTCTCAACTCTGCACAAAAATTTTGCACATGATTTTCTTAATTTTCTCATCGTTGTCATGATAGATCACCATGAAACAAATTCCACCATCAATTCAATTTTCGCCTGTTATAGGTAAACCAGAAACTTTAACTTTCATAATAATTTTCATGAGTCAGAAAGTACATGTATAAGCAAATGTATAACTTTTCAGAATTACAATAAAATTTCAAGAAATGTCGTAAGCTTCGAAATCAACTGAGAAAGAAAGAGAACGGAGCGGAATAAAGGTAATTTTCAGATTGCGCTGGCTCTATTTTGATCTTGACTCCTGATATTAGATCACAGTTTTTTGCAGCCAAAATCTCTCAAAAACATTTACAGTAACAGGAAATTGTACGGCGAGTCTCATACACAGAAGTTGATTTAGATTTTTACCAATGTTCAGTGATTTGTGACAACGAAAAATGAGCTGCAGGAAAAAATCTGGCCAAACAACTGTACAAAAGGCGATCCAAGTTTCATTTGACCTCGATTTTCTCGAAAACGGTCGATCTGAGAAAATTTTCAATAGCACTAATAGGCTCAATTTTTGTGCCTCTACATACCCTTAAAGTCACTGCTCTTAACTCAAAAGTTAAAGTTTTTGCAGTATGTCCTATTCTATGCTTCGAGAATGTCGACTGAATCAAATAATGAGCATATGTTGCATGGTGGAAGCATGCGTTTTCCAATCGTAAAAGACATAACAATCATGAACATTTCGCATCGAATAAACGTATCAGATGTGGATTAACATAGAATTTTTATAACGCCTGAGAATGAGAACACTTTCGCTGCATCTTACGACCTCATGAGTTATTTTTACAGTCACTTTGAGTTCTTCGATAATTAATAAGGTATGATTGGTAAAGTTTTGGCAAATTTTTATCCATCGAATTGAGACAGATGGACCAGACTTACAGGCGCCATTTATTGAAATGAATGTGCTTTTTTTTAAATATGTTGTACAAAAATAAACCAATTCCCATCAAAAATTGCCAAGCTATGGCCTTAAATGGACAAGGGGGCAAAATGTTGCATTATTTGTCTCTCTACGACATCCTCAACTTGCCAAATCTACATGAAGACTTTACTAACAGGTCGTTCTTTAGTATCGTAAGGCTATCATTTATGTTCACTTGGAGAGTTTCTTCGAACGGTTGATAGAAACAAGTTGAATAAAAGCAACGATTCTCTAAAAGTGAGTCAATTTCGCATATGCTTAAAAAAATTTAAAAGAGATTTCAGCTTGAGCGAACTTCCAGGAGTTCTCTTTTTGGATGGATCAATGCCTGCAAATTATGTGTGTTTCAAAAAATGTCTCATGCCATTTCATGAGACCAATCTGATTCCATTCCTAGTTGAGAAGATAAAATATTTTGAACTTCATAAAATTAGCAAAACTTGAGTAAAATGTTTAATCAATCGTTAAGCTAGAAAGATTTTGATTCAGAATATTATGACTATTTATCAAGTAATATGCTATCAATTACATTTAAAAAACGTTTGATATTTTTTTATGCTTTTAATCTTCGCTTGAACTTTATGATACAATTTTCTCATTTTATTGGGAATCATCAAGATGGAAATTGATGCACATTATTTTTTCAATTTTATCAACACTTGGTTCGTCTCGATGTCGAAGATTCAAATTTTTTGAATGCTGCAGAGTGCTTATTGGTTTCATGCTAGTTCCATAAGATTTAATACCAATCATCAGCTGAATTATTCAATATTGTTTTGTAATAGTGGCTTTATTTAAAAATTTTTCCAATTCATGCGATCATCATTGATTCTCACACTTGATGATTGAACTTTACAGATAAACAGATGTGAAAACTGATAATTAAAAGTGAAGAGATGAGTAGTTTATCGTAAATTCATCAAATGAATGAACGTATATTGCATGATAGAAGCATGATGAAGCTTGCATTTTCTAATAATAACTGTAAAGAAAAGATCATAATTATTATATACGTTACGAATCAAATAAACATAATAAAATTATGAATTAATTGAGAATGCTTTTATATAGTCGAATCGCCACTTGCCAATTGCCAGTAGGAAAAGGTTTAATACTACAGTTCCAGTAGCAATTTTCTGGAAGTGGATCATAAATTTTCAAATTTTCACAAGAAATTCTCTCTGAAAACTTCGCAATTATTTCTAAGTTGATTAGCAACTAAATGTAAGAAAGTGGCTCTTATTGATCACAGCATTACTATAATAAAAGTAGCGTCACACACACGGAGAAGGCAATTTGCACTTACAATGATGCAGGTAGATTGTTTAATAATACCAAAATCACCCAAGTGAGCTCCAATTAAATGACTATCAAGTCGGTCCAGGATTTCCATTGACTAGTCAGGGAATCAAGGAGACATTTGGGAGGGAACATTTGATTAGTTCTAACATGGAAGCATCAATTTATGCATCACTTACTTTTAAACGAAAGTGCATCTCATGATTTTTTGTTGTCGACATCAGTTTGCAATAGCATCTTCGAATCTTGATGGCCTTAAGATACAGTAAAAGATTTTACAAGATAAAAATTTATCGAAAGTTGAACTCACCTCAGAATGGATCAGTGATCCTAAATAGCTACCAATGTAAATTAATATGTGTACAAAAATACCAACGACAGTCATGGTTCTTGTTGTAGCATCAGGTTGAAAGCCATGTAGAAAACCAGCAAAACAAGTAAAATTACCA
Source organism: Tetranychus urticae (assembly GCF_039701765.1). Lineage (NCBI taxonomy): Eukaryota > Metazoa > Arthropoda > Arachnida > Trombidiformes > Tetranychidae > Tetranychus > Tetranychus urticae. Next base: position 4,278,547 of record NC_142958.1, on the reverse strand, counting down.
AGAAACGAGGCGGCTAAGATACAATATTGAAACAAATATTTCCAATCGTCGTTCCATTGACCAATATGGTTCAAAAGCTCTATTAGTCGATAATTGAGTTTGAACGAAATTGAGTTGCTTAATGAGCTATTAAGAGCGAGATTTTTTATGGAATCAGTAAGTGTATTGAGTTGTCCAATGAAAAAAGTTACCATAACTATAATGTAGCTAGTTGAACACATCACATTGATAATAAGCAAGCAAACTGTTATCCATTCGATAACCATGTGAATTATATGGATCATAAAGAGCGATGAAGTTCGCTGTGAAGCTCGTAAATATATTATTAAAAATAATGACATGCTATTCAAACAGATTATATTCATCAAGTTGTTGACAAAGATTAAATGGCACCATTTTTGAAACTGTTTACAGCGATTAAAGTTCATATTCAATGCTTTAGTATTGAAACCTTGTTTCTCTAACATCGAAAACATTCTTATCATTTTAATTCGACCAGTTTCTTCTAGCCGTAAAGTGAACTCACGAATACCATAAATGTAAGTAATTAGGAAAAGGATGAACAAGAGAATGGCATTTTTCTTGTCGTCTTTGTTGCTAAAAGGATTTGCCATTAATAACCCAACATAATCATTGCGAACAAAGATGCCTAAACACAGACGAACAATGAAAAATAAGATAAGAAATCGTGTGAACCAATTCATCGCATGAAATTTAATCTTGATTGGCTGATCCAAGGTTTGCTGTAGTCCACCTCGACGGCTCACGAAAAGACCAAACAGTTTGTCATACAAATTTATGGCTTTAGCGGTTACAATTTCTGAGCTATTTCGTCGACCAACCAGCCTAAATAGGTTTTCCTCTATATTCACAATAAAAAAGCGTATCCTCTCCACCATTGTGTCAACTTTGGATTTTAACTTCTGCATAAAATCTTTTTTGCATTCAATCTTTCAATTTTACAAAAAATCGATCTGCATAAAATTTGAAGCATTATCGTCAAAATATTGTCAACATTTGATTCGTCTCAATTTTCACAACAATTGTGCACATGATTAATTTTTTTTATTGTTTTCATGCTCAATTGAGAGAAATACATATGTTTAATTATTAAATCTTATTTTTCTTGCACTAGGTGAACTCGTATCATGACTTTGACATGAAATAACATTTTCTTCCCCGTACTATGATTGCATTATTAAGAATTCAGCTGAAATTTAGGAATTTACAAGAGAAGCTTTTTATTCGTTTTAGATGAGAAAAGATCAAATGAATGACCGTGCATTACACGACAAAAGCATTATGAAACTCGCATTTTCCAAAAATACCTGTAAATAAAAGATCACAACAATCATTTTAAGCATTGATTTTCAATGGATAAAATACAGAATCAAGGAAAAGGGACTATTTAGCCATATTTATTATTGATTCTTTGCATTGCTATATTTGAACTTGTCATAATTTTCTCAGCTTAATTAGTTTGGTTAAAAATTCATGAGATTCATGTGCAAAACTTTTGTTAATCGTGGAGTGTATCACAATAATGACAATCGCAATTAATACTTACAATGACGCAAGTAGATCGATAAAATATACCGAAATCTCCCGCGTGAGCTCCAATGACTCGACTAGCAAGTCTGTCCAATATTTCCATCGACTATTCAATAAAATTTGGGAGAAGATTATAACTTTATATTTAAATCCAACTGCATGGGTACAACACTTACTTTCAGTCTAACTTCAGTGGATGCATTTGCTGTCAGTTTGCAGTAGAGGTTGCAAAGAAGGTTACGCATCTTAGTGGACTTGTGATGGAAAGAAAATTTCAGTGAAAAGATTGCATCAAACGTTGTACTTACCTCATAATGAAATTCTGATCCTAAATAGCAACCAATGGTCACTAGTATGTGTACAAAGATACCAATAATAGACATGGTCATTGTTAAGCCATCGGGTTCAAAGCCATACACAAAACCGACGAAACAACAGAAATTAGCAAACGCAGAGGGAGCTATAATACAGTATTGAAACAAATACTTTGTATCATCGTTCCATTGACCAAAGTCGTTTAAAACTTCTATTAGTCTATAATTTAAATCAGATAAAATTGAGTTGTTTAAGGAGCTTTTTGAACTGAGTTTTTGTATCCAATCAATTTGAGTATTGAAACGTTTAATGTAAAAAGTTAGAAAGATTAAAATGTAAGCACTTGTGCACATACAATTAATTATCAGCAATGCAAAGGTAATGAATTCTGTAATCATGAAGATTATATGGAATATCAAGTGTATTAAAGTTGGATATACAGGTAACTGAGAGGTTCGTAAATATGTAATGCTAAATAATGATATGATATTCAAACCGATCATAAACATAAAGATGCTAATCAGGATTGCATGACACCGTTTTTGAAACTGCTTACAACGATAATTGTTGACATTCAACACTTTAGCATTGAAACCTCGTCTCTCACAGATGTAAAGCAATCTTGTTATTTTCATTCGACCAGTTTCTTCTAACCGTAAAGTGTACTCACGAACACAATAAAGAAGCATCGTTAAAAGAGCCAAGTAAAGCATCATGGCATTTTTCTTGGCCTCTTTGCTTCCACTGAAAGGATTTGCCAAATATAAATCACAATAATAGTTGTCAACTAGGATGACTACAGTCAAACGAATGATCAAAATTGTAATTAAAAACCGGTAGAACCAATTATAAATATGAAATTTAACTTTTATTGGCTTATCCAAGGTTTGCTGTAACCCACCTCGACGGCTCAACCAAAGTCCAAACACTTTGTCAAACGTGTGTATTGCTTCGGCTGTTTCAATTACAAAACTGTTTGGTAGATCAATCAACTTCGATACATTTTCCTTCATATAGACAAAAAAGAAGCGTTTAATGTCAGTGGTTTCCGTCATTTTGTGTCACTGTAGCTTCCAACTTTCAACTAAACTTTTTTTTCCTTCAATTTCTTCAACTACGATCGATCTTTCGATATTGATATCTTTTCAATTTTATCAACATTAGATTCGTCTCACTGTTTAAATATCAATTGTGAAAATGGTTCATTAGTTACATGATGGATTTATAAGATGGAAACTATCTATATCTATACCATATATAAAGTCAAAACATGAAATTTTTGCGTAAAGATTGTGGCCAAACTAAAAGGATTCTAAAGAAAATTTTTTCACAGCCTGAAAGTCATGATTAAACTACATCCACGAAAAATAGTCTGAACTTCATCGCAATTCAGGTACCTGAGAAATTAGCGTTTAAACAGGGTAGGGGAAAAAATGCAGAATCCGTATCTTTTAGCATTGACTTGGGGGAAAAATTTTTTTGGTTTAGGTTGATTGCTGGTTTATTGTTAAATTAGAAGGATAAGTAAAATCATTTTTCGAGTAAAGAGTTAGGTAAAAAATATGTTGCCTCAACTGTTGAACCAAATTTTATTTTATTTTTTCTCATTGACAATGGTTTTTCATCAATAATTTTAGTCTTTAGATGTGGATTGGATTTATTGTATTCAGTTAAAAGAAATTTACGATCAGTCATGATCGTGGCTCAGCTTGTAAGCTTAATTATTCAACACTGTTTTTCAATAGTTGCTTTGACTTAAAACTATTTGCAAATGATGAAAAATTATTGATTTTCATTTTTTTCAAACTCGATCTTGAAATTAAGGACTGAAATATCGTTCTGTTAAAAAATTGATTCTATCCAACGAATTTTATTGCACTTTCAGATATTCAATTGATGACGGTTAATTTAAATCACAAATCTTTGTTAGCGCTTCTCTTCAACAGTTTTGTCTTAAACTTGTCTTTTGTCAACTGTTTTAAAATTTTCGCTTATGCTGCATTACTAAACCTTATTCAACTGCGATAAAGGACAATGTCCAAAAACTTTGATTTCACCGTTAAGAGTTGGGACTTTGTGAGTTTTTAGGGGCATAAAAACTGAGTCTGTCAGTGCTATTGAAAATTTGTTTGAGTCGCCAGTTTTCGATAAAATTGAGGTCAAAGTTGAAGCTTCGATCGCCTTTATTTCAATAATAAAACCAGATTTTTTCATGAAACTCATTTTCCTGGTGTAACTTTTGCTGATTAACCAGAAAATGAAGTTATTTTCAATGAAAAATTCTCTGTTCAGATCAAAAACAGATCACTTCGATTTTCAGTTAAATTCGAAAAAATTGGCTGACTCAACATGTTCACCCATGAGTTTTGCCGGTAAAAAATGAGTTTCCGATCTCTAACTCAAGCGGTTATAAAAAACGGCCAATTTAACTGAAAATCGAAGTGATCTGTTTTTGATCTGAACAGAGAATTTTTCATTGAAAATAACTTCATTTTCTGGTTAATCAGCAAAAGTTACACCAGGAAAATGAGTTTCATGAAAAAATCTGGTTTTATTATTGAAATAAAGGCGATCGAAGCTTCAACTTTGACCTCAATTTTATCGAAAACTGGCGACTCAAACAAATTTTCAATAGCACTGACAGACTCAGTTTTTATGCCCCTAAAAACTCACAAAGTCCCAACTCTTAACGGTGAAATCAAAGTTTTTGAACATTGTCCTTTTCCTTAATATTGGCAAAAGAAAAGCGCTTAATGCCATTAGCTTTCGCCATTGTGTAAACTGTAGCTTTCAACTTTCACTTAAGATTTTGTTTCACTCTTTCAATGTCTCTAGAAATTGATCTTTCAATTTCATCAACATTTTATTCGTTTCAATTTCGAAATATCAATTGTGAAAATGATTCAAATTTTTTATTAGTTTCATGATAGATTTATAAGATGGAAGCTAACAGCTTTATTATTCAGAATTGTTTTTCAATAATTGCATTGACTCAAAATTATTGGCAAATAATCCAGGATCATTGATTTTTCTAAACTTGATCTTTGTGTTTTACAGATATTCAATGTGTGCCCTTAATTCAGTGCAACGAAGGACTGAAGGGGAGTTTTTCATGGTTCAAAAATTGATTCAATCCAAATAATTTCATTGCACCGGCATAAGGGTGGACAATTGATGACGGTTAATTTAAATCTTGAACTTTTGTTAGTGCTTCTCTGAAAAGTTTTACACTTACTGTTGGTGCCAAATTTTGTGAACTGGGGAAAAAATAGAGAGTTGGAAAAGAAAATGAAAACCTGCTAAGGAAAAAGGAAAAGCTCAACCATTTGGGACAATCCATGATCAATGATGAAAAAGCTCAAGTTGAAAGGAACATAATCAAATAGTTTGCAAGATGAGGTTTTTTACTCCCTTTATTTCATAACAAAGATTCTTATTTTATAATACTTTCAACTTTTTATTATTTTACCATTTCATTTTTATATCTCCATTAAATTTACCTTATGAATCAATCACAATGTTGCTTTATTTATTATTTACTTGAAGCCTGCACTCTTTGACTAGAAAGAAATATTACTTGAAAGACGAATTTTTCTTGTTTAAAAAATGGCTTATTAGGACTAGTTTGTCAATTTATATTATTTTTATTTGCAAAGATAATTCTGTTTTTTGTGATCTTCGTCTGTGGGTTCAATTTTCTGGTTCTAGCATAGTTCTTAGCATGTGATAAAACGTATGAATCAATAAAGAATATGAAATTTTATTTTACACTCAAAACGCTTGGAGACGAACACAAAATCAAAAAGATGAAACGTTTTTCACTTTGAGTGAAACTAAACCGATTAGGCTCAGTATCTTTAATCTGTTCAGTTCAAAATGAATGAAACAAAAGGCACTTTCAGAGAAACAGAGTTCAAATTGAGAGAAACTAGTTTTCTATGTTTTCCTCTTGTACACATTTTGGTATATATTTCATCATGTGATCGAAATATTTTTGACAATCATTAGCAGTGATTATATCTGAGGCAAGTTCAACTCCACGGAAAACATCATCAGCTGATGATGGACGGAACTTTTTGACCCAATGTTTCAATTGATTGAACAAGTTTTCAATGGGGTTTAAGAATGGCGAGTAAGGTGGGAGGAAAAGTAACTGATGACTTTCAGTGGCAAAAAGTTCATTTACTGGTGTTGCGTGGTGAAAAGGGACGTTGTCCATGATGATGACAGAGTTTTCAATGTTGTCATTTTTCAAATGATCGAGAAATTTTTTAAGAAAATCGACAAAATCCACAGTATTGTATCCTTTTTCTTTTGCTTCATAGAGATAGAGAGATTGATTATCCATTACTGCACAAATTGAATAACTTTTACCTCTCACTGCCTTCACCTTGACATTTGCACGTGAACCAACTCTTGACCATCCATAATTATTTCTCGCATGAATTGCGATTCCAGTTTCATCCAAGAAAAAAATCCTTTTTCTTTAAAGATGAAAATTCATAAAATCGATTGCATATTGTTTCCTCCGTTGAATTGTTGATGGGTCATTTCTCCTCGCTGGAACCAACGATATTCTTTTGAATGAGAAAAACAATTCATTCCTAATGCGATTGCGAATGGTGTTGATGCAAACGTCAATATTGAAATCTCCATTCAACTTATCCTTTACATCATCGAGCGTCAATTGACAGTCCTCATCAAACCATTCACGAATCTTAGCCACCATTTCTTCATTCAATTTTTTTGGTTTCTTTCCTCTCGGTTTGGAGATCACTTGGTTGAGTTTGAACCGATGAATTATGGTTCTCACTGTGTTGACATTGATGTTGTAAAGTTGAGCAATGCTGGAACAGGTCAATCCATCTCCATCTGCTTTTACAACCAACTCTTTAATATGGTCACTAATTTTAGGTTTTCCCATTTTCATTTGTTAAATTTTCAAACTACTTTCAAGAATATGTTTCACTCACTGTGAACTCTGTTTCATGGCAAGTGCCTTTTGTTTCATTCATTTTGAACCCAACAGATTAGAGAAGCTGAGCCTAATCGGTTTAGTTTCACTCAAAGTGAAAAACGTTTCATCTTTTTGATTTTGTGTTCGTCTCCAAGCGTTTTGAGTGTAATAAGCCGAATTTTGATGGATAATTCAACAAAGTGAGTCCGTTAATAGATCTGTCTTATAAAAGCTTGAATCCAAATCATCTTAAATTTAGGAGTCAACAACAAAGCATTTGTGTCAATTTTATGAGAAGAGCAGTTCAAATGAATGAACGTGCATTGACGGATAAAAGCATGATGAAACTTGCATTCTCCAATAGTAACTGTAAGTAAAAGATCATAATAGTAATTTTAAATATTTGATATCGGTGCGCATAGACGTAACAGATGCGATTCAAGAAAGAGACTTTTAGCATATTTACTATCGATTTTTACATTAATTTACATTTACACTTTGAGCTAGTGAATTGCTTTATTTGAGTAGTATTAGTGTATCAGACTAATGAATAACAGCATAAGTACTTACAATGATGCAAGTAGATCGATGAAATATACCGAAATCCCCCATGTGGACTCCAACGTATTGACTGTCAAGTCTGTCCACTATTTCCATCGACTAATCAATATAATTTTAGAAAAGATTATACCTTTATTTTCAAATCACTTTCCCATCACTTACTTTCAATTTAACTTCAACCGTTGTCTTTGTCGTCAGTTTGCAAATGTATGTGCGAATCTTGATAGACTAGTGATCAAGAAAAAGAAAAGAAAATGATTCAAGATGAGAAGATGATTGAATTGAAAGATTAACTAACCTCATAATAGATTTGTGACCCTAAATAGCAACCAATCGTTACTAATATGTGCACAAAGACACCAACAATAGACATGGTCATTGTTGTGGCGTCCGGTTCCAAGCCGGAAAGAAAACCAACGAAGCAACAAAAATTAGCAACGGCAGAAGAAGCTATGATACAATATTGAAACAAATACTTTGAATCATAGTTCCACTGACCAAAGTCGTTGAGAAGCTCGATTAGCCGATAATTCATCTCAGATATAATTACATTGTTTATGGAGCTTTTCAAATTGAGTTTTTTTATCGAATCAGTAAATGTATTGAAACGTATAGTGTAAAAAGTTAGAAAGATTAAAATGTAAGCACTTGTACACAATACATTGACTATAAGCACGGAAAAGGTAAAGAATTCAGTAATTATAAAAACAATATGAAATATTATGTGAGTTAAAGTTGGATACACAATAAATGAAGAGGTTCGTAAATAAATAATGGTAAATAACGCGATGATATTGGCTGAAATCATAAACATGAAAATGCTAATCAAGATTGTATGACACCATTTTTGAAACTGCTTACAGTGATGATTGTTCATACTCAATGCTTTGGAATTGAAACCCCGTCTCTCACAGATGTAAAGCAATCTTGTTATTTTCATTCGACCAGTTTCTTCTAACCGTAAAGTGTAATCACGAACACCATAAAGGAACATCAATAAAAAAATGATGAACAAGATGATGGCATTTTTCTTGTCACCTTTGTTTCCACTAAAAGGATTTGCCAAATATAAGTCACAATAATAGTTGTCGACAAAGATGAATATAGTAAAACGAGCAATTAAGATAGCAACATAACAACGTACGAACCAATTATAAATGTTAAATTTAATGTTTATTGGCTTATCCAAGGTTTGCTGAAGTCCACCTCGAAGACTTGACCAGAGGCTAAAAACTTTATCAAACGCGTGTATTGCTTCAGCTGTTTCAATTTCAAAGTGATTTTTTAGATTTTGCAGCCTGCATACATTTTCCTTTATATTCACAATAGAAAAGCGTTTTTTATCGTTGCTTTTCGCCATTTTTTCAATGATGCTTGCAATCGTTTTTTTAAAAGCTGTTAACATTTACTCGTTCAATTGGCTATAAATTGATGTTGCCAAATTGTTTAAGTATCATTAAAATTCGAGACGTCTCTGTTTAAATATCATTATGATTGTCATGATTGTCATTTATGGATTTATCAATTTCATTTTGATATAAATTATCATTTTATGCATAGAAAATCATTTGTCGACAATCTATTCGTTTCAAAGTCATCTCGATCCTTCAAACTATTAACTTTGCATCGATTTTGTGTATCACTTACGCCACTGTAGCTCAACTAGCTCACAGAAAAAACGTAACCTTTTCAATCACTATAGACATTGTCAGTGACAGTCAAATGTTCATTTAAAGATATAGATTATACTATTGATAGTATTAATATTTTGACCAAAACGTCAGCAAGACATCAAGAAAAGTAAATAGGTCGCATTCATTGCATGACACAATCTGGCTTCGGACGCAGCAGCGATTTCTTCAACAGAAAACATTAAAGGATACTTGATTAATATAATGATGAATAGCAGCACAAATTGCGATTTTTGAAAAATCAATGTTTATCAATTCTTCTCATTTACAATTTTTCCAAATATTTCTGAAACTAATTGAGAAACTTGCTCGATGTTAGTTGCCAAAAATGCATGAACAAAGTTGTCGACCACTAATTTTCAAGAAAATGCAACTTGAATATGAAATATAATTTTGACAAGACGTAACATAGTTTTTGATTCAACATTTAACAACAAAGTTAGTCTATTAAAGGACTTGTCTTTTATAAAAGGTTCAACTCAAATCATCTTGAATTTAGGAATTAATGACGAAGCATTTAGTTTGATCTGTAGACCAATAGTTCAAATGAATGAACGTGCATTGACGGATAAAAGCATGATGAAACTTGCATTCGCCAATAGCATCTGTAAATAAAAGATATTAATAAACATTTAATATAGAGGTTCACAAGTTTATCAAATGCAGAATGTGACGATGAGAGTTGTCATTAGTACATTAGTGTATTTACAATTATACAAGTGGTTCGTTCACCAATTCCAAAATCACCGACGTGAGCTCCAATAAATTTGCTATCAAGTCTGTCCAGTATTTCCATCGACTAGTCAATTGAATGCACGAAAAGATTATGTCCATATTTTGAATCGAGCTATATGAGTACATTGCTTGCATCACTTACTTTTAATCTAACTTCAGCCCTCGTCTTTGCCGTCAGTTTGCAATAGTATGTGCGAATCTTAATGGACTTGTAATAAAGAATAAAATTGCAAAAGTTGATTGAAGATGAGAAAATGATTTTGCCGATGTTACGCTTACCTCATAATGAAATTGTGATCCTAAATAACAACCAATGAATGCTAATATGTGTACAAAGATACCAACAATAGTTAAGGTTCTTGTTGAACTATCAGGTTCAAAGCCGTACACGAAACCAACGAAACAAGAAAAGTTTGCCAAAAACGAAGAGGCTAATAAACAATATTGAAACAAATACTTTGAATGGTCGTTCCATTGACCAAAGTCGTTTAAAAGCTCAATCAGTTTATAATTTAGTTAGATGAAGTTGAATTTTTTAAACAGTTTTTCATGGAATCAATAAGTGCATTGAAATGTATGATAAAAAAAGTCATAATGACCAAAATGTAAGCGCTTGTGCACATAGAATTTATTGAAAACACGAAAAAGGTAAAGAATTCGATGAGCATGAAAATGGTGTGAAATATGTAGTGCATTAGAGTTCGAGGAATAATGAACTGTGAACCATTTGGATATAATACAAGAGACATTCGCAAGTACATGATGAAAAATAATGCCATGATACGCAAACTGATTATAGCAAAAAGATGCCAATCAAGATTGTATGGCCCCATTTGCGAAACTGTTCACAGCGTCGATTGCTCATATTCAACGTTTCAGGATTGAAACCTCGTTTCTGTAACAAGTAGAGTATTCGTATAAATTTCATTCGACCAGTTTCTTCCAGTCAAAGAGGGCAATCACGAAGACCGTAGACGTACACTGTTAGAATGATAAACAGCATAAGCGCATTTTTCTTGGCCCTTTTAGTTCCAGTGAAAGGATTTGCCAAATATAAGTCACAATAATAGTTGCCGATAAAGATGAATACAATGAAACGAGAGATTAGGACAACAACATTGAACCGAAAGAACCAATTAAAAATATGGAATTTAAAGTTTATCGGTTAATCCAAAGTTTGCTGTAGTCCACCTCGACAACTCGATCAACGTCCGAAAACTTTGTCGAATGTATGTATTGTTTGGCTGTTTCAATTTCAGAGCTATTTTGTACATTAATCAATATTGATAGATTTGCCAACTCATTTGCAATAAAAAGTTTTTTAAGGTTCCTTTTTAAGGTCACCATTTTGTCAATGCTAGCTTTCAACCGTCTTTTGAAACCTGTCAACATTTAATCTTTCATTTCGTTATAAATTGATCTTGCCATATTGTTTCAATATTTTTAACGTTTGAGACGTCTCTATGCACGTATATCCAAACGATTTTCACCGTTTGATAAAATTTGAAATAAACTTTTCTATCATTATTGTCATTTAAGCTATTCAAAAACATTTTTCTACAAATTAAATGTTTCAAATTCATCTTAATCGTTAAACTATTGACTTTATCGATTTGTAAATTACCTACTAGTTGAATAGTACACATCACCTTTTCAATTACTGCAGACTATACATTTAATCTTATTGATGAAAAATCAATGTAAGAATCAATCATTGTTAACAAAAAATCGAAAGTTGAGATTTTTAGTTATTAATATTTACATTAGATACTTTATTACATTTCATATTCAAGTAGATCTTACAAAATACAACTGGAGTGCAAATGGAGTGCTAAAATAATAGAGCTTAAATGGTGTTATTTTCTTGCAATTTCTAAGCATTCTTAAAGAGAATAATGCAAAATTTAATTAGTGTACTCACGAATACCATAAATGAATGCAGATAGGAAAAGGATGAACAAGAGAATGGCGTTTTTCTTGTCGTCATTGTTGCTAAACGGATTTGCCATCAATAACCCAACATAGTCATTGCGAACAAAGATGCCTAAACACAGACGAACCATGAAAAATAAGATAAGAAATCGTGTGAACCAATTCATCGCATGAAATTTAATTTTGATTGGCTGATCCAAGGTTTGCTGTAGTCCACCTCGACGGCTCGAAAAGACCAAACAGTTTGTCACAAACAGTTACAAATATATAACTTAAGAGGTTACATTGATTCACATTTATGATTTAAGTAAGTGAATTGGCTTATTTGAATTGGATTCTCGGCCCCAAGGGGCCTCGCTTCTTATCCATGAATATCTCCAATGTAGTGATCTAACATATACTTTTAAATCAAACTGTTTGTGTACACTTTTCCATCACTTACTTTGAAACTGCTTACAGTTATGATTGTTCATACTCAATGCTTTGGAATTGAAACCCCGTCTCTCACAGATGTAAAGCAATCTTGTTATTTTCATTCGACCAGTTTCTTCTAACCGTAAAGTGTAATCACGAGCTCCATAGAGGAACGTCAATAAAAAAATGATGAACAAAACCATGGCATTCTTCTTGTCAACTTTGTTTCCACTAAAAGGATTTGCCAAATATAAGTCACAATAATAGTTGTCGACAAAGATGAATATAATCAAACGAGAGATTAATAAAACTACATGAAAATGGACGAACCAATTATAAATCTGAAATTTAATGAATATCCATGGGCTTATCCAAGGTTTGCTGTAGTCCACCTCGACAACTTGACCAGAGTCCAAACAATTTGTCGTACGTATTTATGACTCTAAGTGTCTCGTGCTCAGAGTAATTCGGTAGAGCCAGCAGTCTCAATAGATTGACCTTAACATTTACTCTGAAAAAGCGTTTGATATCGTTGCTTTGCATGTTGACAATGCCAACTTTCAGTCGCCGCTTGAACGCTGTTACCATTTAATCTGTATACTTAAAAATGAATTGATCTTGTCAAATCGTTCTAATATCATTAGCATTTGAGACGTCTCTATGGTCTCTATTATTAAATGATTATGATGATTGTCATTTATGCAGTTATCAATTTTATTTTAAAATAAATTGAATTTGAATTATTGAAATCATTTGTCGACAATCTATTCATTTCAAAGTTGTTATCTTAATCGTTCAAACTATTAACTTTGATCGATTTTTTATATTGCCTGTGCGTTGCACAATGGGCTCACAGAAAAGACAATTATAGTAGACATTGTCAGTCACAATCAAGTTTATTATATGATGCTTTCTGACGACTTCTCGGACTACTTTAATACTGTTTGGTATAACCACATCATTATATTAACTTGGGTTTAACTCAGCGGTCGTGAGGCCTCCTAGAAGGCCATCCTTAAGGAAAGCTATCATTAAATTTTAGAGCAAAGTGTGTGGTTTTCCATCAATGGCTTGTTTTTGACGGCTCTGGACTTGACGAGACTTGGACTTGAGTTGAATAATTTTGGAAATTAAATTTTATTAATAACAAGACGTGAAATGAGTACATTGAAAGTTATGGAATCAACAAGAAAGACTTTGATTCCATTCGATAAGACATGCAGAATGAACATACCTTACATGATTAAAGCATGATGAAACTTGCATTTTCAAATAGCATCTTTAAAGAAAATATCAAAATAATTATTCTGAACATTTATTGAACAATATTGAGGTCCATAAATCGTCAAATGTAAAGTCAAGAAAAGCGACATTTAGCAACGAAATGAACTGAGCTGTCGAACAATTTGCAGTCGACGAAATTATTGATCAAGTTATTCAAGCTTCTCATCTAAGACACTATCCAAGATGAACTGACACCGCTTTTGCAACTATCCATCTCGATGATAGTTCATTCTGAATGGTTTAGTATTGCAATCCCTTTCTTTAATCTAAAAGTATTCTGATTATATTTATGAAAACAATATGCAAAAACGATAAATATCATATAACAAAGAACAACAAGAGCAGCAAGATTAGAATATGAATTTAATTTTGTTAGGACGTAACATGAGTTTCTGGTGGTTAATTTAACAAAAAGAGTCGATTAGAGAATTAGTCTTTATACATGTAAAAGGTCTTTTATCCAAGCATCATTTGAAGCCATAACTTCAAATCAACAAAGAATTGAGTCGTTTGTTGAGAAAAGCAGTTCAAATGAATGACCGTGCATTACATGATAAAAGCATGATGAAACTTGCATTTTCCAAGAGTATCTGTAAAGAAAAGATTATAATAACTATTGTGAAAATTTAATATTGAGATGGTTAAAGGTGTCAAATGGAGAGTCAAGAAAAGCGATGTTATTATAAAATGGGCAAACTTTTACAAATGTTTCATTATGAATTGTAAAGCGTATCAAACTAATGAAGTTTGCCAACAGTACTTACAATTATGCAAGTGATTCGTTTACCAATACCAAAATCGCCGATTTGTATTCCAATAAAACTGCTATCAAGTCTGTCCAATATTTCCATCGACTGTTCAAATAATTGGAAAGAAAATCATGCCTGTATTTTAAATCCAACTACATGTGTATTTTATTTGCATCACTTACTTTCCATCTAACTTCGGCCTTAGTACGGGGTGTTAGAAAATCAACTAGACCTGTTTGAATGATAATAACTTCGAAATTGCTGCGCCATTTTTTTTATTTTTGGTATCATTAGAAAGCTGAAAGTCTAACTTAAAAAATTCCGTTCATTTTCAAAAAGGAAAATTCTAGACCGAACTACCAATCCCAGACGATGCAAAAAATCGTGCAAATTTTAGGTGAAATTTGAAGCAATTTTGGTTAATTTTACTATGGGATGAAAATTCAATAATAGGGAAAATTTTTGCTAGATAATTAATTGAAATAAAACGTTGTAGCATATTTTTCGTCATGCATTCAAGATTATTTTTCCCCTAAAAAGTAAGAAAAATTCGAATCCGAAATCAATGAAAAATTCGAAAACCAAAAGAGAAAAAAATTTAGTTTTCGTCCATTTTTGAGAGCTAAAGTTATGCGAAAGTTCTTTTTTCCATTCTTATATGTTTTCTAGTCAAAGACGATTCTAACAATATATCACGAGTCTGTTTACTCTGCTTAGTTCGAAAAATATTGAAGCGCAAACAGGTCTAGTTGATTTTCTAACACCCTGTATTTGTCTTCGTCAATTTGCAATAATATGTGTGAGTCTTAACGAACTTGTGATGTAGGAAAAAATTGCATAGAAAATGATTAAAGCTGAGAAAATGATTGCGTCAAAAGTTGCACTTACTTCATGATGGAATTGTGACGCTAAATAGCTAGCAATAAATACTAATATATGTACAAAGACACCAACAATAGTCATGGTCTTTGTCAACCCATCAGGTTCAAAGCCGTACACAAAACCAATGAAACAAGAAAAGTTAGCAAGAAAAGAAGAGGCCAAGAGGCAATATTGAAACAAATACTTAGAATCGTCGTTCCATTGACCAAAGTCGTTTAAAAGCTCTATTAGTTTATAATTTAATTTAGATAAAGATGAATCGTCTAAGGAGCTTTTTAAGCTGAGGTTTCTTATCCAATCAATAATTACATTAGTACGTGAAATGAAAAAAGCCAGAAAGATTAGTATGTAAGCACTTGTACACATCGAGTTGATTATAAACACGGAATAAGTAAAGAATTCGATAAAAATAAAAATTAGATGAAATAACAAGTGCGCTAAAGTTGAACGTACATTTAAATGAAAAACTCGTAAATATACAAGGAAAAATAATGCCATGATATGCAAAATGATGATATTCATAAAAATGACAATTAATATTATGTAACACCATGTTTGAAACTGTTTACAACGACGATTGCTCATTTTCAATGTTGTAGCGTCAAAACCGCTTTTCTTTAACATATAAAGTATTGTGATCAGTTTCATTCGACCAGTTTCTTCTAGCTGTAAAGTGTAATCACGAAGACCATAAACGTACACCGTTAGTAAAATGATGAACAATATCATGGCATTCTTCTTGTCACCTTTGTATCCACTAAAGGGATTTGCCAAATATAAGTCACAATAATAGTTGTCGACAAAGACGAATACAGTGAAACGAGCGATTATGATGAAAACATGAAATCAAAAGAACCAATTGTAAAACTGGAATTTAACTTTCATTGGTTTGTTCAAGGTTTGCTGCAGTCCACCTGGACGACTCAACCAGAGTCCAAACACGTTGTCATACGTTTGTAGTGCTCTAACTGTCTCAATTTCAGAACTATTCGGTAGATTAATCAGTCTTGATAGATTTACATTTGTGTTCTTGGTAAGAAAGCGTTTGATATCGTCACTAAACATTTCGTCAATCCAATTCAACTGTTACTTGAAAGTTGTTTACACTTAATCTTTCAATTCGCTTTCAATTGAACCAAATTGTTCCGATATTGTTAGCGTTTGCGACGTCTCTATGCATCTATGATAAGTATTATGACGATTGTTATCATGATTCATTTATGGATTGAATCTAAAATGAATCATTTGAAATATTCAAAATTATTTGTCAACAATCTATTCGCTTCAAAGCTCTCTTAATCGTTTGAACCATTAACTTTTATCGATTTTTTACATTAGCTATGTGTTACATAATTGACTTCGAGTGCATCCCAGGCAAAACATCACCTTTTCAATTACTTTTGTTTCGAAAATTGCTCTTCTTGATGCAAAATCAATGTTGTTGAGAAACAATCAAATGTTGCTTCTCGATAAATAATATTCAAATTTTTCGAGTTTTAACCGACGATTTTTTAACGATTTCGTATTTTCGAGTCGAACTAAATCACGTATCATTTACTTTCAATTAAACTTCAGGCCTTGTCATTGCCGTCAAACTGCAATAGTATGTGTGAGCCTTAATGTAAATGATTGTGCCAATGTTGCACTTACTTCATGATGGAATTGCGACGCTAAATAGCTAGCGATGAATACTAAAATATGTACAAAGACACCAACAATAGTCATGGTCTTTGTCAAGCCATCAGGTTCAAATCCGTACACAAAACCAATGAAACAAGAAAAGTTAGCAAGAAAAGAAGAGGCCAAGAGGCAATATTGAAACAAATACTTAGAATCGTATGAAAACGATGTTAAAGTTTGATGCAAAATAAATTGAGAAGTTCGTAAATACATAATGAAAAATAACGCGATGATATTCAAACTAACCATAAACATGAAGATGCTAATCAAAATTGTACTGACACCATTTTTGAAACTGTTTACAACGCTAATTGTTCACATTCAATGTTTTAGCGTTGGAACCTCGTCTCTCACAGATGTAAAGCAATCTTGTTATTTTCAGTCGACCAGTTTCTTCTAGCCGTAAAGTATACTCACGGACACAATAAAGGAGCATCGTTAATAAAGGGAAGAAAAGCATCAGCACATTTTTATTGCCACCTTTGTTTACACTAAAAGGATTTGCCAAATATAAGTCACAATAATTGTCGACAAAGATGAATACAAACAAATGAGCAATTAAGATAACAACATAAAACGGATGAACCAATTATAAATATGAAATTTAATGTCTATCGATCAATCAACTTCGACACATTTTCCTTTATATAAACGAAAACGAAGCGTTTAATATAGGTAGCTTCCGACATTGTGTCAACTGTAGCTTTCAACTTTCATTTAAAAGTTTGTTTCATTCGATTTTTCAATTTCACTAGACATGGATCTTTCAAGATGATAAATTATTGTCTCGTGATTTTATTCGTCTCACTGTTTAAATATCAATTGAGTAAATGATTATCATTATGATTAATTGGAAACTATCAGCTTAATTATTTAATATTGTTTTTCAATAGTTGCTTTGCCTGAAAAGTATTAGCAAATGATGAAGAATCATTGATTTTCATTTTTTTAAACTTGATCTTTTCACTTTACAGATAATCAATAAGTATCCTTTGTTCAGTGCAATCAAATTAAGGAATGAAATATTAAGTGTTAAACAATTGACTCTATCCATCGAATGCATCGCATTATGATGAAGATGGTTGATACAAATCTTAAATCTTTGTTATCGCTTCTCTACAAAAGTTTTGTCTTCACTGTCACTGAAAAAACATTTTTTCATAGAGTTCAGTTTTTCGCATTGATAATTTGTCTAAACAGTGAACTCAACATTGTACCTTTGACTCAAAACACAGAAGTTATAGCCGGTGATAATAAATGTTAAAGGCTTTTTATCGAAAATAGTCAACTCAATAACTGCTAAAAGGAACAGAAATAAGTGTAAAAATGTCGATATATTAGGGTTTTTATGATCTCGCAATAAAAATTTGATTCAAATTATTGTAAACGAAACATTTCGCTAACATTCAAGTTTATCACGCTCTTTCAAGTTTGTCAAGCATCACTTGGATGTCCTATGTCATAATTTGGCGAATTTCGAGAAAATAGCTTTTGTTCGATCTACAGGGTGTTAGCAATAAAAAAGTTTTCTTTTTGAAACATACCACACCAAACTTATGCATAAACTCAATGAATATAGAATGGTTTGGGAGTAGATAGACATGACTGATGAAAAAACTTAGTTTGAACTTTATTGTGTGATTTTGGCTCAACGATACAACCTATGACAATTCAGATGGGATATGGACTGATTTCAACTTAAGTCAGTTGATAGATTTATCTTTCACAGACTGTTAGATGGTTCAATGGTTGGAGAAGATGGACATGAGCTTGGAATCTGAAATTTCCTGACCTAATCGCTCGACTGCATCCGTACCATTATTTCAAATAAACTAACGTACATTACATGACAAAAGCATAATAAAACTTGCATTTTCCAAAAGTACCTGTAAAGAAAAGATCAAAAGCATTTCAAAAATTAAAGATTGAGGTGCATTATGAGCAAAATTATATTCACGAAACGTGAACAGATTTCATCGTTGGTTTTACATTGATACTCATTGACTATTATTCAAGTGCTTCAAGTTCATTGCTTTATACAAAATTGCGAAAATATCTCACCAAAAATTGTAAAGCGTATCACCATAATGGCGATCGTAATAAATACTTACAATGATGCAAGTAGATCGATAAAGTATACCGAAATCCCCCACATGAGCACCAATGCATCGACTATCAAGTCTGTCCACAATTTCCATCGACTAATCAATATAATTTGAGAGAAAATTTTACCTTTATTTTTAAACCAAGCTGCATGTGTACACTTTTTCATTACTTACTTTCAGTCTAACTTGAGTCGTTGCATTTTTCGTCAGTTTGCAATAGAGGTTGCAAAAGAGTTTACGCATCTTGATAGACTTGGGATGAAACGAAAATTTCAGATGAGACGATTCCATAAAAAGATTGACTTACCTCATAATGAAATTCTGCTCCTAAATAGCAACCAATGGACACTAATATGTGTACAAAGATACCAACAATAGAGATACTCATAGTTGTAGCGTCCGGTTCGAGGTCGTAAAGAAAACCAACGAAACAAAAAAAATTAGCGATGGCAGAGGAAGCTATGATAGCATATTGAAACAAATACTTTGAATCGCCATTCCACTGACCAAAGTCGTTTAAAACTTCTATTAGTCTATAATTCAACTCGGATAAAATTGAATTGTTTAAGGAGCTTTTTAAACTGAGTCTTTTTATCAAATCAATAAGTGTATTTAAACGTAAAATAAAAAAAGTCAGAATGACCAAAATGTAAGCACTTGTACACATTGCATTGATTACAAACACGAAGAAGGTAAAGATTTCGATAATAATGAAAATTAAATGAAATATGTAGTGCAACAAAGTTCGAGGAATGATGAACTGAGAACCATTTGAATATACAAGAGAAATCCGTAAATATATGAGGAAAAATAATGCTATCATTTGCAAAGTAATTATAGCAAAAAAGATGCCAACCAAGATGGTGTCACACCATTTCCGAAACTGTTCACAGCGAAGATTGCTCATATTCAATATTTCAGCATTGAAACCTCGTTTCTCTAACAGGTAGAGTATTCGTATAACTTTCATTCGACCAGTTTCTTCCAGCTGTAAAGGATAATCACGGAACCCATAGAGGAACATCGATATAAAAATGATGCACAACATCAGGGCATTTTTCTTTGCCCCTTTGGTTTCACCAAAAGGATTTGCCAAACATAAGTCACAATAATAATTGTCGATCAAGATGAATACAATGAAACGAGAGATTATAATAAAAACATTAAAACGAAAGAACCAATTATAAATATGAAATTTAATGTTTATTGGTTTATCCAAGGTTTGTTGTAGTCCACCTCGACAACTCGACCAACGTCTGAAAATTTTGTCAAACGAACGAATTGCCTCGACTGTTTCAATCTCAGAATTGTTTTGTAAATTAACCAGTCTTAATAGATTTGCCCACACATTCACAGTAAACAATTTTTTAAGGTTGCTTTCCACCATTCTGTCTATTCTAGCTTTCTGCCGTCTTTTGAAAGCTTTTTCATTTTTTCAATGCGTTTTGAAATGATCTTGCCAATTTTATCATTATTAACGTTTGCGACGACTCTAAGTGCAAATTTTATGACGATTTTCATCGTGTTTTGTTATGGGTTCATAAAATTTGAATAAAATTAATTGTTTTATTCAAAATTGTAATTTGAAGCATTCAAAATTATCTGTCAATAATTTATCATGCTACTTGTTTCAAAAATCTTAATTGTTCAAACTATTGACTTTATCGATTTATACATTACCTATGAGTTGAATAATACACATCACCTTTTGAATTACTGAAGATATTGCCTGAGATATTTCTTCATATGTAATCTTTTGGATGAATAATCAATGTAATTCAAGATCGTTAAAAAATCTGAAGTTGAGATTTTTAGTTATATACATTTTCATTAGATATTATAATATTTTGAGCTCTGACCCTGTTAGCTTTGATTGCGTTTATGCCCAAAGTCGGACACAGATAGCACGCAGATCAATTTTTTAAAAAAGTCGGTGGAAAAACTTTTTTGAAACCTATGGGAAAATAAACATGTAAAAATGAAGTTTTTCCGATTTCCCGGTTTATGTTGCATCTTAAACTTTTTTCATTGACTTGATTTGAAAATCGGGCTGAGCGTTACCTGTGTGTCCCAAAACCACGATTGTAGTGAAAAAAAATCAAAGACGAAGTGAATTTTCATCTTGTAAAAAATCTTATTGAAGATGATTAATTTAAATCTTAAATCTTTGCTATCTCTTCTCTGCAAAAGTTTTGTCTTTACTGCCTAAACTTTTCGCTTTACTTTTTTTTAATACTTTTGTTTCTTTAATTCGGCGAATTAGCTTTTGTTCAATCTACACGATGTTAGCACTAAAAATAGTTGTCTTTCTGGATCATATTACATCAAACTTATGCATAAACTCAATGAAGATAGAATGGTTTGGGAGAAGATGGACATGACTGTGGAATCTGAAATTCCTTACCTCATCGATCGGCTTCATCCGTACCATTATTTCCTAACCTTGGTATGATAAAAATTTAGATATGAAATCACTGGTAAAAGTGATTGAACCAATTTAAGTCAGTTGGTAGATTTTTCTTCCATAGAAAAGTGAGTCCGAGTTTAATTTGAAATGAGAACGCCAGTTCAAATAAACTAACGCAAATTACAAGACAAAAGCATAATGAAACTTGCATTTTCCAAAAGTACCTGTAAAAAAAAGATCAAGACATATCAGATTTCAGAAAGATTGAGGTGTGTAATGAGCAAAATCATATTCACGAAACGTGAGTGCATTTCATTGTTGGTCTTTACATTGATACACATTGACTATTATTCAAGTGCTTCAAGTTCATTGCTTTATTCAAAATTGCAAAAATATTGCACCATAAATTGTGCAGTGTATCACCACAATGACGGTCGTAATAAATACTTACAATGATACAAGTAGATCGATAAAATATACCGAAATCCCCCATGTGTGCTCCAATGCATCGACTATCAAGTCTGTCCAATATTTCCATCGACTAGTCAATATAATTTGAAAGAAGATTTTACTCTTGTTTTTAAACCGAGCTGCATGTGTACACTTTTCATTACTTACTTTCAGTCTAACTAGAGTCGTTGCATTTGCCGTCAGTTTGCAATAGAGGTTGCAAAGGAGGTTACGTATCTTGATGGACTTGTGATGAAACGAAAATTTCAGATGAGACGATTCCATAAAATTGATCGACTTACCTCATAATGAAATTCTGCTCCTAAATAGCAACCAATGGTCACTAATATGTGTACAAAGATACCAACAATAGAAATGGTCATAGTTGCAGCGTCCGGTTCAAGGCCGTAAAGAAAACCAACGAAACAAAAAAAATTACAAATGGCAGAGGAAGCTATGATAGCATATTGAAACAAATACTTTGAATCGTCATTCCACTGACCAAAGTCGTTTAAAACTTCTATTAGTCTATAATTCAACTCGGATAAAATTGAATTGTTTAAGGAGCTCTAGGTTTGTTTTATCAAATCAATAAGTGTATTGAAACGTAAAATATAAAAAGTCAAAATGACCAAAATGTAAGCACCTGTACACATTGAATTGATTACAAACACGAAGAAGGTAAAGATTTCGATAATAATGAAAATTAAATGAAATATGTAGTGCAACAAAGTTCGAGGAATAATGAACTTAGAACCATTTAAATACATAAGAGGAAATCGTGAATATATGATGAAAAGTAATGCGATGATTTGCAAACTGATTATAGCAAAAAAGATCCCAATCAAGATGGTGTCACACCATTTCCGAAACTGTGCACAGCGACGATTGTTCATATTTAATGTTTCAGGATTGAAACCTCTTTTCTCTAACAGGTGGAGTATTCGAAATACTTTCAATCGGCCGGTTTCTTCTAACCGTAAAGTGTAATCACGAAGACAATAGGCGAACACTGTCACAAGAATGATGAACAGCATCAGGGCATTTTTCTTGGCCCCTTTGGTTCCACCAAAAGGGTTTGCCAAATATAAATCGCAATTATAGTTGTCAATCAAGATGAATAAAATGAAACGAGAGATTATGATAACAACATTAAAACGAAAGAACCAATTATAAATATGAAATTTAATGCTTATCGGTTTATCCAAGGTTTGCTGTAGTCCCCCTCGACAACTCGACCAACGTCCAAAAATTTTATCAAACTTATGAATTGCTTTAATTGTTTCAATTTCAGAATTGTTTTGTAAATTTAGCAGTCGCAATAGATTTGCCCACACATTCACAATAAAAAGTTTTTTAAGGTTGCCTGCCACCATTCTGTCTATGCTAGCTTTCAGCCGTCTTTTGAAAGCGGTTAACATTTCGCCTTTCAATGCGTTATGAATTGATTTTGCCAATTTTATTATTATGAACGTTTGAGACGACTCTATGTGCAAATTTTATGACGATTTTCATCTTGTTTTGTTTATGGATTCATAAAATTTGAAATAAAATAAATTTTACATTGCACATTGTTATTTGAAGCATTCAAAATTAATAATATAATAATAATTTGTCAATAATTTATTATAATACTTGCTTCAAAAGTCTTCTTAATCGTTCAAACTATTGACTTTATCGATTTATACATTATCTATGAGTTGAATAATACACATCACCTTTTCAATTACTAAAGACATTGCCTGTGATATATTTCTTAAAAAATAAAGAAATAAGAAATTAAGAAAATTACGGCTATTCTGTAACTAAACTTTAACTTGCAACCAAAACTATGAACAAAAGACAATTCTATTAATTCTAGGTATTTGGAAGTGAATAAACGAAATGTCAGACGAAATGCGCCAAGAATCAAACAATTTACAGAAGAACGCCTTTGAAGCTCCGTATCGACGAAAGCTCATTCTCAATGCTTTGGTATTGTACAGGGCTATTCAGCTATTTTTACCGATGTTAAGAGGCTATATCTTGGCCTGTGATTGACCTTGAGGGGTCAGATTTTTTATAATTAAATTTCGCCGATACTTATCTGTTATATTTCAAGGTCAAGGTCATTCAAGGTAATTTGACGTAAATCGCTCCTAATGCTATTAGAGGTCAAATGAGGGTGCATAATAATTTTCAAGGTCAAATAATTGTATTGGTCAAGTTTGCTTGCTCTTTTATAAGCGCAACCTTATTTATTGGCATTTTTATTCATAAACAAGTCTGAAGTCATTATGCTGTGGATATTGCAGAGCTTCGTTGGAGTTACCCAGTCATTACCGCGTGGAGGTGAAGTTGCAATTTAATGACCTTTGGGCAGTTTTGATGACTCGGGTGCCCATGCCTACCGGTAAAATCCCTCTAACTGTAATCTTTGTGCAGCTTCAGTTGCTTTCCTTCCAAAGCAACACACGCTGCACATCTAACAGCAACTGATATAGCCTCTTAACATCGGTAAAAATAGCTGAATAGCCCTGTTAATTTCTTTCTTTAACATGCAAAGTATTCATTAACTATATTCAAAGTTAACTCATGAAAAAGTACAAAAAAAGCAACATAGCCTTCTTCTTGTCACTTTGGAGCCAATGAAACGAATTGCTTAATATAATACAATATGAGCCGCGATATGGTTTTCAATAAATATGAATACAGCAAAAAAGGCATTGAGATTGGGATCTAAGATGATTTAAGATGAAACGTTACATGGTTTTTGATGATTAATTTAAAAAATTGAGTCAGTTAATGGATTTGCCTTTTATAAAAGGTTGATATATGTGGTATATTATATCATTTGAAATTATCATTTGAATCAACAACAGAGAATTGTGCCAATTCAATGAGACCAGTAATCCATATGAATGAAAGGGCATTGACGGATAAAAGTATGATGAAACTTGCATTTACCAATAGTAACTGCAATGAAAAGCCCATAATAATAATTTTAAAATTTTAACATTGAGGCGCACATTGAACTTACCAAAGGCAATTGAAAAAAGTGACTCTTTAGCATATCATCAATAATTATTGATTTTTTGAATTGACTCGTATTGATTATTTAAGTTAGTACATTGCTTTATTTGGGCTGGGCACCATTTCTCAACTTAATATAATTAATTGAAAACTGTTCAAATCGAACAGTTTTTTGGTACACTATGCATCACTTACTTTCAATTTAGATTCAGCCGTTGTCTTCGTCGTCAGTTTGAAAAAGTACCGAATGTAGTTGCGAATGCTATGTTGCTGGAGCGAAAAATTTTGTCCAATTTATTGAAGATGAGCAGAGGATCGCGTCAAAGTCGGACTTACCTCATAATCAAACAACGATCAACCAATAAATACTAATATAAATATGTGTACAAAGATATCAACTATAGACATGGTCATAGTTGCAGCGTCCGGGTCAAGGTCGTGCAGAAAGCCAAAGAAACAAATAAAATTAGCAATGGTAGAGCAAGCTATGATAACATATTGAAACAAACACTTTGAATTGTCGTTCCATTGACCAAAGTCGTTTAAAACTTCCAGTAGTCTACAGGGTGTAAATCTCAAATACGCGGTTTCGAATCGCTAATAACTTTTTTGTCCTTTGTCCGATTTCGAAGTTTTTTTCGATTATATGTAGTCAAATAGTTGAAATTTTGTTCATAATAGTTCGTGCATTTATATGATTACCTTTAGGGCGAGAAATTTTGCTCCAAAGTCAAAAAAGTTCGAAAATTGTCGAATTAGAAATTTTTTATGCTAGGATTCAAGATATAAATTAATTTTAATCAATATTTCGTGAAATATCCATCATTTGTGATAAGATGAGAAAGTCTCTTGGGTAAAGAATCAATTATTGGTTTACAAAAATCTCTATTCAGTTTTTTGGTGTTCCAATTTTCAAATACATAATTTTTCATTCCAATTCTTGATTGAGGTTCATAGGAACAGTTCAACATATCAAATTTAAGAGAACCCCATACATTTTCAATAGCATTTAAATCAGGTGAATAAGGAGGCAATCTGAGTAGTTTTACGTTGATTCCGTAAATGAAGTTACAACAATTGAACCACTCAGAAGACAATAATGATGTGTCAGAAGGACAATTATCATCGACCCAATAGCATTCATCAGTTCCAAAAGTATTTTTGATAAACTCAACACCATAAGTACTGAGAATTTTAACAAATGTCTGACTATTCAGTCTTGAATCTAATTCAACTAGAGGTCCTAAACCATCATAAGAAATTGCTCCCCAAACTGAAACTACTTGTCGATGACAATGATCATTTTGTTTACAATAGATTGGGTCGTATCTCTTACCACGGGGTCTCTTAACAAATCTGATTCCTTGCTTCTCAGAACTGAAACAACACTCATCACTAAAAATACATTTTCTCCAATCAATATCTTCATACAAATTAGCAAAAGTCAATCTTCTCTGTCCATCAATTTCTTTTAATTTTGGCTTGCTACAAGCATGGTAAGACTTTAACCCTTCTGATCTTAAAAAACGATTCACAGTTTCTGGGGTACAATCAAGGTCCAATTCCTTCAGAATCTTCGTACCATGTTTGAATGGATCCTCGATACTTTTCAATAAAATTGATTCCTTATCCTTTTCAGTCAAAACAGTTTTACCTTTACAGTTGGAGTAATTAGTTTCAATGTTACCACTTACCTCAAACCTTAGTCTCCATCGTCTGACTGTGTCGTATCGTAGACCTAATTCAATGGCAATATCGTTATCATTGTATCCCTGGCCAACATAAGAGATGATAGCTGTTCTTAGCTCATGATTGATTGCTCGAGGCATCCTGAGATCACTGAATTAATTACAGAAAACTGAGTAAAGAAACCACAAGAAACAAAACAAACTCAACTACATCAACAAAAATGTGCTTTTGATTTGCCTTTGATTTGTCTTAAATCTTATTTTAAATCATCTCACTTTTGACTTAATCTTTGCAAAAATTCATTGTTGATAAATTTATCTAACCTGCTCAAATGATACAAAAATGTTTGCAAACTCAATTTCTGAAGCTGTATAATGAAAGACTGAGATGATGCTGAAATTGATTATATCCATAAAGATGATCATCAAGACTATATGGCACCATTTTTGAAACTGTTTACACCGATGATCGTTCACATTCAGTGCACTACTACTGAAACCTCGTTCCTCTAACGTAAAAAGAGTTCTGATTATCTTCATTTGACCAGTTTCTTCTAACGGCAAAGTGTAATCACGAACACCATAGATGAATATCACCAGAAAAATGAGGAACTTACCACCCTTGCTTCTCCTAAAAGGACTCGCCAAATATAAGTATAAAGCAGATAGAAGATATGGAAAAATAATATTGTAACATATGCTTATATTACAATTTTTATGATTTAAAATATAAAAGTGAGTGGCAAATAAAACTGTGCAGGTTTAGGGATATTTTTTGTAGGTTTCATGATAGTTCCGAGGGTGGTGAACAATATGCTCTAGGTTTGATTTGATCCTCAGAGGGTCAGAAAGAAATGCCATGGCTTTGAATGTAATTTCCCATAGAAAAAAGTTTCAAATTTTTTTTCACAAAATATCGCAGGTTGAGAGCATCCTACTTACCATCATTGAATTCAGCTTGAAAAGTTCTATTTAAAAAATTGGGTCTGATATGGTCCTCATGAGGTCCCAAGGGAGTTGATGAATAACTCCCCAGGGGATTCGATTTTCGACCTGATTTTAACGAGGTATACTCTACTCGTCATAAGCTTTCGATTGATGTTTGGTTCGAAATCATATGAATCATGGGCCGAAAATCCAACATTTTGGCTATCCTCCTTTAGGAATCAACAAAAAGCATTTGTGTCAATTTTATGAGAAAAGCAGTTCAAATGAATGAACGTGCATTGACGTATAAAAGCATGATGAAACTTGCATTTTCCAATAGTAACTGTAAATAAAAGATCATTATAATAATTTTAAATATTTGGTATCGGTGCGCATAGATGTAATAGATGCAGTTCAAGAAAGAGACTTTCAGCATATTTACTTTCGATTTTTACATTAATTTGTATTTATGGTTTAAGTTAGTAAATTGCTTTATTCGAGCATTATAAGTGTATCAGAAGATCTCCATAAGTACTTACAATGATGCAAGTAGATCGATGAAATATACCGAAATCTCCCATGTGGGCTCCAACATATTGACTGTCAAGTCTGTCCACTATTTCCATCGACTAATCAATATAATTTTAGAAAAGATTATACCTTCATTTTTAAACCAAACTGTCTTTGTACACTTTTCCATCACTTACTTTCAATTTAACTTCAGATGTTGTCTTTGTCGTCAGTTTGCAAATGTATGTGCGAATCTTAATAGACTAGTGTTCAAGAAAATGATTCAAGATGAGAAAATGATTGAATTGAAAGATTAACTGTACACTAATATGTGTACAAAGATACCAACAATAGAGATACTCATAGTTGTAGCGTCCGGTTCGAGGTCGTAAAGAAAACCAACTAAACAGCAAAAGTTAGCAAGAGCAGAGGAAGCTATAATACAGTATTGAAACAAATACTTTGAATCATAGTTCCATTGACCAAAGTCGTTGAGAAGCTCAATTAGTCGATAATTCATCTCAGATAAAATTGGATTGTTTAAGGAGCTTTTCAAACTGCGTTTTTTTATCGAATCAGTAAATGTATTGAAACGTACAGTGTAAAAAATAAGAAAGATTAAAATGTAAGCAACTGTACACAGCACATTGATTATGAGCACGGAAAGGGTAAAGAATTCGGTAAGCATTGAAACAATGTGAAATATTATGTGAGTTAAAGTTGGAAGTACAATTAACCGAGAAGTTCGTAAATATATAATGATGAATAACGCGATGCTACTAAAACTGAGCATATTTATAAAGATGACAATCAATATTATAAAACACCATTTTTGAAACTGTTTACAACGATGATTGGTCATCCCCAATACTGTAGTATTGAAACCTCTTTTCTCTAACATGTAAAGTACGGGGTGATTGATAATGTACTCCGGACGTTTGAACGATAATCAATTCGAAATTACTGGGTCAATATTTTTGTTTTTGGTATCATTAGAAAGCTGAAAGTTTAACTTAAAAGTTATGTATATATTTATAGTGAAAAATTCCAGGCTGAATTATCAATCTCATAAAATGCACAAAATTGGCGTAATTTAAGCTGTAATTTTGAGGCATTTTTTGGTCAATTTTCAATGGGATAGAAAAGGGGTGAAAATTCAAGAATAGGGAAGAATTTTAACTAGATAATTGATTGGAATGAAAAGTTCCCAATATTTTTGAAAACCATTCAAGATTCGTTTGACACTGAAAAGCCAGAAAAACTGAAATCTAGAACCTGTAGAAAATTCGAAAAACCAAAACAGAAAAAAATGCAGTTTTTGTTCGTTTTTGAGAGTAAAAGTTATGTGAAAGTTCTTTTTTTATTTTAAAATGTTCTCTGGTCAAAGACGATTCTATTGATATATCACAAGTCTGTTTACTCTACTTAGTTCGAAAAATATTTGGGCGCAAAAATCCGGAGTCAATTATCAATCACCTTGTATTTTTATTATTTTCAGTCGACCAGTTTCTTCCAAACGTAAAGTGTAATCACGAACCCCATAAAGAAACATTGTTAGAAAAACGGCAAACAATTTCACGGCATTCTTCTTGTCTCCTTTGATTCCACTGCAGGGATTTGCCAAATATAAGTCGCAATAATAGTTGTCGACAAAAATGAATATGGTGAAACGAGAGATTAATAAAACAACATGAAAACGGACGAACCAATTATAAATATGAAATTTGAAGTTTATTGGTTTATCCAAGGTTTGCTGTAGTCCACCTCGACGACTCAACCAGAGTCCAAACACTTTATCAAACGTTTTTATTGCTTTGGCTGTTTCAAAACTGTTTTGTAGGTCAATCAACTTTGATACATTTTTCTTTATATGAACAAAAAAGAAGCGTTTAATAGTAGTAGCTGCCGCCATTGTGTAAACAGTAGCTTTCATCTTTCACTTAAAATTTCGTTGCAAGATTGATAAATTATTGTTTCAAGATTTGATTCGTCTCACTGTTTAAATATCAATTGAGAAAATGATTATCATTATGATTAATTATAAACTATCAGCTTTATTCGATATTGTTTTTCAATAGTTGCTTTGCCTGAAAATTATTTGCAAATGATGAAGAATCATTGATTTTCATTTTTTTAAACTCGATCTTTTCACTTTACAGATAATCAATAAGTATCCTTAATTCAATGCAAGGAAATCAAGGACTAAAAAATTAAATGTATTAAGCAATTGATTCTATCCATCGAATGCATCGCACATTGATGCAGATGGTTAATTTGAATCTTAAATCTTGTTATCGCTTCTCTGCAAAAGGTTCGTCTTCACTGTCTTGAACTTTTCGCTTTACTTTTGCCCCAGTAATAGGCCCAGAGAAGACCAAACAATATGTCGTACGTATTTATGGCTCTAAGTGTCTCGTGCTTAGAGTAATTCGGTGGAGCCAGCATTCTCAATAGATTGGCCTTTACATTCACACTGAAAAAGCGTTTGATATCGTTGCTTTGCATGTTGAACGCTGTTAACATTTAATCTGTAAACTTAGAAATGAATTGATCTTGCCACCCTGTTTCAATATTATTAGCATTTGAGACGTATGGCCTCTATGATTAAATGATTATGATGATTGTTATGGTTTTTCATTTATGCAGTTATCAATTTTATTCTATTATAAATTATCACTTGAATTATTGAAAATCATCTGTCGACAATCGAAATTCATTTCTAAGTTCTCTTAATCGTCCAAAATATTAACTTTGATCGATTTGGTATTGCCTTGCACGATAGGCTCACAGAAAAAGACAATTAAAGTACAGGGCCTTTCAGCTAATTTTCCTGTTGTAAAGCGACTACTTCTCTGCACTCTCTCATATTCTGAAAATTTTCAGCTTGGTTGATGTTTGCTACAAGTTAGTATCTTACACCGTTGACAAGATAATTGAATTTTTCTTAAAATTTCTTAAAACCAATTGATCAACATAACAATGTGTAAACACTCATATATTTGGGCCGGCATAAGTTATAAACACGTCACTAGTATCAATCAAGCTGAAAACTTTCGCGCTCTCAGAATATGACCTCTAAATACCTCTAAATAAATAGAGGTCAATAACGAAATGACCTTAAATGGACTCGCCCTTGAAATATGACAATTAAGTATCGGATAAATTTCCATAAACAAAATATCTAGCCTCAAGGTCACTCCAGTGCAGAGAAGTAGCCGTTTTACAACAGGGAAATTAGCTGAAAGGCCCTGTACTTTTATTGTCAGTCGAAATCAAGTGCTCAAGTTTATTAATTAGGCTTTCTGACAAGATCTCAGACCACTTCAATTTCAATCAACCACAAAATTTTGCCATTTGTTGCATAAATTCATTAAGAGAATTAAGAATTCGAAATGAAAATAAATGTATTGGTAAAGTGGTCGGAGGCAGGTTTATTTCCATTATTTTATGCATTCAAAGTAAATATAATGGTAAATTAGATTGAAAAGGCAAATGAAATAGGCAAGCAACTGAATGTTGACGATTTTTGTTTCAATTTATAAGCATTTAAGCTAATACATGAGTGATAACTGCAAATCTTGATCAACCGTTGAGAGGCGTAAAGAAATTATGAGCATGACTTTTATTCTCAAATTCAATTAACTTGTATTTGTACCCAAAGCTGGTAGCGAAAACCAATTCTTCCTGTCAAAGTTCTGAAACATTCACAACATTCAAATTCTCTAACATATGAGTTCATGTTGTTATTAAACTTTAATCAGTCAATATTTCAATTCGCTATAAATTGATTTTGCCAAATTTTTTCGATATTGGCATTTGAGATATCTCTACTATAATTGAATATCATGATGATGTTTTCGTTATGTATCGTTTATGGATGCATAAACTTTATTCTAAAAAGACTTATCATCTGAAATATTCAAAATTATTTGCCAGCGAAATACAATGTATATTACAATTGAATGCATTGAGTTTGCAGTTACTTTTAATTTACATTACATTTATACCGTCAAACTGAATGCATTCAACTGTGTTATATATTCATTTTTTTGCAAATTATGATACTCTTCTTGATGCAAAATCAATGTGATCCAAGTTGGACATCCAACAGAGTTCGTTGTGCGATCGTTAGGAAACTATCAAATGTTGCTTCTTGATAAATTTTTACATTTTTACTGATTTTCTAATAAGTAATCAAGTAATCTTTATAAAATACTGAAATTAGTTGTAAAAATTCATTAAGAGAATTTTAAACTCTGAAAGAAAAGAAATAAATTGGGAAAGTCTTTGTAGGCTGATTTCTTTCCATTAATATATCTTTTCATCCATTTACAATAACTGGTCATAATAACTCCATAAGCAAATGGAGTAACTAGAGATAACTAGAAAATCAGAAATTAAATGCTGACAATCTATTGTCTTTCAATTCATAAGCAGTAAAATCAAATAGAGAAATTTTGGTAAAATGATGAAGATTATTCTGAAACTTAATCAACTTTACCTGAACCTGAAACTAACAGCAGACAATTCCTGTTGTCGTAATTAGAAGTGAATAATGATTTTTGACAAATGAAATGAACTGAGCAATTAAACAATACGAAAAGTGACCAAATTAAACGAGATTCTTGATTAGATTCCCAAGAAACTCAATCAGAATAATTACTTTATTGTAACTTTGATTTACTTGTTTATGTTCTGACAATCAACCGACTTCAACATTTTCTCGTTGTAATTATTATCTCAGGAAATGGTGAATTGCTATTGGAAGCAACAAAATGATTTCAAGTTGAAACAGGAAACAGTCATTGATATTGTTCATTGGTTCATTTATGATGTTGTTACAAGTTATGACCAGAAAAAGACCAAAAGAACAGGGAAAAAGACAAAAAACTAAACACTCAGAAAAGGAAAATAACATTAGAATTTTTTTCATTGCGAACCTCGATTATATTGTTTTGTTTTCTATCATTGTTGTTATTGTTATTGTTAGTCGAGATCAATATTATGGTGAAAATGGTAAGAGAAGAAGAAAAAAACTGAAAGAGCAAACATTTTCATCAATCATGATAATCATGGAAATGATGGGAAAGAATAAAGAGAAAGAAAAAAATCAGTTTGGAATGAAAATGAGGAGAAAATACATGATATAATAAGAAGAAGCATGGATTGAGTTGAAGTTGAATGAGCATTAAGTTATTAACCATTTTGATAACAGCAATCATTTGTTTCACCTTAACATGTTGACATAAACACTGGTTGATATAAAAGGTTAGTTATTCAGCTCATGTCGATTCATGATCATCATGTTGTCGAGTGTAAACAATTCTCCAAGCACATCAAGTTAAAACGTTGAACTTGTTTACGTCTCTTTATCGTTAGAAAGTAAACTTTTCTCATAAACATTTCTTTTCAAGTTCAACACTGAATGCAAATTTTTACTTCTTTTCATTGGGTATTCATCTTTTATTCAGAGTTTGTCCATTTGATAAACTAAGTGGTACTTTTCTTGAGTCCATTTCAAATTGCATTATCTTGATTTACAAATTGAATTGCTATTTCAACTGAATATTTACGTTCAATTTGTTTGTAAAACTAGTACAATATATCTTCAATGTCAACAGCTTAATTCTCGTTGGAATTGACAGAGTAAAGAGATTTTCATTTCTTTTTGTATTCTTTCAACTCAACGAATTGTGAGCTTCAAAATGTAACAAATTTGATGAAATTGGGACACTTTGTTCTTACTAATGAACAATTATTGTTCGCCTTGAGCAAAAATGAATAAAAAGATTGAAGTTCTGGAAGAATAAATGATAACTTTCTAATGACTGTTAGCAATGAATGTGAAGATGAAAAAATTTCAAGGCAAAAGTTTTCAGTTTCTAAATGATTCGATAAATCCATCTTCAGTTTCAATGGCATGGACAATTTAAAAGGAAATTATCCAACAAATTGAACCGTTTTTTTTCTTGTTTATCTTTCAATTGAAATTGATATTTCAAGTACTGGTAGCTGCACAGTCAAAGTATGAAGTTTTAATCATCAATTGGATTCGATATCGCTTGCATGTTTACCATGATCCTCAGGCTCTCAGAGTAGAATGGAACATCTCATGGGATATTGACCGAAACTCTAATAACTCTTGTAGCTCTATTGTAAAGTTATCTTACGATTCTATTCACATTTAGAAATAGCCTCGTGAAAAATAGTCACCGACTGGAAAATCAAAGTTCCATGAAAGTCATTCATCAGATCCGGCAACCATTAAATTTCAGGGAATCGATGGTCTTTTGGATGATTAAGAATCTAAGTCTTGTTTGGAATGACCATGACTCTTGAAATGACTCTTTTTTTACTGCATAAAGAGACCATTCTCAAGAGATTCACTGCTCGTGTATTTGACCATAAAATTCGTGGAAAATTATTCTATCAATCACATTTGTTGGGTGAAAACAATGTCTGACTTCTTTAACCGTTATAAAGATGTGAGTTTGGTACAAAATATCTTATACTTGAGTATTGCATTTAAAGGCTGATAAAAGTTTCGATTGCAATTTCATGTAGCATTTTTATTTGCTCATCATTATGAACAGGAAAAGGCAGTAAACTTGTGTTCAAATGATAAAATGAATATCATGTTTGACGTCAAATTGTTCATTCAAAAGGATTAACAATAAACACAAAAAAGTAACCATTCCGAATGGATGGTCAAACCGGAAATAATGAACCAGAATCACAAGTTAATCTAAAGGTTCAATAAAACAATTGTCAAGTGATTAACAAAAATTCATTGAATGCCTAAGTTGAACAAGTTTACGTAAAGACCCAACAAGTATGGTTGAGTTGATCCTAAACAGTGAAAGCAAATAGCACCAGAAAAGAGTCATTAAGAGACTCATGTTACAGCCTTCAAAGCTTGTTTATTCAATTGAACCTGAATCAATTCATCAATTCAAAGCAATACTTATTTACATATTCATTTGAAACACTCAAGTCTTATGTTTTATGTTCTTTACGGTAAATACAGATTAATTAAGAGACTTAATTAATCATTTCTTGTCTCAAATCAACCGATTAAAACATTTTCTTTGCCTTTCAATCCTATTGCTTAGTTGAATCATTATTTGACTTTCCTTTTCTCTTGTAAATTGATTGATACAGTTAATTGGTGCAATTAGTGAATTAGAAGCCAAAAAAAGGCTGTTTTAATTACAATTAATTCTCGAATTGATTGAGTCTTAAGAGTTTACAAAATGGGTTTTGCTTGGTAAACTTAATGTTTCACTTAATCGCTTTTATTCAGAGTATTTTCCATTTTCACATTTGATTACAATTTTGAACAAAAAAAGGGTTTGATTAAGTTTAAAAGCAATTTTATTCAGGTAAATTAATGTTTAATAACATTTCAATATCATTCAATTTGAATGAATTGGCAAAAAAATATATTGAAGTGCAAAAAGAATCAATATAATTTGGTTTCAACTAATGTATAATTGTTAATAAGTTTAGCATTAAAAAAACAACATTCCATAGCAGTTTTGTTAAAGCAGGTCAATAAGGCTACTTGATAAGGTTTCACCTTGATCATCAATCGATTTGAACTTTAAATTTGATTGTGTGTTAATAGTGTTGATAGTTTTTTTGTTTTTCATATTAAATTGATGGTTATTTTTGTGCGTCTTTTGATAATTTGCTATTTTTTTGTTTCAATTTTTTGTCATTTTTCTTTTTTTGGTCTTTTGGGTTAAATATTAAATTATCAAAGACAAGCTGCACCACATTCAAAGAAAGTTTCACGAAATTGAACGGTCGAGTTTAACACTTCCATCCATAAAATGTTGATCTGATTAAAGATGTTGGTTGGAAAAGGTGGAATTGAACATGAATCGATAACTAGATAATTTATTCGATGTCCCTTGAATGCTTTCATACTTTCCATCAGCTGTTCCCTTGAATAAATGTGTTTACAGAAGACGACAGTTTCAATGATATCTGGGTGAGGTTCACTGTTAATGTTTGCATTTATTTCATCACCAGAAAGTTGACCACCTTCTGTATCATTGGTACTTGTATCGTTGGTTAAACCCAAAGATGTAACTTCATTGAATTCACTATCACCACCTTTTTCAATCTCAACACAGTCACATGGTTGTATTAGATGTGGTAAAGGACATCGAACACTAAAGGTAGATGGAGGAGAAGATGAAGGAGAAGAAGCACTAGAGAGTAAAGATGGTTGTGATGATGATAATGACGATGGTGAAGATGATGGTGATGATGAGGTTGATGGTGAGGGTGATGATGAGGGTGATGATAATGGAGATGATTTATTGATGGTTGAGGCAGCAGCTAAAACAATTAAATCAAACCAAATACAGATAAATACAAGTTGAACAATAATCACCATCAGTAGACTGGTTATTGTTGGTGAAGCACAAGACATGTTTAACTTGTGTGTTGTTATGGACGGATAAGGTTTCCTATTTGGTTGTTGCCAAAATATGGACTCAACTCCTCCTCGCCTCTTTTTCCCTTCTCACAGTCTCACTCATTAAAATACTTAGCTTTCCGACTTCTCACCCTCTTTCTCCCTTATTCCCCTCTTTACCAGCTTACCTGATGAGCCAAAAAGACGATACAAGTGATATAATAAATACTGGTGGAATCACTGGCAAAGACACTGGCAAAGACACTGGTAAAACACTGGTAAAAACACTGGTAAAGACTTTGGTTAAGTCAAGAGTAAAATTTACTCTATCGTCGGTAATCCAATGGAAAAATACTTTAACTCAAGTTAATTATGGATGAGAAAGGTTAACCCACTCGAGGCTTTGTTTCCATTAACCCATCTAATCAATCAAATTGAGAGAAAAGTTGAGCACTTTTAAAACTGTTGGTGTTGCTTTGGTCCATGTTGAAGTTGAAGAGGAAAGGTTTGGGTTGAAAAAAAGGTTTTTTTTTTCTTGTTTGTTGGTTAAAAAGATGATACATTATGAATAAATAAGGCTAATGGTTTCAACAAAAACTAGAGTCACATGATCTATCATGTGATGAAACTATTTACCTGTAACCAAGTTAAATAAAAAAATACACCTTATTTACTTGAAGAAAAAATGAACTTCTTTTACCAACAAGAATAATTAGGCTTTTAGAGAAACGTTTACTTAAACTTTTACCATTACTACCTTCAAATTTACCGCCACTCTTTATTTTCTTGACATAACTCCACCTTTTGTTTGGGTTATGCACTCGGTTAAACACTTGGTTTTCATTTGAACCTGGTTATTTAGTCTGTGTTAATCTTATTGTGATTAATTTTCTCACCTAATTGCTGGCTCGTTAAATCCAATATGGATGTAATTAATGAAATTTTTGCCACCAACAAAGTTTTGTATCAATGTGCTTGTGGTCATTGTAAACCTTTAACACATATTTATTTTTGTCGTTACTGTCTTAAAATGAGATGTAAGGATTGTGTTTATCATGAGGTTTGTTTATATTTTTTTTTCTCATCACACTTGATTAATCTAACTATGACTGTAAATTTATTATTTACCTATTTTTGATTGTTTCTCCATGGTGCCAGGTTATTCTATTTTTCTGTGAAGTTATTGTTTCCTAGTGATATTAATCTATTTACTCGGATAAACTAATTGTTTCATTTCCTCTTTTTTTCAGGTTGACTCCCAGTATTGTCAACACTGTTTAGAATATATTCCAACGATTGATGCCAAATTAAAGAAAAATAAGTAAGCGAATTATTGATGATTTACATGATTGATTTCATTTAATATCATTTCTATGTCTTACGTAGTTTACTCCCTTTCCTTTTTACCTTATTGTATTCATTTGTTATTCTCTCATTATTCCAAAAATATCTTGTTTGAGGGTCTTTTTTGCTCTTGAAACATTTTACATAATAATGTTGTTTATATTTAATTTTTCAATCATTTCCGTCATTATAATTAACCCATTAGATGTGCATCATGCTTTCAATGTCCCAATTGTATGCATACACTGACTCCGAGAACCTTTTTAGCATCGGTTCCAAGTGAAACCGATCCAAATGGGATGACCACCAGGAAAGCACAATTTTTGCTGTGTTCATACTGTAAATGGAGCTCTAAAGATGTTGGTATTCCTGATCAATTTATAGGTTTGTGTTCAACTTTTAATCTAAAACTGATGTTAAATTATGATTAGCAACCGTGTCTTACGAATAATATTTGTTTTGATTTGCTCTCTTTTTGTGTTTGTTCATCCATATACCAGGTTCTGGGGGATGGCCTGAAATTGAGGCTCCAAATAGAAAGCGTGTTGAGGGCCTTGTTGACCACTACCGGGTGATTGCTCAACGGGAAAGAATGGAGAAGGAGAAGAAACGAATTAACCCAAGACCAGGTCATGCTATCCATTTACTTGATAAATACGGAATTTCAGCCTCTCTTTCAGCTAAATTGACCGAAAGTTTACGAACCAAAGCTTATTCTGGTCGAATTAGTTCCAATTATCTTTCGGCTTCCAAGTCATTGACTGATATTAAATTGGAACCATCTTTAGCATCTGATGATGTGGAACCACTTGACGTCGATACATTTTATAATAAAGATCTCAATGAATCAGAAATCAGTAGTATTGAACAGAGATTAATGCAAGTTGAAATGCAACCAAATACAGTCTCTCAATTTTATCCAATAAGTAAAATGCTCTATGTCAAGAGATCTCTTCGGTGCAAAGAATGTGATCACAATATAATCAAGCCAGAGTACAACTCATCATCAATTAAATTCAAAATTCAACTTTCTGCTTTGTGAGTAGGAAAAACATTGACTTTTCTCAAATTTTCTGGTTCGTAAAAATAACTATTGCTCTTTATAACTTTCTTACAGTTACGATATCCCAGAAGTGAAAATTGCGTCAACACCAAAGCTGATACCACATAAAGAATCAATGGTAGAATTGACTTTCAAAAATCCTTATCAATATGGAATGCATGTATGCCTGCAGCCCCTGAAAGATGAAGAAATGGACGAAAGCATTACTGGTAAAATAATCCTTCCAAAGGCGGAATTCATCTTAGAGTGTAAAGATGATACGCTTGAACCTGAATTGGACTCTACACAGAAAAATCGTTATAATGATGATCCCCAGTAAGTGCACACAATTACTCTCAGCCATATCGGAACCATTTTTTTCATTTGAAAAGCTAATTTTCGGCAATTTCCTCTTCAAAGAAGATTAAAATTTGCCAAAAACACTTTTCCTTTCAGTTAAACTCCGAAAAGAAACTTGACTGCAGTTAATCTTCCGGATTTTCAAAAAGCTTCTAAATCCTAAATCATTTGCTGAAAATTTGTTTTAAAATGTGTGCAATACTTAAAGTTTCTTTTTTCCCTTTATTCTCATTTTTTTACTTCAGGCTAATTACTTTCCGTCGTGGCAATAAAATTGGTCTCCGTTTAACTGTTATTCCTGAAATCGATTCTGGTAGATGCCGGGTTTGTTTCAGACTCAGGCATGATTTTGTTAACAGTGTTGTGCAAAATAAGTCAACCGGAGGCTCAGAACCTCAAGTTTCATGGATTTCTCACAAGATTTATGTTGATTTAGGACCTGTTATTGAATCTAAGGAAAGTATAGCTTAATCAAAATTCAAATTAACACATTAAATTGTAAATTATAGTCATTTATAGTCAATTTACATTTTCACACAAAGAAAGATTGTTATAAAATATATTTTGTATCTATGGTTCACCTGCCCCAGCAATTAAATTATAATAAAATCAAATTACACTCAAAGTGACTGGTACTGTATGTTTTACTACCTTAATTGTAATATTAATGATTTACGGAATTTCTCTTGTGCTTTTTACAATTTTTATCAAAAAAAGTAAACATCTTACCATGAAGAATTGATTTTTTTAATTAATTATCAATTGCATTGCAACAAGCTAATTTACAAAATGGAAATGATTTGATTCAATTTAATTTTACGTTTTATTATTTTGATGATTCTACCGCGAAGTTATCTCTCCTGTTTGAGGGATTCGTACTGGATGAACACGGCAAGAGCATCCAGCAGGAAATTTGAATAAAGCAACAACAGGACTTTTACCCGGATCATGGGGATCAACAGCAATTAACCGATGAAGACTGAATCTTTGTTGGCAAGTTGATTCATAATAAGGAGCCACAAAAGAGCAAGGTTGATTTGGACGCCTGAGGATGAAAAAAAGAAATTTTCAATTACAAACTGAATTAAGAGATTCAACATCTTGATTGATATTATCTGTTTAACAATATAACACACTTGGTTCAATGATACGATAATTATGGTTGTTTCAATGAGCTAAGCAATTGACTGACTCTTACATAAAAACATATAATTTGTGTTGACAATACAAATTTAGTGTAAGTATAAGCATGAATTTAATACAAATTTAGTATTAGGAATAATTTATTCTATTGATTCAAGTGATAATTAATGAATTATTGAAAAATTTAGTAAATTTTGATGAATACTTACTTGCAACTTTCTGTTCGTACTTGTTGAGGGAAAATATCAGTGTTTACAATAATCATCCATTCTTTTGTTATTTCATCTTTAGCCCAACCTGGCTTCATCATATGAGATTCAGTTTCACAGGCAAATTGTCCTTTAGAAGCTAGTGAGTCACCAACATGGCTTTTGAATAAATCAGGATCACCAACAGTTTGTAATTCTTCATACATTAATTTAATTCTGGAATAACTTCGATTGACGACTTCTTTAATACCATCCCTGTGTATTAGAAAGATTTCAAAATAAGTTAATTGTTGTATTAGAAAAGATAATTAAACTTGCAAAGTTTACTTACATTGGGTAATCGTTTGTTAAAATACAATAGTTAGCGCCTAAAAGGGTACAGTCAGGCATTGATCCATCTGCTTTAGGTCTATCTGGTCGTTCAACACTAATTGCTGGTCCAAGAGGAGGATTATAAATTGCTGCGCTAGTGTTTGGTGTTTTTCCTGTAGGTTGTTTACCAATAGGAGCTTGAGGACTAGTAGGTCTTCTAGTAGAATCTGGAAGAGCGGGAAGTCGAGGACGTGGTCGAGGCTCAGGCTCATCACGTGGTTGTTGTGGTCGACTAGGGACAGGAAGTTGAGGTCTTGTCGTTACTGGAAATTGTGGTTGTGGTTGCTGTGGCTGTGGCTGTGGCTGTTGTGGTTGAGGTTGTGGTTGTGGTTGGACTTGTGGAGCATCTGTTTAATGAAAATGAATAATTAGTTAACAATTTATTATGAATTTAGAGTTTTCGACTTCTTACCTGGTCTAGTAGTTATTTGAGTATCTGGTAAACTTGGAATTCGAGGTGATGATGGACGACGAGTTGGTTGGAAATCAGGTACAGTTATCTCTTGTTCATTTTGTTCATCTTCATAATCAGTAGATTGATCGATTGGTGCAACTGGTTGTGGTCGGTCAGTAGTTATTCTTACAGGTACTACGGGTACTAGGGATGGCCTTGGTGTTGTTGTGGGTAATGATGGCCGAGATGGGGGGTTGGTGAACCCTGTTTGTTGAGGACGAGGACTATTGGTAGCAATTTCTTGAGGTCTACGACTTGGTTCAGCTGGAGCTTGCGTATCTTCATAATCTTCATCGAATGTCTGTGGTGTAATTGAACTAACTGTAGTTGTTGGTGCCAATGTTGTTGCAAAAGTTGGTCGGGGTCTGAATGTTGGAGGGAACGGCCTAAATGTTTGACTTGGTGCAGGGCGAGTTGGTGTTTTAATTGGTGGCCTAGATGTTGTGACAAATTCGGTTGTAGGCTGTTGTGGTCTAAATGTGACTGGGCCCTGGGTTGGTTGTGGACGGAATGGTCTTGATGTTTGAGTTTGTTGTACTGGTCTTTCAGTTTCCTCTTCTGGTTCAGTTTCATCATCTTGAGTAAATGAAATTGATGGTTGAGTTGTCGTCTGAATTGGACGTGGTCTGAATGGAATTGGTTCTAGATTGAATGATTAAAAGACAATAGATGATTTAAAGATTAATAAATGATTCTTATACAATTTGCCTAATTACGTTTAAACTCTTTACCTCTGAACGAAGTTTGACTGCCTGGCTGTGGTCTAGCTGGTATTTTAACTCCATCGGGTTGTCTTGGGGCCTTTGTTGTGGTTGTTGGCGTAAATGATGGCCTTGGTCTTGGTATTCTTTGTCCAAAAGATTGAGGTTCATCAGTTTGTTCGGGTTGTTCGGGCTGTTCTGGTTGTTCATCTTCTTCAGATGGAGTTGTTGTACTTGGTCTGAATGTTGGTTGGAAGAATGGTCTTGCTGGAGTTGATGGTCTTGACGGGATGCTAGGTCGAGTAGGAATGTTCACTGGTCGAGCTGTTGTTACTTGTTCTTGATCAATTTGTTCGTCTTCCTGATCTTCCTCTATCTGTGGTGCTCGTGTTGAAACAGGTTGAGGTGATGGCCTAATAGGAGTAATTAGTAAGTTAAATTATTAAATTCGTATTAATCTCAATCTATTGATTGATATAGCTAAAGAAAAATGTAGAAGCTATTGTTGACAATATTGATTGACAGTACTTTCAATATAAATCATGACTTCGCAGTTCATATAACAATATCCTGTCAATGAGAAGATATTCACTTCAAGGATTAATTTCTTAACCGTGCTTAACGTTTATTAGTGATCTAATCGGCCTGATCAATCAACAAGATTCAATACAATATTCATGATAATAGGCTATAGTAATCAAGACTACAAAACTTTCCTCAAATGAATAGCACAAAGTAATAGTTGATTGACTTCAATGAATAAGCCGGTAATCTAATTTCAAATGTTAACTACAAACTGATCTCATACCTTTGAGCTGGAGAAGGTCTTGGGGCGAAAGTTGATTGTGGTCTTCTTGGTGGTAAAGTAGGTCTTACTGGGACAGGTGGAAGTGTTAAAGGAGTCTCTTGATCAACTTCTTCTTCCGGTGCTTCGGTGTCAAAGACATCTTCAATTGGTCTTGAGGATGTAGGACGAGGTCTAATTGTTTGTGAATCACGGAATGGAGCGGGAGTAGTAGGAGCTGGTCGTGGTTGGAAGGATACAGATGGTTGTTGCGGCCTTCTTCCTCCTTTAGTAGGTGGCCTTTCAGTTGGTTGCCTAAATGTTGGTCCTGGACTTGGTTTGGCTTCTGGCAACTGAGGTCTTGGTTGAAATGTTGGTCGGGCTGTATCAATTACCTGAGGACGAGGTGCAAAAGTTACAGTTGGTCGAGGTTCAAAAGTATTTACTGGTCGAGGAGCAAAAGTTACTGCTGGACGTGGGGCAAAGGTAACTGTGGGTCTTGGTGCAAAGGTTACTGCAGGACGAGGTGCGAATGTGACTGCAGGACGAGGGGCAAAAGTATTTACCGGTCGAGGAGCAAAAGTCACTGCAGGGCGAGGTCGGAAAGTTTGAACAGATAAAGGAGCAACTGTTGTTGTGACTTCGGGGGCTGGTCGCACAGTTGGACGGAATGTAGGTTGAGGCACATTGTTTCTTCCGCTAAAAAAGAAAGTCATAGATAAGCTAGTGATATCATTTATATTCAAAGTTAATCTAAAAGACTTACCCATCAACAAATGTCGGTCTTCCCTTAACTGGTGGTGGTAAAGTTGGTCTAGGCTGTTGGGGTAAAGGTCTTGATGGTCTAGGATTTGGGGCTGATGGACGGATTGTTGGTCTAATGGTTGAAATTTGTTCATTCAACTCTGGCTCTTCAGAATCAACTTCTGGTTCAATATCGGTTTGAGCTGGACTTGGTCGGGCTGAGGGTGGGCGAGCTTCAAAACCGGGCACAGGTCTAAAAGAAGGTCTTGATGAAGATGGAGGAGAAGGAAGTGCTGGTGAGATAGGTTGAGGTCTTACTGAACTTGGAGTTTGATTAAAAGTAGGAAGAGGGGCGAAGGTTGGTCTTGCACTTGTCCCTGGTTGAGGGAATCGTGCTGATGGAGTAGGACGAGGTCTTGGACCTCCTTTTACCCCACCAGGAGATATTGGACCAGGTCGAGGACCAAGCTCTTGACTTTGAGTTGGTCTCAACGTAGGTCGTTGGCGATTATCTGATGGCCGATTGAATGTTTGAGAAGGAGGTTGAGAAGGATTAAATCCATTCTGATTAATTGGTCTTAAAGTTGGCACTGGCTGTTGTTGCTGAGGGCGTTGAGTTTGGAACTGGGACTGTGGTTGTTGGGGTTGGAACTGGGGTTGGGGCTGCTGTGGCTGGGGTTGGAATTGAGATTGTGGTTGTTGTGGTTGGAACTGGGATTGGGGTTGGGGCTGGAATTGGGGTTGTGGTTGGAATTGAGGACGAAGGTTACCTCCAGGTCTACTAGGTGT
Organism: Tetranychus urticae; assembly: GCF_039701765.1. Classification (NCBI taxonomy): domain Eukaryota; kingdom Metazoa; phylum Arthropoda; class Arachnida; order Trombidiformes; family Tetranychidae; genus Tetranychus; species Tetranychus urticae. Next base: position 4,234,327 of record NC_142958.1, on the reverse strand, counting down.
AGGGCTTGGTCGAGTTCGAGGAGGTGATGGAGGAGGGGAAGAAGGGGGACGAGAAGGTGGTGATGGAGGGAATGATGGTATTGATACTGGCTTTTCCGATTGTTCAAAAGGAGGATTTACAGTTGTATCATCGGGTCTTGGGAATACCACTGGTCTTTGTTGTGGCCCTAAGGGTTGACGAGATGGTTGTCTCGGTGAAGGCAATACTGGTTCACGAAAACGGGAATCTTCTACCTGACCTGGACCTTGTTGGTCAATTGATTGAGAAAAAGTTGGTCGAGGTCCTGGCAATTGTGGTCTATTAGTTGGTCTGTAAAAGTTTGTCGAGAAAAATTAATGTTTGATAAAATTTGCTTAACGAAATGAGGCAATCAGAACTATTATAAATCAAGATCTGTCTGAATGATACTAACCTTTGTAATTGACGAAACTCTTCATCAGTTTCAGGCCTTTGAACATCGTAGTCTAAGCTATTAGAAGCAGGCAGAAGAGGCCTAACAGTCGGATCAATGGCTTCTCTTATGTATTTACCCCACCATTCATTCCACCATTCTGGTGCTCTTACATTTACTCTGGCACGACGCTATTAAATCAATAATTCAAATTAAGTATAATGATTTCCGAGAAACTTAGTCGTAATTGAAAATAAATTGAATAAACTTACCTTGACTATAACATGTTTTGAATCACAGTTTATAAGATTTAACACCAAAAGGAAAGTCAACAATCTCGCTATGAGTTCCTAAATTGAAACAAATAAAAAAAATAAATCGAAATTAATGCATCTCAATTGATTAAATTGATAAACCATTCAACAATTAATTAAAAATATTCAAAAATGTTGATGAAAAAACCGTTGAAAGTGTTATGCTAATCAGCTGTTGAAAACCGTTGCACAAAGTTTATAAATTTTGATTGGTTGTATGAAAACGAAGAGTCATATTAATTCAATTTTGAACTTTAAAATTGCTTAAACACGGTTTATGAATTAAATTTATCAATTCACAGCATTACAATTAACATATAATAATCAAATGAATTTGGTAAAGGTCAACTTTGATAATTTAAAATGATAAAACAAAATAATACAATACAATAAAAGGTATAATGAAGATGGATAACATTACTCATGTAAATGACCATACAAATTAACATCTTTCACTTTTATTGCAATCAAATTTCACCAACTTGACAAGTGAATAACAATTACAATTAACACGATAATTGTAAAAAAAACAAAACAAAACAATGATACATTCATAAACACATAGAAAAGAGTTGAACCAGAAAACCTAAACTGGTAACAAGTCTTGATCTCGAGTCTTGATCTCAAGTCTTGATCTTATAACAGGTGACAATCCTTTAAAATGTTATAACAATATTCCCATCCATCACTTGTCATCTTAATTAACTTGTTAAGCTCATTATTAGCAAATTAACTGTCCAATAAGTTTACAATTTGCCATTAATTATGATTTAATTTGTTGATAGTCAAATGAAGGTAATATTAAATTATTAACTAATTTATCAAACATTTCAAAGCTAATTCCAAGTCTCTTCTTGTGTTGATTGGAAATGATTGATAACCCAACCAAATTGCCTGGAAATAGATTTACTTTAAATGTGAAATCTCTCGCCTTTAGCTGATTCCTGACAATAAGATGATGATGATGATGATGAAAAGATGAAAATGAGACAAAGAATGATGAAGAAGAGGAAAAAGATTGATCAATATTATTGTGTGTGTTATTTGAAAGGTAACAAGCTTTTTCCTTCCTAACCCATTCACCCTTATTTAAAGTGTTATCTTGATTATTATTAAATTGTTATCCTCGTCTATTCACCCAACATCTTTACCATCAAACCTCATCACCATCTTAATCAACATGTTGATGATAAATTGTGGCTAAAAAGCATCATCTTTTTTATATTTAAAAATAAGGTGAAGAAGGAAAGAAAAGGTGAACAAAATTAGATTGTTTAATGTTACTTGTGTATGCTTTCACTTGTGGCAACAATTGACTCAATTATTATTATTTAATTTTGATTGAATGAACGTTAATGATGATGATCATGAACATGATTACATCAATTTATAAATATAAAAAAAGGCTGTCTGACAACGACAATTGTTAATATCATTATAATAACAACATCAACAAACAGCGTTTCTTTGTCCATCTCAAGTCAACAATTCATTGATAATTAAACAATTAACAATCTTCCGGTTATTCAACATTTTACCATTAACACACCGTAACAATTAATAGATTCAAAGCTAAATTGTAAGAAACAAAATGTTTGATATTCAAAGAAAATTTCAATTTTTCATCGATTTTTCACCATTTTGTTCAAAGATTCATCCCAAGTGTTAATGACCAACCTGACCATTTTAGCAGTAAAATGTTTGACCATTTAAACACCTTTTTAGATAAAAATAATTGACTCAATTTACTTTTAATTGTCGAGAAATGACAAAAATTTTAAATGCTATTCTTGAGACATGTTTGGCTCAGGCCTAACTCTTTGTATCAACCTTTTGATTAACCTTTCCATTCCTTGATTAAAATTAGCTAATTGTTGTTATTACCGTTATTATACAATTTAATGATGAAGCATGATCAGATGTTTGAATATAAATATTCATAAAAAGTAAAGTTGCTCTTTAATTCACTTTTTTTTACATCTTGATATTTAACTTCAACTAACAGCAACCATCAAGAGTAACAATGAAACTAACTTTTTGATTGTAACACGCAATCATCATTATGCTTTTGTAATCATCAACATCTTTTCATCATCTTTTTAACCAATTTAATATCCACAGTTAATTGCTCTTCCCTTTTCATTGCGACTCACTGTTAACTACTCATCAGTTTAACTGATTTAATTTTAATATTACATTCAACTTCATCAATTTTCATCCTTTTATGTTTCTTTCCTCATTGTTGTTGATAGTATTTTTGTCCCTTCATTTTGTATCATTTATGGTTAACTTTAATCAACTCTAATTTATGCTTCAATTTTCAATCAGAAAAATAATTCCCTGACCAAAGTTGAAAAATCAATTTGAAAACCTTTCTCAAGTTTAACCAATTTATTGAAATCTTTTATTTAAAATCACTTTTCAATCAACTCTTCTCATCTCAACGCCACCTAACGTTGAAAAAAGTAAAATGACGAAAACTTTTGATAAACTTTTCGATTCTCAATCAACTTTTTTCATCAATTTTGTTTCTATTGCATTTTGATTTTGATTTGGATATTTTGGTTAAACTTTTTTCGATTAAATTTTGTTTCTACTGAGATTGAATTTGTGATATTAAATGTTTACTTACAAAGAAATTCATTATCCATTCGATGTAAACAGAATGATGATCAGAAAAAAATGGTAATCCTTTTACAAGAAATGAAAATTAAGTCCAATTCAGTGAGTTTCACCAGATTCACAGAAACACCAGATTGGCACGTTAGATTGTCAAAGTTGATCACACTGATTGATCAAGTTGCTATTGTTGAGCGCAAACTTTCATTTGCTTTGATTTAGTTTCGTTGACGATGAACACAATTCGAGTGAGAAAAAAAAGCAACTCTGATTAAACAGAGTTTCTGGGCACTTTGAAAGGTCCACTCGTTGGTAGAGTTGATTGTTGCAGTGATGAGGATGAGGATGGTAGTGAATGAATGATGAGATGAGGAAGCAAAGTGTTAAGAAAGTAACATAAAAGTGAAAAGAAGATGAAAAATGCGCGTGTTTTTAAGACTTTTTTTGAGGTCGAATGAAAGTGACAGGGAAAAAATGTTAACACAAGAAAGGAAAAGTGAAAGAGAAGAGAAGAAGAAAGATAGAGAGAGAAGCGAAAGAGGTAAAGATGAAGATGAGACTAATGATGATGGTGAGATGAGAAAAGGTGGGCTTGGATTAAGCAGAAAAAAGGTTGTTTCTTAACAATATTGGTCAAACAAGATTGTTACAACTCTTTACTTTCAAAATGAATTGCAATTTGATTCACGATTTTTGTTTGCCCATTATCATTATTAACATAAACACTGACCATTCCTTATCAATTAACCCTCTCTATTGATCAAGTGTATCAATAACCAAAGTAAAGTAAAAACACAAAAATAGATTCAATTGAGATTCAATCAAATTCAATGCTAATTTTGTCCAATGATTATCATTCCGATTCCAATTTATATCGAGATTTAAATTCAGATTACGATTTAGACTACGATTTACAATCAACTATGAATTTGATAATTTGATTGTTTCAATTGTTTGACCGTTAATATCGCTAAACCCATCAATTGATTTTATTTGCATTTCTTTTTGTGGTTACTTTGAATCAATTTCTGTTGTTTCAAATTCGCATTTATAACTTTTCTCAATTTTTTAGAGTTTACTTTAAATTGTTGGTTTCACCTTATTCATTATTCAATTATCTAAATGTGTATTGAATTTGCATGATTGTTCATCTTTAAACTGTTAACCAGATTTAATCAAACTCTGAAAATACAAAGTGAGTGAAAGGTGAACAGCAATTTTGCCTAAATTGCTATTTATTCCTACAATTGATGATAATGTTTAACAGAATAATTTTTTACTCTTATTTATAACTAAATTGCAAATGAATCAACCTTGATTAACCTGACAATAATCGCAATCAAAGGTTAATTGCGAGTAATAAAAGTGTCTCTAAAGTGTGGATTAACAATTGCTTGGACAATCCAAGGATAATGAAGACAAATTAAAGTACAATTTGATTCTTTATGGGTTCCTTTAATTGTAATGAAACGCAAGAAAATGAAATGTTATCAATAACAGATTCTTGCTGTTAATTTCAATTCTCATTGACAGTCAAATGTTTCCTAATGATCATCATTTAATCAATTAATTGTCAATTGAAAACCTTGAGTTTGATTAGGAAAAAGGGAAAAGGCAAAAATTACACAAAAAAAGAGTTCAATTTTGATGTTATTAACAAGGCTTTGGATTATGTTGAATGGATACAAACTAATGTGAAAAACAAAGAAGTGTAATAATTGTAATTAAATGTAATGAGAAAATTGTTCTCTTGTTGATTAAATTTAATTACACTTGAGATTTTTCCCTTTTCACTGAATTAACTTGCGCTTTAACGATTATCGTTTTCACCTTCATCACAATCATCTCGGAACATCTTAACATTATCATTACAATAATCGGACAAAATTCATTAGTTGATTAACATTTTCACTTTCTCTTGGAACTTTTTCATCAATTTTCTTCTAGTCAACAATTAGCTAATTAAGAGGTTGCTTCCGTTACAATTAAAATGACAAAACAATTAAATATTTCCAATCAAACATTTATAAATTGTTAACAAGATTTCAGTGAAAAATGTTTTTCTTTAAATTTCTTGTTCGTTTGGGTTGAGGAGTTTAATGATTTCTGGTTCATTTTTCTGGTTAATTTCATTGTAAATTAACATTATGTTTATATGTTGTGTTAATCAGTTTAACCAGTTAATGTAAATGTAATTCAACTCATCACTTACCTTAAGGCAAGTTTGTGTATTCACTTGATTTACATTTGCAATATTTGATTTTGATTATTTTCCTATTAAATTGTTATTAATTTTTGCTGCTTGTCCAACCAGAAACAATTATTCATTTCCGTATCTTGTAACAACAATTAATATGTAACTGAGATTTGGTTAGAGAGACAATCTAACAAGAATAATAGTAATTAATTAACATCTAATTGAGTTCACATTGAACGAGTAATTGTTGGTTAAGATAATAATTAACTTGAACAACAATGAATATTCAATTTGATCTTGTTTGATTGTTTGACCATCTAACACTGAAGATTCAACTCTTCTTTTGATTCATTCGATTCATGATAACTTCAACTCTCATCAATCCTTATTAAAGAAACCTTTGATCAGATAAAGGTTGACAAATGAACTTTTAAAGACTACTGTCATCAATCAATTTAACAAGTTTATCATCACATTGTAAATGATCAATGAATTGTTGATTGTTGACAAAAGTTGGTTAAACTCGTTAGTTTCTTTAATGATTACAAGATTAAATTGATAAACTTTGGTATAGAAAGGTGAAGAGAAGCTTATTAATAGCTTTTTAATATTGACAGTAAATTCACAAAATGCTGAATAAGATGGATGATGAAAGGTTGATTACTTTAAGAAAGAGATTTAAAGGTTTCTAATGTAAAGCAATGATCAAACTGAGTTAATCACATTCTATCTGGCTTATACTCTGATCCGGAAATTTCAGATTTAAATAGCAATCAGTACAATTGGTTAAACATTGGAAAGGAAATCTTGTCTAAATCTCTTGTTATTAGCGTCAATCAGTGTTGATCAACTTGGAATACTAAAGTCACTTTGGGTTCATCTTTGAGTTCGTTTGGGTTTGTCTTTTCTCTGGTTTTTACCAAATTTCCACGCATTTTTGGCTCTTCAGGTTTGTGAAAACATGTCATTCCATGTAATCTGCTTATCAGTTTAATCAGAAACCATGAATCTAATTTATTCATCTTTACAAGTTAATCAACGTGAGAATGACTTGTTTTCACTTTTTAATTGTATTAATGTAAAGCTTTCTCAGACTCGAGGCCAGGTTGCTCTGGTTAACACTTGTTGGACTCTTGAAGGTTAATTTACTAGCGATTGGTACAGATGCTACTGGATTTTTGGTTGACCTGTTGATCTAAATAGTTGATTATCAATTAATGAAGCTTTTTATAAAGAGTATCATCAGTTGTAATTAGCTTATTACATTGTTTGGTTAATATGATTATTTGATTAATATAATTTAACATCATTTACTTTACAACCAATTTAATGTTATCATCAAAGTAAAATTAAGTTGTAGACACACGAACAAATGTATTGATGTACAAACTGGAAGCTCATTTGTCAATTATGCCAATTTTTTGAATACATAATTGAATCTAAATTTCATTATATGTCGGACTCTGATACCAGTAGCAATTGAAAGGATAAAAACGCAATCCTTCAACTGTCAATAACATCAAGTATCATGTAAAACAAATTGTATAAAGCTAATCATTAGTTTCATCAATGGATCCAAAGTAAACAATCAGTGATAATTACATGACAAAGTTTGGCTTTCAAAATAAACGACAATCAAAAGCTTGCAATTGTCCAAATTGAAAAGCTTTACAATCGCATTGAAACATTAAAGCTTTTGCTTCTTTTCATCAGAAATCTTAGGTTTCGAAAAAATCGAAAGTCGAAGAAAAATGTTCAAAAAGTTGACAAACTGAGAAATGCAATGTTATTGCAATATCTTTGAACATTTCTTTTGGTTTTTCGCAAAATAATCAATTCTGGTTGGTTTTTGGGTTAAATTTTGTTCACAGTTAAACTGTTATACTTTAAGACGATTGTTTCGATTGATTGAAGATCATTAAAGATGAATTAAATTGTAAAACTTTTGTACTGATCGTTTAAAATTGTATTTAAAGCTTGATTGAATGGATTAATGTCAACTTGTAATCTTTGGTGTTAATCATCTCGTTTTAAATGATTCCATGTCTACAATTGTTCTCATTTCGTTTGAGATTTAATTGTCTCAATTTGAGGACGATTGAATTAATTATAAAACATTGAGAATACATTGCATATCTTTGGTAAAACAAAATGTTTGTTCTCTTGATGAAATCATGATCAATCAAAATTAAAAGTTCAATTGGATGAGTTTAAAATTTAAATTGAATGTAATTAAAGTGAAATCTAAAAAGTGATGAATTAACCGCTAATCATTAAGGGAAAGATCAAGCAATAAATCACTACAAACGCAAGGAGTGCACTAAATGGAAAACAAATAAACACAGAAATTAATGTTGATTTAATGGATTAGTCAATGATTTGATAACAAATTGGTGTTTCCAGCGATTGATTAGCTCAATTAACTTGTCTTGAGTTGTATGAAAATGAGCCTCAATTGAATCCATATTAATTGAATGTGATTGAGTTGAAATGAAGATTTAAGTTGTATCGATTCAAAATCATGATATTACAAGCTGTGCTCGAGTCAACTTTAAATTGAATTTCATCTTATAAGGAAATATAAGAGCTTCAAAATTTCAATCATTACACTAATTCAGCCCTTAATTTTGTAAAGGTTTGGATGAAGAGTGAAGGATTTCATCTGGAGTCGACTTTACAATATTTCTCAATTTCATCGAAAACGAACACAATTAGTAAATCAAAATTAGTCAATCTTAGAGTAAAGTCAATTTAATGAGATAATACGATATGTGACTAGACCAAACCTCTAAATTCTGTTCTAAACTGGAATTATTCTTTGCAAAGAGGAAGACTTGAGCAAAATCGTAGAAGAAACTTTGAAGTGCTCAAGGTTCAGTAACTCTTTCTGGACATTTTTTCTTGGAAATGCTTACAGACACAGACGTGAAAATTGATCTTCAAAACTCATCGCAAATGATATACAAATAAATGTATTTTAAAACAAATATGTGACTGTATTTCACTTTTTATTTTGCTCACTCAAGTTTCAACTTTTAGTTGAAATAAACTCAAAGATGAGGAGTTCAAAAGCTTGTCGTACGAAGACTCAATGATTCAGTTCCACAGGCATCTGATTTCTGCTTAAAAAGGTTTACAAAAAATGAATTCCTTTCAGCTTTCTTTTATTTCTAGTATTTTCTGAAGAAATACATGTCAAAGTAAACTTTAAAACTGTAAGCCTTATAAAGCAAACACGATTTGACTCAAGAAAAAAACGACTTTCATTCTTGGACTTCGCAATGGATTTTCTGAGCTCCAATTTTTACATATTTTTAGTGAGCATTCAAAATTATTCGGTTGATTCTGTGGATAATTAAGAGTAAAATATTACAGCAAAGTGAAAGAGTGATAATTGAATCAATGGAAGAGTCGAGTCGTCACAAAATTTAGAAGCAATAATAAACACTGTTCGACTGGTACAAGCATTTGAATAAAATCTATGGCTATGTGACCTGAAATAGACTCGAATATTGTACACTTTGAACTTGGAATTTGGAAAATCTAGATTCTTAGAAACAAACTGAAGATTTTCACAATTCTAATGCTCTAGCTATCATAATGATAAACATGTCTGAATGTTAAACTGGATTGAATGTACAACATTGATCGAGATTGGTGAAATTGGTTCAAAATTTTCAAACAATGATCGACTGTTGAATGATTATCCTGATAATTTAAATAATAATTTGGTACGGAAACAAATTAACCTTCTTATTGCCATCCCTGGTCTTGATTTTTGAAAGATTTGGTAAAACAAATAATTGCAAAATGTTGATATTGGCAGTCAAAACAGTCAATTTCAATAACCTTTTTAGTTCATCTAAATTGGTTATTATTTAGTGGTAAGACAATTGGCTACACTTGACTTATCATTAAACATTTCAACATGAAAAATCATTTCATCTTCATTATCATCATCATTCCTCAACAACCGATGAAACTTTTCAGGGCAAAATATTAATAAAATTGGATCAAAATTGTCGATTATAATGAAATAGGAAGAAAACAATTGGTTAAAATGCCATTCTGTTTGTTTGTTTTGTTCATCATTTTTGTACTTCTTCCAGTTTAAGTTACCTTCAATGATAAACTCTTCAGCTTGTAATCATGGTTAAAGAATTGATTTACTTCTTTTCTTCTTCTACTGTTACTTGAAATTTTAAATAATGATGATAATTATAACATGATAATCTCTTGCAAGAAAAGGTAATAATAATAATAATCAAAAGTAACTTCCGTGGTCAAATTGTGTATTGAAATGGTTAACCTAAAGCCTTGAGTCTTCACTCAACCAGAATGTTACTCTTAATTTTAACCATTTGCTCTTCATCTTCATCTCAATCATGAGCAAACATGATATGTTAATTAATGAATATCATTTGGTTAAGTTGATCAATTTGATTAAACCATAAAAAGAAAGGAACCACAAAAAAAGTGTTTAAAGATTTAATTATACAAAACCACAAGATTGAAAGAAAAGGCATTTTTGTCATTTTGGGTTCACTTTTTGAGTCGAGTTACCAGTTTTTATGGCATCAAGTGAATCTACAATAATTATAAGTAAATTTCAATTTCATCAAGAGCACATGCAGAGAAGATCAGATGGGAAAACAGGTGATGAGGATGAATCAAGTAAACTGCAATTGAACTGATTAGCTGAAGTTGAGCCCCGAAAATTGAGTAAAGTAACAAATTTGTTACTTAAACATTTGCCACTTGATATCGTGGTTTGAATCAACATCAATCCAAATGGTTAATCAATTGATTTACTTTCCCACTGTGAGTGTCACTTAGGAGACAATTTTGTACGCTCATTTGTTTCTTTAATGAAGACTCAATTGATGGAAATTCAGAGTTGCTGTGAAACAAATTGAAAAATAAAGGTAAACTCATTTCAATTTATCAAGTAAACAGCACTTCAATTGAGATACTTTTCAAGGCTTTTGCCCAACTTGCTTCTTCATTTTTAAAGGTTTTGTCTTTAGTCAATTTTTTGCTTTTGGGTTTCACTGGTTTCTGGTTCAAATCTTTGGTTTGCATTTCAATTATTAAACAAAACTCGGGTTAAACTTGACTACAGTTTAATCAATCATCATTTGTGTTGAGGAAAAATTGAAGTCAATGAAATGAATTCTAAGTTTACTTCAATCTTTCAATTTCCTTCTGACATTTCCATTTCAATTCCTTGAACATGATAGATTTTAAACCATTTTTGGATATGAACTTCAACATCAACAATCACTTGACCCAACAACAAAAGGCAGACAATTATTGGACTTCATCTCGAGATGACAATATTAGCCATTTGTCAATGATTTGTATTTTTATGGATGAAACAATTTAGTCAAAGATGTTAATTTGTTTTAAGGTAAAAAGATGCATTTGTTTGCCTTTTTCTGATGAAAACATGAACATGATTTCATCTTCAATGTATTCATAAAAGGTTTGAAAATGAAAAATTGTCATCTAATTGACAGTTAGTAAATTTTAAAAAAAGGAAGCTTCAAACATTTAAATCCATTTATACTATTAATATGCGGTTTAAGAAGCAAAAAGTGCGTCTTTTGCGTCTTGGCTAAAGATGGTGCGTTTAGGAAAATGATTAACATGATCCGAGTTGATCATCAAAAACAATCAACAATCTTTTTCCCTTTCAATTTGAATTCATCATTCTTCGCTGTTGGTTTATTTGCGTGATTTATGCGTTAAAATTGAGAGGCTTAACTAAACCAACAACATTTGACCTGAACCATTCAAGAAAAGAGCAAAACTATCATCGAATCATCATTTTTCTTCTTCTTTTCAGGTTTTTCTAGCTTTCATTTCAATCCTAAAATGGTGTAAGGTGAAAGAGCCGAGAGATGAGAGATAATGAAAGTTGATTTGATTCACTTGAATAAAATCAAATTGACTTTTGTTATTGACTGAAAAATGATTGAGAAAAACAATGAATTGAAATAACATGAAACATTTAACCTTGCAATAATGATAACAATCATCGGCATCACTTTATAATTCGACCTCCAGGTCAATTCAGCTGTAGTAACTTTAAGCAAGCCAGGTAAAGCAAAGAAAAAGGTTAATTTTAAATTTCCATTGGTTTACTTCAACCATCCAAATGAACCAGTCATGAAGTGTTTGCATGTTTTAAACCTTGAATATTTCAATTTTAATATTGAAACTGTTGATGATCCAAAAATCATTATTAACCGACAATATTGTTTCAAAATTAAGTGATGAACCATTTCATGGTAACAGATAATCTCACGATTTCCTCAGCTTTACCCTTATCAAGACAATATACAGCTATTGTTTGCTTAAACTGTGTAATTAACTCTTTCAGTCCAAGGATAAATATCCAAGTTTATGCAAAATGCTGATAATTTTGTCGATCAGTTGCAAATCATCAGATCACTTGCGATTCACCTTGCAATCTAAAGATCAACAAATTTTCAAATTGTTTCAAATGCGATAAGAAGTCAGAGTCACTCAGAGGCTCAATTTTTCCATCACATTCTAGTTCATTGGAATTCATCAAAAATCGAAATCGAATATGAAAATTTCTGTTTATCTCTCAAAAACATGAAAATGAAAAAATTGTTGAATGACTTTAAATTTGAGAGTTGATTAGATCGAGCTTTGGATTGAATGTTTAGTTTGACTTGAAGACTCGATTTCAGTTTCGATTTGCTCATTCCATGTTAGTTCATAGAATCGAGCATTAAAATTGAATATAAAAATTTCTGTTGTTCTTTGAAAAAACAATGAAAATTGAAATAACTGTAAAGAACCAGATTTAACATGAAATATTGAAATGAGCAGAAAAGTACAAAATTGAATGAAACAAATGCATTATTGAACATTAACTGTTTTAAAGTGCGTAAAGTTGATCCAACTGTTGGTTGAGATTAATTGTTTAATGAAAATTCTTTGGTAAATTAAATTTTTCATGGGAAATCTTTTGTTTGATTCACTGATGTACACTGCGAAACAGTTTAATAGCAATTGAATAGCGCGAGATATACGGAAGTTACCTTTTAGCTTAACAGGTATTAGATGAGGGTAAACAACAAGTAGATGTCAATTTGTTTTGAGCCGACATAATAAGTAGATGATAATGGTAACAGAATATATAAATATAATGATAATTTGGTTAAGATAATCAATAATGGAAGCTGATGAAGAAAACAAAATGGCCAAAAGTAAAGTAGCAATACAATAATGATAACAATAATGACAATAATCACTATTATGGTCAGCGAAATTGGTTGATAATTTTCAATTTTTGTGTTTAAATTGAAATCACTTTCAACGTTTCTCCTTTCATTTCATCCAATTTATGATTACAATCATTATCATTCGCATATTAGAAGTCCAAAAATGATGTAAAAAAACGTAAATTAACTGTTAACTTCTTTTCTCTACTTTTCGCTATTCATTAACCTTATCATCACAATGTATGTTAACCTAATGTCACGAAGTTGATATTTACCTGATTATCATGGTAAATGATAGTCAAAGAGTGACCATTGGCCCTCATTCCTGATTAACATGGTTTACATCTTGATTTGGGTTCACAATTGAAGTCACACAAAAGCAATATCAATAACGCGCACTTGTCATTCAATGTGTTTTCATTTTTCAAGCTTTTTTCTGGTTTTCTGGTTTTGCTTTCATTTCATTGATTTTAACGGGTTGAGAGAAAAACCAATTTTCCTTTTTTTTGTATCATCTTCATGACTTATCACTGTTAATGTTAACAATCAATTCTAGTTGAATCACGATAATTGTTTACATTCGTTAATCTGGTTTCTCCTTCAGGCAATCTACCCTTGAAAGGTCACATTAGCTGATTGTTTTTACCGTTGTTGCTGGTTTTGTATTTAAAATTGTCTTTATCATTGTTTTAACATGAATCTGGTTATTATGAATTTTAATAATTAACTCAATCTCATCAGTCAAAATGTGCAATTATTTTAATTCATAATTTTTCAGGATTAACCTTTGATTAATTATCTATTGGATTGTGTTTTTCCTTGATAAATTGTTGACAAGTTGTTCATCGTTTTACAGTTTGCCAATTTGAATATTTTAAAATGGGTTTTCTGGTTGTGAGATGAGAAAATGAAATTTTAATGAATAAAAAGTACGATTTCATGTTTCATTTCAATTTAGTTACATTTTCTTGCTAATAAATTAGACTCTATTTGGTGTTGCAATTAGCTTAATTAGACAATAAATTATTGATAGTTTCGGGTTGTATTGTTATTCAGATTGTTATTCATTCTCAACTCTGAATTGTTAAGTTAAACACTTTTATTTTTTTCTTTTGCTGTTTTTGTTCAGTTGTTTCAACTCTTCTTTTCAATCTCTCGATCAAGATAATTTTGTTGCTGCTATTATCATGCAAGATATTTACCACTTCTAGCATCTTAATTGTTATGTTAATTTATTTAAGCTTAATTTTAACATATTTCTGTTAAAATATTGAGTCAGTTTTTTGAGGTCAAACAATATAAACCTGTTGTTAAATACAATTGATTGCTGTTTATTGTTAATAATTTGAAGATGTTTAAGGATAGCTTGGAAGATGATTAAAACCAGTGAATAAACATTTACTAATGCAAGTAACTAACCAAAATGATTTAACAAAAAAGGTTAATTCAATTCTAATTGTTTTCCATTGAAATTGAAATTTAGTGTAAAATGGACAGTAAAGAGCAACAACCCAAAAATATGGTTCACTTTAAGGGATAAATGAAAGCTGATTAATCAGCCGATATTGCCATTGAATGGCCGATTTTGTCATTTGTATTATGTTGAGACAGAAACGGTATTTTTACAGCAAGAGCATTTATCAGATGCGTTCATTGGTAAGCAATGGGCTTTAGACACTTTTTGGCACTCCAAACTTAGTGCTCGAAGGTGGCAGCTATGAATGTCATATTTGTCATTTTTAGCTCAATTGTAACAGAACAGAATCACACGCAATTATGGATTATCAGTTCGTGAGGTCCCTTCTGAGAAATCAGGGGAATCACAATTATAGTCCAATATTCAACTGATTATTGAAATGTGTTTTCTCTCTTCAAATCAAGTTACAACTGGATTTAGTGATTCAGTTTACTTGGGAGGCCTCTTCAAATGAAATAGCTTATATTCCGAGGCACATGTGAATCGAAAGAAAAGAACAAAAGATTATCAAGATTGAACATGCACATGAACAGTTTAATCACTCTTGCATCTCTTCAAAATTATCGACAATTTTATGTGATTGTATCGAAGTGATGATCAATCAATTGGGCTTTTCTGGTGCTAATCAAGTAAGATTTAAAAATACAAAAAATTAGTAATTCAAAGCTAATGATTGATTGTGATACTTGAAAGTAAATTGAAATGATGAAAAATGGCAACAAATGGCAATTCAATCAAATTTACATGGAAAAAGCTTTTAATTGAAGTCTCGTTTCATAATCAATAGTCAATTAGTCGATTCAGTTTACATTTGTTCATGAAGGCTGGAAAATTTCATTCAATTTGTTTACTCTTTGGGTAAAACAGGTAAAGATAAGAGTCGGCAACACATTGAGATTGAAGATTTTATTTTGAAATTCTGTTGTTATTCCAAATGTTCATATCTAGCATTGAGTTACTAAAAAGAGGTGTTTTTTCATCAATCTCGTGTTGTAAGATATTATGCAAACCCGTGAGTTGAGGTTATTGAAGAGATCCTAGAAACAAGCTATAAATTGATACAATTGATATAACAGTCTCCAGCAAAAGAAAAGGTTTTTCCTAGATAACAGATTGTTTTGTTTTTCAAGGTGATTTTGAGTGCCTAGAACCAGAAATTGAGTTGAAGAGAACTGCCTGATAACCAGAGAGTAAAGTAAGAAGAAGAGACTGCGATTTGTTTCAGATGCAATAGCACTGAATCTGAGCCTAATCTCTCTCTTTTTTCAATCAAAATTTGATAATAATTTAAGTTACAAAGAGCCTCTTATTGCTAGCAATACAAGTGCCATTACGCAGCAAACAAATCTATTTTTCATTAATCGCAGTCTCTTCTTCTTTACTCTTTGCTGATAACCTGAGCTGATTGTTATCAAGTTAAAGTTAATTTAGTTATCACGTTAAAGCTAACTTGGTTATCATGTTAAGGGCAAAACGCTGAGTGAGACCAAAAATGAGGTATAAAAAGAAGCCTAAAACACTGGATGTCATTAGTGACTTCGAGTTTACAAGTTATTAAATAAACTGTCCAGCTTTTTAGCAATTTATTAACTCTTTACTTTACTACAAAATGTCTCACGATGCACAATATGTAAGGTAAGATAACCCAAGTAATGCTTTCATTATTTGTAATTTGAAAATAGAGCGGTTAAATCAAAGAGTAAGAAGAGTGTTCACTTCAATGGGAGCATTTTTATCACAAAAAGTTAAAAAAGTCACCACACGATGCCTCTGGTAATGGTCAACCACGTTGATTTGTTTACAATTAATTGTAAACAAATCAACGTTGTTGACCGCTACAGTGTAAAAGTTGAAAAAAGTGATTTATAATTAAATTTTCTTTAAGAAATTAGTAATTTTTGTTAATTAGATTAATTTTTTTGGTTTTTTTGCACTCCCAACATCTCTGTTGATCAAAAAAAGTAAGTTTTTTTTGTTAATTTATACATTAATTTAAATTAATTTTTTGGACATGTCGCTACATTATCATATTATATTGTAACTCATCATTTTTATGAATTTTTATGAACTTTTAAGCTATTTATAATATGTTTAATGTTTAATTAACAAGAATGAAACTTTTTTGATTTGAACTTTTTTTATATTTCTGACGAAATATAAAAAAGTTCATTGTTGATCAAAAAAGTTTCATTCGTGTTAATTAAACATTAAACATATAATAAATAACTTAAAAGTTCATAAAAATTCATAAAAATAATGAGTTATAATATAATATAATAATAAATTAAGAATCTTATTTAATAAGGTATTGCATTTATTGTGAAGAATAAATTTTTCGGAGATTTTGTTATGATTTACAATTTTTACATAAATCTAAACATGGACTCTAATCGATTTTTATCTCAATTTTCAGTGTCTTCTAGGTGCTTGGTTCCGGACTGCCAGTCAGGTAGGAATATCTTTGTATCTCTTTTTAAATTTCCTTTGAATGATGAAGAAAGATGTAAGAAATGGTTAGATGCGGTGAATATGAGACTTCGAATTCGAGCAAATAATTCTGAAATAAAGAAATTAGAGATTTGTAGTGAGCATTTTCATTCAGATTTTCTTTCATCAACTCGAAGAGGTTATAAATTAGTCGTTACTGCCATACCTACACTAAACTTAGAAAGTTGTTTTGATCAAAATCGACAGTCAGAAGTGGAAAATGGAAACGATAATTTAGTGCTCGCTGAAGAAGCGTGTATTACAAATGAAGAAGATAACAACAATTTTATGCTCGCTGAAGAAGCGTGTATTACAAATGACGAAGATGACAATTTTATGCTCGCTGAAGAAGCGTGTATTACAAATGAAGAAGATAACAACAATTTTATGCGCGCTGAAGAAGCGTGTATTATAAATGAAGAAGTGAATAATGAAGTATATCTAGTAAATGAGACAGGTGATTGTGAACGAATGAGCCTTGAGGCTGCAAAAGCAAAACATGAAGATGGAGTATTCATAGAATTAGATACTGAAACAGCAAAAGCTATTCATGGAATGATTGATCAGATAAAGAAAGAGCATGTGATACAAGTTGATAAGCTGAAATTGCAGATCGAAGAATTGGAAACTAAATATGAATATGAAAATAGAAAACTCAAGAATGATATTACAAAATTAGAAACAAATTTGAAAAAAATTAGATCTGATCCACCTTCGAGACTGATTCTTCAACATTATAAGAAGCTCAAAACTTATTTAAATGATGATGCATTTACATTAGTTGATTGTGCTCTAAGAAATGCGGATAAATCTATGAATGGGAGAAGACATACCCCAGAAAGTAAGAAACTAGCTAATTTCATCCATAGTAAATCTCCAGTAGCTTATAAAATAATCAGATCCATGTTTTCAATGCCTCATCGAATCACTTTAGCTAGGTTTAATAAAGATTTATTTTCTACAACTGGTATAACAAGCGAAATGAAATTTATGCTTAAAAAATGGGCAGATAAAATTGATTTGAAAGATAGATATTGTATATTGAGTTTTGATGAAACAGACATACAACCTGAATACACATATATTGCTAACAGAGATATAGTAGACGGTTTTGTAGACATGGGGGTTCATGGAAGAAAACCAGAAAAGGCCAAAAAAGTTCTAGTTTTCGGTTTGCGTGGGATTTCAGGACAGTGGAAAGAAATCGTTTCATACTATCTGACTCAAGGTAAATTGGATGCTGAAGCCCTTTTACCAATAGTTAAAGAGCATGTTGATGCTTGTTATGAAGTTGGACTTCCTGTTTTGGCTATTGTATGCGATGGCGCTGGACCAAATCGTGGACTTTTGAACCATTTAGGCTGTGACAAATTGAATCCAACTTTTGAAATGCATGGAGAAAAAATTCAGTTCCTTTTTGATGTTCCTCATTGTATAAAACTTATCAGAAATAATCTTATTAACAACAAATTAAAATGGGTTATGGATGAAGAAAATAATGGAATGATAGACTGGGAATACATATCATCGCATCTCAAACGTATGCTTGCGTCAAAAAATATATTGAAAGAGTGTCCAAGGATAACAAAAGACCATTTGATAGGAAATGAATACCTGAAAATGAGAGTAAAGTTAGCAACACAAGTTTTCAGTGCGTCTGTTAGTGCGTCAATGTTGTATGCTATAGTGAACCAGAAATTGCCTCCAGAAGCTTTGCCAACTGCGAAATTCGTCAAAGAGTTAGATAAATTGTTTGATATGCTGAATTCATCCACGAATGGTATGCAAGATAAAAAACCTTGGAAGATAGGTATAACTAGAGAAAATTCAATAATTGAAGAGCTCCGTAAATGGAAAAACTCATTGACTTTGTCGAAATTCATTAACAAGAATGGAAACATAAACAATAAGGTTGCTTGTCTTGATATGTTACAGCAGACTATAGAAGGGGTGATAAGATTGAGTGAGAGATGTTTTGAATTAGGAGTAAATGTGATTCATACTAGAAGGCTTAATCAAGATATATTGGAAAATTTCTTCGGACAGATGAAAGGAAACTGTAAAAGACTTACGACGCGAAACTTCAGAGCCAAGTTCAGAAATAGGTTATTAGCTAAATCAGATATTCAAATTATGAATTGTGAATTAGATGAGCAAGATGATTCAATAGTAGATTCGCTCAGTGAAATGACAGAAACTGAATCAGACTCAAACTGGATTGCAAGGGCAGGAGAGTATATAGCAAACTTTAATCCTTTTAACGATGCTAGTCCGAATGCGAACTTAGCAGAGTATATAGCAAACTTCAATCCTTATTATGATGATAGTCAGAATGAGTCGTTAGAAGAATTTATCAGAATTAATGAAAGTTTAGACATTGGTGAAGATCAAGCGGCGTTAGACTCACAAGATAATCAAGATGGACTTGGGCTAATTTCATATGTAGCAGGCTATCTATTAAGAAAGATATCTAACACTAGCGTGTCAGATTGTGATGAATGTCGATCATTGTTGCGGTCTGAATCACTTGAAGAATATCATAGATTCACATCTTTTAAGGAGTATGCACAGGAAACGGGAGCATGTTTGAACTATCCATGTTATCAATTTGTTTCTTACGTTGAAGAATGTTGTAAGATTTTAGATGAAAAGGTCCCTTCAGTAATCACTATCGTTGGTGTGAAATTCACTCTTAGCCAAATATTGAATCTTGTAAAGTTTGATTTTATCCCTGATTGTCATAACTATCTTATCAAGACAGAATGTATAAAGCGTTTGTCATCTATGTTTCTCGGAAAGTATTTGAAGCACATGAGATTGAAAGAGGCAGAAAACTTATCATTGAATGAAATTCTCAAGCGTAAAAGAAGCCGAAAAGCTTAAAACTGGTGAAAGTTGAGGTTTATCATTGAAGATTTATCATTTATTCAGGAGGTGTCAGGGGTGGTGGAGGGTGACACCTATAAAAATAAGCGTTATTATCAAAGATCTTAATTCATTAATCATTTCTTTTCTCGAAATATACGATTTATTAATGATTTTTTTTTCGTTTCAGTGGATCAAAATGGAGTTCAGCCATCTCGACGACGAGGTTCGGATGATGAGTAAGTATAATTTCATATTTTGGAATACATGTAGATAAGATAGCATCATACTTAGCATCATTGGAGTATATTGAGTCTAATCACAAGTTTTTTTATTTTTCAGGGTTCAAATTGTTGGCGAGCACCTCAGAAGGTGCCATATTAGGGAAAGCAATGAAGCTTTCCCTCATTTCAATGCCGGTGTACGGCCACCAGCACCAGCTAGGCCACCTCCAAGGCCGGCTCAACCAGCCCAAGCTCCCCAAAGGGCACCAGGGCCACAAGCTGGTTTCAGGCCTCAGTTTATGCCTGAGGCCCAGATAAGGATGGCGAGGCCTCAGCCTCGATTTGCTGGTGACCATCCTCATCGGCGCCATCACCCTTATGGGATTGCCAACAGGCATAGAATAATGTAAGTATATCTGAGGTATCAATTGTTGATTATCTTCCAGATTTAAATCAGTTATTTCACTCAGTCTAATGATTTTCTTGTTTTTCAACAGGGATCCAGGTTACACTCCACCTCCAAGTGGATTTAACCGCCGGCAAAGGCGGTATTTGGAGAGACTGGTCGAAAGACCAGTCATCAATAATATAATGTAAGTATTATATCGATGTAAACATGGTTGAATATGATTAAAATATGATTGTTTTGATATATCTAATCAATATCTTTTTTTCACAGGAATGTTCAGAACCAACATGTTGGTGTGCTCCAATTCGGAGCACCCGAGCAGCCAAATGTTGATGCTGCTCGGGATCGAGGATTTGGCCTCCGAGGTCATTTTGGTGGGGTTAGACCCCAAAATCATCGTTATTATTGATTTTTTTCTTTTTCTTATTTATTTCTTTTTGTTTCTTTTTTTGGTTTTTTGTTTCTTTTTGTTTTCTGTTTCTTTTTTTGTTTGAAAATGTTAATTAAATTTTGTTATTCAATTTAATTGCAGTTATTTCATTAATATTAGTCTTTAGTTTATTTTGTGCTAATTGATTTTTTCTTTCAGCGCCATCTTGTGGTGACTTTTTTAACAATTTACTGATAAAATTGGTTAACATTAAGTGTACTCTCTTGTTATACTCTTTGGGTTAAATTAACTCTTTGATGTCAGCTGGATGTCAATGGCTATTTTCACTAATAGCTTCTTATTTTCTTAGCACCTTTTATTTCATTCTTAATGTTTATTTTTTTTCGTGATTTATCATCAGATATGAAAAACAATTGGTTGAATGGAAAAACTTCAAACCAGGATCAGACGACGATAAACCCATTCGAGTTGCTCTTTTTGGACTTGGTAGAATTGGATTGATTCATTTGGGTAAGATCTTTTCCAACCCAAGAGTTAAATTGGTTTACTGTGTTGAGCCAAGCGCTGAAAGATGTGCCTATGTTCAATCTAAATGGAACTTGACTGATGTCAAATTCATCGTATCTGAAAGCGGTGAAGTTGTATTCAAAGATCCAAATGTTGAAGCTGTTATCATTGGAACTCCAACTCCAACTCATTTTAATTTGCTGATCAGTGCCCTTCAAGCTGGTAAACATGTTCTCTGTGAAAAACCACTGGCCTCCGACTATCAAGGTATGGAAAAGTGTTATCGTCTAGCCAAGGAAAAGGGAGTTGTTCTGTTGACAGCTTTTAACCGTCGCTTTGATCCAAGTTTTGCCGATATCCGAGACCGAGTCGCCAATGGAGAGATCGGACCCATTCACGTTATCAAAAGCTGTGCAAGAGACTCGCCACGACCAACCATTGAATATCTAGCCAGTTCTGGAGGAATTTATCACGATTGTGCTGTTCATGATATCGACATGTTACTTTGGGTTACAGGCGAATTCCCTACTCGAGTAAGTGCTCATGGTGTTGCATTCCACGATGATATCAGAGCAATAAATGACCATGACTCAGTTGGAATTATGTTGACTTTTCCTTCTGGCGCTGTTGGTATGATTGATCTTGATCGAAACTCACCTTATGGTTATGACCAGCGAGTTGAAGTATTTGGCCCTAAAGGTATGCTTTCTGCATCTAATTTACGACCCAAGGGTGTCGTTTCTGAGTCTTCTTCGGGTACTTCCCAAACACCCATTTACTACTCGTTTGTTTCTCGATATGCTGAGTCTTATGCTACTGAATGGGAACATTTCATTGACTGTGTCAAAGGAAAGACAGAATGTACCATCAGAGAGTATCAATCTTTGGCTAGCTTCATAGTCGCTGACGCCGCTGAAAAATCAGCTCGAACCGGTCAACAGATTAACTTAACATGGGACGAGAAAAAGTTCCTGGTACGAGGAATAAAAGGTAACTAAGAAATCACAAAATTCCTCTTATGTTTGTAACCATTTCAACTTCTATTAATAACTCTTGTTGGATTTAAATTAAAATGCTATTAGCCCTTGTTAACCTTAAACCTTTGTGTTCATTTAGTTCGAGATCAACTTAAAAATTATAGCCTTTAGTATAGCAAAGAAATTAATCGATCGGCCCAATTTTAAAGCATGTTGCGGTAAAGAATTTATTTCGGGTATGATTGAATTGAATAAGATGGAAATGCCCAATGGAAATCTTGACCTTTACCACTAGCTGGTGATTTTCATCTCTAACAATTTTTTTAATTGTTGAGATAAGATAATTGCAATTTCTTTCACGCAACAAATTAACTGATTGAATCCAATAATTGAAATATGTATAATTGTCCTTTAATTTTATTTCGAGCATAAAAGCGTTTTTACAAAGAAACAGGTTAAATTTATTAAGATGAGTTTCGGTGAAAGTCGTTGATTGTAGCCAAGAAAAAAAGCTCAAATATGCAAGAAAGTTCAATGATGATTGACAGACATGATTTTTTTAAAGTTGATTGTTGTCTTAATCAAGTTGGAGTATAATGTCAGATCTTTTAATTTACGTAAAGCTGTTTACCGCCTTTAGTGAAGTTTGCAAGTTGCGTAGGAAAAGTAACCATGAAGAGCATGAAGAAGAGCAATAATGAACGCAAGTACCTGTAAGTAAAAGTAAAAATTGAATTAAAATGCAATTTAAAAGATAAAATTAAATTGTCCTTGAATAACAAAAGTTGAATTTTGAGGCTACAAAAACACTTACCGAAGCAGTTTTGTATGTTGCATAGTATGAATCAATTGCGATTGAGATTGACCAAAGGCCGGCCAAAAGGAAGAGTATCGTTGCAGTAAAATGGAAAACAAAGTCCTGAAATTAAAATCAAAATCAAGAATGAAATTTTTATCGTAAGTCTAATTAAATTTTACAGCATAATTGTAACCAATACTTACAAAGGTCATTTTAGGCATCAGTGAAGCAGTACTTAATGAAAATAGGCAAGTTAACAGCATTAGGAAAATGGCATACAAGTGGCACCAATTGATCAGGTAAAGAAATAAGAAATCATTGTAACTAATTAAATTACGATGTCTCACAGACATCAAAATGAACGAGATCAATGTTAAGACCTGAAATGGAAAGAGAAAAATTTTAGATTAGTTCAATATTCACTGATTTAATTCATCCTTTTTGGTTAATTCATCTTTCAATCTCCATCATGATTGACCGAATGTCAGTTAATTGTTTTGATACAAGAAATTATCTAATTTACTTTCCATCCGATCCAAAGTTGTACAATATTAAGATTAAATCAAATGCTTGCTGTATTTAGCGGTGAATTTGGTGGGAATGAGTCAGCTGATTGCAAAACAATAATTATCAGACATTTAGTGATATGATGCTCAATTGATTTGATTGTTTCAATCCGGTTAGAAGAATCGACATTGTAATCTCTCTCTAAATAACATAACCTTAATTAGTGTTCTTGGTGGTGAACTAATTCAGACAACTTGACAGTTTCTGTTGAAAGTCTAAACATTGAAAATTAGAGTAAAAAACTGAGCTTGGTTGAATGAATTAATAAATGGAAGTATAAATAACAATCATGAAGTTTAAATGTTCATTAGCTGGCTTAGATCAACAGTAACTTCAGAGTAGACGGAGAATTGGCAAAAACTCAAATTATTTTGTAGTCTATTATTTTTGTACAGCAACCAAAGCAATTTTAAAGGAAAACAAAATTTTTGGTACAAATGTCAAGCAGATGAATGGCCAACAACCGATGTAATTTTTGTGTTGAATAAAAATTGATCATAACTAAGCAAGTCAGATAACTGGTTGCTGAATTGAGCTAGAGAGTTTCACATATTGATTCAACAAGGGTGTGGTAGCCAAGGCAATATACATCTCAAAAGCAAATCATAAACTTGATGGTTTTAGGAGGAAGAGAACACAATAAATGAACACAGTGAGACAGATGAAAATGAGAGATGAACAACAGATGAAGTTTTGAATTGATAAATGTTGGTAATTGGTTTGGTTAATGTAATTTAAATTAGAACCCAAAACTTACAAAAATAAGAGACTTAAGAAGACCAAATTTTGTTTTTAGGTAACCAGTGTTGATAACCAAAATAGAGGCTGTTGTTGTAGTTGTTGTAGTTTGGGTGATTCGAACATTAGAAGACATTTTTTGATTCTTTTAATTTGTATGACTATTTTAGAGTCAGATACTTAATTAAAACACAATTGTAGCTATTGATTTAGTCAATGATGATTGATTAATACAACACAAAATATCTATTTACTTTAAATTGAATCACTAGAAGAGAGAAAATGCAAAGCAAATCATGAAACTGGTAAGTCGATAAACCGGTAAAAAAAGGAAACTGAGTCAACAGGTTATTGGTATGAAGGGCACAAAAGAAGTAAACTTGGGTAAAAACAACCCAAAAATTGAATTACTGACGTTTTCTCTGTTAATTATGGACGGTTATAACAATTATAAAGATTTTAATGATGAAAATTAAACAAAATCCTTTTCTGGTTTCAAGCTGTAATCAACATTTGGTAAACAGAAAATCATTTCATATGTGATTTTGCGCGAACACTAAAACTCTAATGTTGACATATATGGCTAAGTATATCTCTCTTTTTTCTGTCTGTTTATCTTCCATTTTCATCAATCTATTTCTCTTTCTTTGGGTTTTTATAATCTCTTTCTACCTCTCTTTCTAACTTTCCTACGCTTTCAGTTTTTATCGCAATTTTAACTGAAAAGTAAAGAAATGAAGATTCATAGTTGAACCTTTTCTACCTACTGAGAGATTTGGCCATTATCAGTTCGTAACATTAAAAGATTTATATTGTTGATATATTTTTTTAAAGCTAATCACACAATGTTTTGTCGAACCTTGTGTTTGTTTTAAATTGAACTACATTTCATGATCAACAATGATTCATCTTGAGTATTTACACCATCTGTTACTTGCCATACCTTTTGTTTACATGTCTACCTGTTTAAGTAATTCAACTTTTACCAAATCTTAAGCTATTATAAGATTTCATCTTTTATTGTGAGTTTATGTTTATTTGATTATAAAAACAAATCTTTCCTTGGCCAAGACTGTTGAGTGTTTCACAGCTTTTCAGGATTCATTAAGTCTATTTGAGGTTGACTGTTTAAACCATGACAGCGTTAAGTTAATTGATTAACCAGCCATTTGAAACATTTACCGATGTAAGTCATTAGACGGAGACGAGTGAACAAATAAACTTCGAGTGTGAGTTGAGTAGAGTTTGGTTTTTTAACAAAACTGTTTAGTCTATTGTAGTCTACCCAACAACTGGGAATACCTTTGTCAAAGTTGCT
This sequence comes from Tetranychus urticae, assembly GCF_039701765.1. Lineage (NCBI taxonomy): Eukaryota > Metazoa > Arthropoda > Arachnida > Trombidiformes > Tetranychidae > Tetranychus > Tetranychus urticae. The sequence goes on along the minus strand of NC_142958.1, from coordinate 4,208,787 downwards.
AAATACTTGAGTTTTGTCAGACTAAAAATATCAAGGTAAATCAACCAGAAAACTGGTTATCACATGTCATATGAGCATTCCGATGAATAGTGTCCACTTTTGGAGCGGGATTCTCATATATGCTTTAGTCGCTTGTCAAGTTCATGATACGGAAAATGGTAACATTTTTAGCTCATAAAATCCACTTAAATCATTGGTCAGCAAAGTGAAAATTCTGATTCATAGCGACAACTCAGGAGATTTTAGCCTGTTACAATCGTACCAACAATTACTGGTTAATGGTGCATTTCAATTTCACTTTCCTTTTTTACAGTTTCATAATTTTGCACATCTCGATGTATCAGTTAACCAAATCAATCGGTTTCCCTGTCGATCAATAACATGACCTTGACAATCGACTAAATGGTCGCTGAGACATGAGCTTTTAGGTGGACATTATTCACTGGAATGCCCAGTAGTTGGTAAATTATAATTGGAAATTTATAATTATCAACAAAATGAATACAGACAAACATGTAATGGGGTGCGAGATTCACACTGTGAAAGATAACTTCCTTAAAATTAAAATTAGAGTTGAATTAGAATAAATAGTTTCTGTTTGTTGCCATTCCAATTGATGATGGGACAGCCATGAATACTTTAATGACGATAAGAAACACCTACACGGATTCACTATTTCTCTTAATTAATTAATGTGACCAACCGAAGTGTACGATTCGAAGCCAATCCCAATCATGAAATTAAACCATAAGCCTTGAGTGGTAACATCCTTTATCATGATGATGGTTGGCTAAAACAAGAGACAAAAGAGGAGAGTTAATAATTGCAATTATGTTCAAAAGGTTTACCAAAACTAATGATAATAATATAATGATAATTATCATTAGTTTCAAAATTAATATTTGGATTAAAACTAACCTCTCATTAATCAAAACATAATCCGATTTTAAAACGGCAAGTCACAAATGAATCGCTAAATGTAACTACATGTATTGACATGCAACTTCAAACTGTAGTAGAGCAAATTAAATCATATCAAAAGGATAAATGCTAATTTTTTTGTTGAATTTTGGCCATTTGACTAACAAGTAAAATGATTTGCGACCATCGTTGATCAAAATCGGTTTCCAGTCGGTGCATTGTCATCGATAGTTTTGCTACTATTGAAATACAACTCCATCAAATTGTTGTAAACTAGCTCAAATTGTGTTGTTTTTGCAGATTATAGCCAATCCTAAGTTGTATGACAAGACTTGCTTTATGAATCCAATCTATTAGTGTTCATTAAAATAAGGTTACTTCATTGTGCGATCAGACGGTCACTTGATTAATCCTTAACAATTGTTTGCCGCAATGAAGTTACACAATGCTTCTATAAAATGGAAGCCGATTTAACTTAATTAAATGATGATTTTGAATTCCGGAAGTATAATAGGTAATAGCTCAACTTTGCCAATAGATTAAGATGAAATCACATCATTTAGTTGTTTTGTGTTTAATGATGATTGCGCCAGCGAAAGTTGACTCTGATTTGGACGATTTCCTATCACAGTTAATTAGGATATCATGACTTTTTTTCACCGATTCAAGGTTCAGGCCTTTCATAATTTGATTCATTCCATGTTTGAATATTGATGTTGTTTGATTTAAATGTTTGTTTATGGTTTGCAGAAGGATAATATTTGACTTTCTTCATTATTAAAGTGTTAGAGATGAAATAATAAGATGGCAAACCAGAAATCAACAGGTTATCCGTTAAAAATCGATGCCATGGTCCATTGAATATTGGGGAATCTTATACCAATCTTTTCATTTTACTGTGATTGTTTAAACCGTCTCTAAAGCCAACAATTGAAAATTATAAATAGGGAAGCAAGATAAATACTGTTAGTGAAAGTTGGTTGATCAATGAAGATGGATAAGAACGGGAATGGTAAAGGATAGAGTATAAAGTAACGGGATAAAAAAACGAAAAGCAAAAGAAATAAAAAGTTAAAAAAAATAAAAGTGTTAATGCAAAAAAGTCAATTGTTATTTTAACATAACCTGTTGGAGTCCAGTAAACAAGCATTTAGACAAGTCTGGTTCGAAGAGAATACAAATTGTTTCTCAATCATTATTACCATTTGATAGTCTTTTTCCATCAATTTCATCGTTAATCTGATAACTCAAGACAGTTGATAATATGATAACAATATTTCAATCACAAATGAATATTTAACAAAACAATTTACAATTGTAATCAGCTTTTGAAACGATGAAAAGACTAGACTCCGAAGTCAGTCGATTGAGCCGCTGAGTCAGTTGATGAAGATTCGACTGAGCGCCAGTTGATTGAGGTATCGACTGAGTCGACTTAGTCGACTCTAATTTGAGACGACTAAGTCGACTCAGTTCACTCAAAATTTGAGTTCAAGCGCCAAACACGTCATTTTTTCAACAATTTTTTTTAAATAAGTTTATACATAGCAACTTCGAACATGTAACGTAGATCTGCGTTGATTTTGATATTAAATAAAAAAGCTAATATATTAACTAAAAAGATCATTTTAAGGCAGAAGATGTACTTTCTTGTTTGTTTCTAGATCGTCTCTTAAAAACCCCCTCTTACCCCCTCAAAAATTGGGCTTTGAGTCGAAATGAGTCAACCGCCAGTCGTTTGAGTGAAAGTCGACTGATTCGACTCGAGTCGACCGCCAGTCGATAAAACCCCCAGTCAGTCAGTCGTTGAAAAAACGACTGACTTCGGAGTCTAGAAAAGACTACATTTATTTAGATATTATCCAGATAGACTAGTGGCACCTCCTCTCTGATTTTTATGTAACTCTCAAGGGTGAAATTATCAATTGAAAATGTAACCGAAGGGTAACCAATGATAATCAATTTACTAGATCGTTGTTACTCCACCAAATTGTTGACCACTGTATCAAGTCAAAACATCAAATTTTTGATGTAAATATTGTGGCTAGACTAAAAGTATACCCAGTAAAACTTTTACGCAAACTGAAAGCCATGGTTGAACAACATGACCGAAAACTGTCAAAGCTTAATCAGAATCCAGGTTACCAAGAAATGAATTTGCATAAAAACTTTTGAATTTTGAGTTAAGAATTGGGTCTTTGTAGGTTTGTAGGGAAATGCAAACAGAGTCCATTAAAAAATGCTATTCTCTACATTGTTGTTTGTATTAACATGAAAAACGATGCTCATCAATTTGCAAGATTAAAGATTTTTGAGCGTCTATCCATAGACATTCAATTTGGATTAATTTCGGTATTTTGATATCAAAATGAAACAAAAAGTCTACAACACCGGGGGTTCCCAAGTGGTCTCCCTCCCAAGTACTAACCCGGCCCGAAACTGCTTAACTTCGGAGATCGGACGGGATCCGGTGCTTTCAGTCTGGTATGGTCGTAGACACAAGAAATGTTCAATACTGAAATATTAACATAAAGTCTTAATATAAATATAAATATTAAGATTTTATGTTAATATTTTTCTCTTTAGGCTCAGATTCTAAATTCTTTAGCCAGAAAAGGTGCATAGAAAATTTTCAATCAAATGCCTCGAATGAACGAATTTCTAGTTTTTGCGATTAAATTCTTTGTTTAACTTTTGTTTCACTTGATTTACAATTGAATAGTTTAACAAAATTTATGACTTTAGGTATGCTAACTAAAACCGTTATATTTAGGCAAACTGTTCATTCTTGATTTGTTCCCATGCAAGTTTTATTGGTTTTAAGGTGGATAATCATCATGGCAACCTTGATGATTCAAGGATCCGATTTGATATGCTATTGTGCATTATTGATAATTTTTTTATACCTTAATTAAACTGGTAAGTACCATGTTAATTAAAAATTCCCAATATTTAAAAACAAATAGATTTCAAACACAAGTATTACAAACACATAATCTTAGCCTTCGTAATATTGATTTTAACCTTTTGTTTATCCCATTGTTCATTGAATTTCCTGCCTTTTATTAGTGGTAAACAAAATATTTTGGTTCCTATTTAAGATTTTTGATTTTGACAACAGTTTCAATATCAAAGGTATTCCTCACACAAGTGAATGAACAACTGACTGTTGATGATTTACCTGATGAAAATCTAGAGTTTTTTGCATGAATTTAAATGAAAATTAGTATTCCATTGACTATGATTGCTCTTTGAAATCATAAATTGTGAAGTTGATATGCACGATTATAGCTTAGATTTCCCAATTAATGCAGAAATTTTGGAAAAAAGTGCAATTTAAAAGTAAAGATCAGTAAATTGTATGATAATGGTACGACTTTAATTTTAATTCACGCTTCTTTATATCAATACAACAGATAAATTAACATAATACTAATTATCTTAAATGTTTGTTGCTCTATAAATGAACTCTCAATACTAAATTATAAGATTGTTTTTCCTCATTTCCCTCTCTCTTGTTTCAAGAATGAAATATTATCATCGTATATTATTCATCATGATTCTCAGTTTGCTCAATCTAATGTGTATTATTTCTTGGTTTTTTAGGATTATTGTGGTTTATTCAATGGCCAACTTGAATGAGCATTGCGCTGGAGAAGATGGTTTCATCCATTCAATTGGCTATTTGGTATCAATTATTCAACATTAAAAATAATTTTCACTGGAAAAAGTACAAATGGAGAATAAAGAAGAGCTTCCATGTTCATGGTGGAAACGATAATTGGTGCAATAGCAAAGTTCCCGATGATAATGATGGAAATGAAGAGCAACTGTAGCAATATACTTTTATTATTTTCCGCTTTTTATCAAGATAAAAGGTAAAAGTGAAGGTGAAAAAAATACTGATGAGTATAAGCGGAAAGTATTCAATAATTTCTTAAATTGAATTGAGTCACGTTTGAGATTCTTTTTTACGTTTTGTTGAGATGAAATTTTCATCTCATCTAATATTCAAAGTTAATCAGTTGATGGAAGATAAAGTGCTAGACGGTAACTTGCAGCAAATTGCCTCATTTTTTGCTTTCACTTTTCGCAGTCCATCAATTGAAATGTTATCATGGTTTCAACTCATGTTTACTGTTTTCTTTCTTTTCTTCCAGTTTCTTGATTAACTACTCATGGACAGAACCATTAACATCATCATCATCAATTTTCCATCAATAATCGACTTCTTAGGTTGAAAGAAATGGATGCAAAGTGGACTCGATCATTCTGGTTCATACAAATGAACATCTCGATGAGTCTCTGGCGTTAAAGTCCAATGTCAATGGTAGCAATATACATTTATGTTCATAAACATTCACTATTAAATAGTGATAAACTTCCTGATCAAATTTGACAAACTTATCATTAGTCAATAGTTTTCCTGTTTCCGTTTTTTGCTGTTAGGATGGTGATGATAAATATCCAGGAACCATGATAAAAGTGGTTGTTGCTTATTAATGCAAACCTTTTGTTCTAGAAAATTGAACTTTTCTTCTTCTTTTCTAGCTTTCACCAATCATGCTGGTATTCACATTTCTTACCATGATGATGAATATGGTAAATATTATCATAAAATGTTTCAACTGCAATCTTGTTCATCATCTACAACAGTTTGAAAGCGCAGTCTTTAATTATATGGAAATCTCATTTTCTTGAAAATCTTTTATTACTCCATCAACCGATACAAAATTAGACCCATCTTAATCTTGAGTTAATAATTGCGATTAAATTTAAACTACTGTCATGGGTACTAATTATCATTTCAAGATGGAGATGTTATTTTTCAAATTATCGTTAAAGTTTGAACAAAATGTTGAAATCAAATTGACTATTGGAATCAGACAATAATGGGTAATCAAACATGACATCTTATAAACAATACTAATTGAAATTTTCAATTGTTGAGGTGTGATTAGATTATTCCAAAATCAATTGGACAGCATATGGTTTACAAGATGAATATGAAGTGTGAACCAATCAATTTTTAAAGAAATGAAAAAACATTGTTCAACTTTGCCATCAAATCTTGCTTTAGACTTAATTGTATGGTATTAATGATGTAGCCTTTGATATTGAAAACAACACGGTTAATAAAAAAAAATATAATAATAATAAGCATGATAAAATGGTAAAGAAAAGGGAAAACAAAATATCAATCAGTTTAAATGAATTGAGTACAGGCAAAGCTCAGACAAAAGGCTCAGGGAAACGAGTAAATTAGTGATTAAGACGGACACAAGAGTCGTAATCATAATTAATGTCGTGACCATTCCGTCTTAAGGCAATCAAAATGGATAAGATGATTATGTTTATGATGGTGATGGTGATAGAGAGAAGAACGTTGTTGTTGGTCAGTAGAATGATATGTATTAGAGGAACAATCATGATGTTGATGATGATCGGTTTAATGTAAGATCATCTTTTCATTGACCCAACACTTTCCTAATTCAACATCAAAATGGATTAATCACTTTCAATTGTTGAGCTTGATTTGTGATGCTTTAGAAAGCTGGAAAGGGTAAAAATTCAGAGTTAATTTAACGTGTTACTCCGACGTAGCATTTTAATTAGATGGTAAAGTTTCCAGTTTCCACGAGTCACGCTTACTTCGTTCAACTTTCTTCTTAACCTCCGTCCAATTGCTGTTTGTACATTTCCCGTTGAATATGGTTATTAATTGGTTTGCACGAAATTGTTCAACTTGTAATCCATATTGGTATTTGCTTGGATAATCAAAGGTAAAATCTTCAAGTTTAACTTTTCTGCAGGAAAATGAAGAAGAAATCAGATGGAAAATGATTAAGTACCATATTGTTACATTTGGCTTGATAGCGATTCTAATCTCGACTTTTAACTCTACTTACCTGATTGTGTAGTTAATCTTGTCCTGGTATTTGGATATAGTTTGGTTTAAATTGTAACTAGTTGAGTCCAATGACAATCAAATGTAACCATCGTGATAAATGGCGACCTTTCTTTGAATCTTTCATGTACTCCTATTTGACCATCCAAATGTGGGTTACCGATGATATTTTATGATAAGTTGCTTGGATTCAACTGATTAAGCTTGAAAGAAGAAGATGAAAATGGAAAAAACAATCAATCGTTTTTGGAGTAATCATGATTATCTTTGTATCAATTCTTGGTAAATGAATGTTTTCACTCAACAATCATTGTACAGAAACAATTGTAATCTATGAACTCTTCTAGGTCAGGTTAACTGAAACCTTGACTTACCTTTTTAATTTGAGACGATGATAAATTAATATCAGTATATTTAAATGCATCAGATCCTCCGGTGATAATAATCAATCTTAATTTTACTATTAATCTGGCGAGAAGAGAGTAATTATTAATAAAACAAAATAAATCATGTGCATCTCATTGAGCTGTATACAATACACAAACAGCTGAAGTGAATTAACTTGTACAAAAAAGCTTTACCAATCATCATTTTGTTTTTGTCTTCATGATTGATTATTATAAAATTTCAAGATTTCATGGTTTCCTCAGATTATTAAGTCCATTAAGGGTTAAAGGATAAATTAATACTTACAATTATCCATCAGATTAAAGGACATTTGCATGGCCAAGACAAGATTAATCCTTTGAGATTTTATGTTGCTATTGAGTTTGTTATGCTTAGCTACCATTTTGCTTTGGGTGGTTTCGCCAGACGGATGTGAATATTGACAAGTCCATCATTAATTGTGACCAACCTGTTAATTAACTTGTGAAGTCAACACCAATAGACAAGCTTGTTTACTCAACAATTTGTTAATTAACATGCTTTTGATTTTCACTGATTCTCACACAAAACAAGTTGACCGACAAAATCTATGCTTGTTATAGTCTAATGAGATTTAAAGCAGTTCAAAGAGACTCTAAAAGCTTCTGACTTTTTTCACACTGTACTTACAATTGGCGACACATCTTTTGCTTCTCACTTGTTCAACAGTAATCATTATCCAGTGTCCTCAGCTTCATTTATTAGATGAAATCAAATGACCTGGAATCAAAATTTAACCATGATGATTAATGTAAGTATTAACAACAAGATTAACAAAATTCTCACCTCTCAACGTGTGTGTGTGTGACCATCCATTTCTTCACCTTGTATTGCGTCTTATTAATCAGCTGTAACTCTTTCTTTTTTCTCTTAACCACTTCTCATCATCATCTAAAACACGATGAATATCATTTAATATTTAACCTCTTATTTGTGCTCGTAATTGTCCACCATTATGTTTTAGCTTTTGTATCTTTCCTTATCGCTTCATGGTTGACATATCCACTCATTAACAAGGTAAGCCATTCTGTTCATCGTTAATCTTGTTGATCCTCGCCTTTTTTTCATTTCTTCCGATACTGATTATCTTTTTCATTTCAATTTTCTCAGGTCAAATAATGGGCTGTGATATCTCCGTTGAAAAGACCATTTGGATGATGTCTGTATGCCAAAGATTAAAGTAGGACTTGCTCTTTACACGGAATCCTATCAACATTATTGGACACCATTGGACATGAATTTATAGCCATATTTGTTAACTTTCAATTTCATTATTACAAGCATACATATTTGGTTAACCGTGTTGTGTTTATGTAATGATGTTCACGAAATGGATGGTTCCGTGCTCAATACGTGTTTAATTAACCTACTTGTAGTGAAGATGAATCTTTCTCCACTTGAAGCTAATTTCTTTTACAATCAAAACTCCTTCAATGGTCATCATGAAAGATCAATCAAGACGATCACTGTAAAGTACAAACTAATCATCAGGTAACAAAAATCAACGAAATAGAGAGAGAAAGAAATAAAACAAATCAAGAAACAAGGTTTACAATTGATCATTTTTGTTTGCTTTAGCTTTATTGTATGTGTTTTGAAGGTTTAACAACATCATTAACATTCTCATCCTAATTAACTTACAAATTTCATGTTACAATGCTAATTAGTCTGATCAATGATTATCAATCATTCTCACAACTATAATCAGATTGATTATCAGATTGTTGTTAGCTCATATTTTCAATACTAAACTAAATGGTAAACTATTAGCTGTGCTAATATCAATTTAAATCAACTTCACTCTGATTAATTATCCTCGTTTTGCTAACAGATAACACTTCAAAGGACGTTTCAATTGTTAATTATCCTATTGTATTGTAATCATTATCACTCTGGTTACACTTTGTCATCTCTTGACCACCTTGACTATGATTAAGAAGCTGTAAAAGCTGATTTTAATCAGGATTCATCAAATCTGCTTCAATACATTTTTCAATTTACAAGTTCTCATGTCAAAGACATTCATTTTCAAGCCTTGATCTAAATTGAGAAATTTCTCATCATTTATGATCAAGTCTAATCAAATCAAAGCATCTGGTTGCTCAGTGTCAACTTTCATTGACTCTAACAAAATGTCAATGTCGTTTTTTCAATTGTTTCAAATATCTATTGTACGGTTACGAATCAACTCATGGAGCAGATAATCATCAATAGCCATCGTTTTCACAAATATTGCTTTATATCCATTTTGCATCAGTTTCATGAAATAATATCAAATGGATTGACAATTTGGTTGCAATATACTTGGATTACATGGAATAGCTCATCAAGGCTGGTGTCATTAAATTATCTTGTTAATTGTAACCACAACATGAAACTACTCGATCATCTTTACAATACACTTTGCAATCAATTTTCTGAGACAGACATTGGCTCAATGTAGACTAAAAATTTTGACCAACCGATTTAGCAAATTCAATGATCAATTGCAATTATACTTGACTGTTGATGGCTGATTTTCCGATGGACATCATTTTAACAATCAGTTGATCAAACATAGTGTTATGCTAAAGAAGTATCACAAGGAACTCTGTCTCTGCCTGTAAATTGAATTGATGATACACGTAACTGTAGTCAACTGCTTGGACTGTAATTTTTGAGGTTATAACATGATTTGAATAGATGGCAAAACAATCTGCAAGGAGATAAATCAAGGTGTTAAAGTTGACCATTTTCATCTAATAACAATGGCCAACTATTGAGATTGTTTGATCATTATGTTAAAATTAATGAGTCCACAAGCCAAACTTTAGACTAATTCAATAATCAAGATTAATACATTCGGGTGAGTGGCCATTAGATTAAGTAGAAGAAACAAATTGAATAATTGAGATTGAAAACATTAAGGATTTTATTCTCATTAAAGCAAAAGGAAAAAATTAGATGAAAAAAAGTTACAAAGATATCCAGCAATCATTACATGGATGAAGGTTACATGAAAAAGAGCAAAGAGTTGACCAAAATTTCATTCAACTTCATCCATGAAAACCTTTATTTCATTGACATTTCAATTGAGTGGAACAATTATTTCACTAATGACAATTAATAACAAATAATGGTTGACTTAATGTAAAACAATATTTTTTTTCTGGTAAAATGTGTTGGTTTTATTGGTGGTAAAGTCACCCATATTAACATTAATTAAATTGTTGATAAACACAACATTTTCCCCCATTTTGGATTGATAAAAAAGACATGACCAGATTAACCAATGGATATAACGAGTGTTATACAATCAAGTTGATTGATAGTCAGGTTATAAGCTTGCTTTTATTTCTAGAAACTCAAATCGACTGTAAGAGCAATGGCGGAAAATAGAAACTCGGAGCAATCTCTTTTCAGATTTATTTACCTCTCAGTCTTTTTACTCACTCTTTTTCCAGTTATCTTCTCGATTCTTCGATATTTTTGAACATTTTTCTAGCCACTAGTCTTGAGTAAAGTCTAGTGTTCATCTCGAAAAGCCAGATGAAAGCCTAACATTCACAATTGATCAACAAGTTGAAAAATTTACAAATATCGCCAGTTGAGATAAAGTCAACTTTGTAATGTGATCTTAACAGATACTCATCGATATCCAAGCTTAACCGATATTTTTAAAACAGTCACAAGACAATGTCTCTCTATTAAGTTTTTAATTTAAACCCAATTTTAACCGGTTAACCAAAATATCATCTATATCATCTTCGAGGTTAACCAAGGGACCAGTTGCCGATTGAAACCATCTCTCACCTGTCGATATTACATTTGTAAGAGCAAAACTTACCATTTATTGCCTGTTTTAGTTATTTTGGTATTTTATAAGATTTGGTTTCTCCAGTTGAAATTATTTTTTTAGTCTTTTATCCTGTTTCGATACCTTCTTGGACCAAAATCAACGATATTTAGGATTCTATTTTTGTTGTCAACTCAGATATTTTATTTAAACTGACAAAAATTGAATTAACAATGAATGCTGATCAACCAGAAGACGATCAGGAAAACCAATGTGATAACTTTGGAGGTAAACTCAAAGGAGGTGATGATTTGAATACAGACCAACTGATCAAATTTGTTCATGGTGAAGATAAAGTAAAGGTTAACAAGTTACTCTTGTTACCTTGGGATGATGTCTTGTTTCCATATATTTTGGACCATTTGACTTGGAAAGACTTGTATCTTTTGCGATCAGTTTCGCGGTCAATGATGGATCTGGTTCATTGTTATTTGTCCTCATTATTGGTTGTTGATTTAGCTAAGATTGGTAAACGTTTTACTCTTCAAGCATTTGGTGTTCTGTCTGCGAACTGTTACAACTTGAGGATTCTCAATTTATATAAATGTAAATGGATTTCAAATGATTTACTACAAAATATCATTGAACAAAATCCACACTTGACTCATTTGAATATTTCTTGCTGTTTATCTGTAAACAATAATTGCCTTCAAAGACTTGCAATCAACTGCAAAGGCCTTAAATCTATTCAATTAAAGGAGTGTTGTTGGACGAATGCCATAGCTGTTGCCCATCTAGCGTTGAATTGCCCATTATTGGAAGAGGTTGACCTAACGAGTTGTTGGGAGATTACAGACGATTCAGCAATTGCTTTGGTAATCAGATGTCCAAATCTGAGAAGATTATCTCTATCAAACATCTACGGAATCACCGACAGTGTTCTGATGAATGTTGCTGCTCAATCTAAAAATCTTGAATATCTCAACATTTCTGGTTGCTGGCATATAACAGATTATGGTGTTAGGTGAGCGATTTAATTATATTTTATAAATGAATAATTTCGTAAAAATATCAATACATTTAACAATCCTGATTTCTCATAATATTTTATACAATATTTTGGATTTGTAAGCATTATTTACAAGTCTAGTCTTAACTATGAGCTTGAATTTTAAAAAATGTTTATAGTTACTGTTTTTTTCCCAGAGTTAGATTAACTGAGCTCTGAGACTAATCACTGTAAAGTTCAGAAGTAATGTGAAATGAAGCTTGTCTACATCTCTTAAAAGTCGAAATCATTCATGTTTATGACTTTTTTCTTCTATCTTTATCACAGATTGATCGGTGAAAATTGTAAAAAGCTAGAGCGATTGGAAGTTTTTGGTTGCAGCGAGGTTACGGAAAGAAGCTTGGCATTTTTGAGGCTCAGAGGAGTTAAAATCGATATACAACCGCCTCAAAGACCTCGATTGACTTTGTTCTTGAGACACGCGATGGGCCATTAGGCTTCCGGCGATGAGCGAGATTGTACTTCAAAAAAGCTTTCAAATGACTGATGATAACAATTATTATAAACTTGACTTAGAAAGATTTATTTATAAGTTTCATCTCTTTAATGATCATTGTGGACCAAACATCGCTTTTAACATTTTCTATGTGATATTTATATTAAAAATGATTATTAATTCCATTTGCATCGCAATTCTTATTCCATCACAGTTAAAGCTTGTAATTTACTGTAATACATTCGTGCCAATCACTCATTATTCAGTAAAATTTTCTATAAATGGAAATACAAAATAATGAAAAATGAAACCTGATTGATTTTATGTCAAAACACAATCGAAAGGATGAAATCAGACTAACCAATTTTAAATTACCTACCATACTGATCATTTGTAAGAGTGTTTAAGGCAAAGCGCAGTTTCACATAATTCTAGTTCAATAACTTCAATTTATTGAACCCAAAAAATAATCGACGAATCGTCATTACAGATGGGTAAAGATCCATTATAACAGACGTTGAAAAACTTGAAATACTAATGAATTCAGTCATTATTGCTCCACCAAAATAGTTTTAACTTATCCTAGCAATGAGTAAAATTTTCAAAAGATAATATTTTAATTCTATTTTATTGAAAATATTCATAAAATTCATTTTCATTCTCCTTAAACTCTTCTTGTGAAAAATATTTTACAGCTATTTTCAACAAACAAATTGATTTTCAATTTAAATCTTTTCTTGGTCTAACCCATTGCAGTAACCAATTTCGTCATTGGTTGCGAATTAAACGAGCTTAGACCTTAAACAGCTTGAAGAGTTCAACATTTAAAAATGATTGAATGTTTTGTGGTTTACTGAATTAATATAGTAGTATAATACATATGCTATTTCCAAGTTTGAACTGTTATAAAAAATCATCAGCGACTCTTTATGAAATATTTTTATTTTGATTATTTCCTATATTTGGTCGGTCTGAGCTATTCTAATTAAATATAATTCAACTAAAACCTACTGGCTCTCCGTTTCACTCAGAGCTGATTTTATACCAATCTGTTTGAGCATCTCGATTAATTCACCAGTCTTGTGCATTTGAAGAATAATATCACATCCACCAACAAATTGTCCATTGATGTAAATTTGAGGTATGGTGGGCCAATTGGTATAATCTTTTACCGCTTGTCTTAAATCTTCATCACTTAGAACATCATATGCATCATAGTCGACTCCATGCATACGCAAAACCTATAGAAACAAAACATGAAAGGTTAATGATAAAATTTCGAAGTAGTTTAAATTAGATGAACATTTGAAACTAACCTGAGTAACAGCGTTGCTGAAACCACATCTAGGAGCATTAGGGACTCCTTTCATAAAAACAACAACCTTATTAGATGAAACCATTTTGTCAAGCTTATCTTTCCATTCTGGACTAGTAGAAAATAAAGCAGCGAATTGGGTTCGAGCAACAGGAACACGACCAATTGTCCTAACAAGAGATGAGAGTAAAGACATGATGAACCTTTACGAGACAAACAGAAATTGGAAAACTATTGAATGAAAACACAAAATCCAAACGTGAACTCAACTCCAATATTTAACCTTAACAACCAAAGTTACTCTTTGTTAACAACATCCAGGCAAAGGCGCTCAATTCAAATTTTTTTGACTCAAAATAAGCAACATTTGAATTGAGCGCCTTATATATTTTGGAAGTTTTGAAGGTAACATTGGAGCTGCGGTCGTGTTTTGCTTATTATTTTGTTTTTATTAATCAATTGTGTTACACTTACTGTTATTTTTTTCTCGTATTTAATTAAATTTTAAACCCTTGATCATGTCCCTACTGCCGTATCTTCTTAAGGCAGCTGGTCGTGTTCCTGCGACTCGCATGAGTAGGGTTCTATACGCTCAAAGATGTGGTTTCAGTAAGCCTACTTCTCAGGTTAGTATCATTTTTATTATCACTTTAAATAGCATTTCAGAAGAGTTCACATTTTTAATTTGTTTGTTTTTTATTTCTAGGATTCTTCTATGCCTGGAGCTAGCAGTTCTACCTATGATTTCAATAGAACTACAGGATTCGACCGGATGACTTACCCAGCGATAGAAAACTTACGCAAATTCAAAGATTCTCCAGAAATTGAGAAAAGACGATTCTTCTGGGTTGTACGAAGTGTTGCTTTGTATGCAGGACTGTTTGGAATCTTTTCGATAATTTATTGGGGCATTCTTTATCCCCGTTTAATTTTCCAAATTTATGATCCATATCCTGGCTAAAAGACTTGAAACATCAGTGAAATCCTAGTTTGATTATTAGAATGTCTAAGCTATTAATATTGTTATTCAACATTATATTATCAACTATTGTCGATTCAAGCAATTAGTAATCTTTGAAATTGACACTAGCCTACACAGTAAGTGTTACAAATGATTACAGTGTTTGAAAAGCATTTGCATATAAGTTCTTAATAATAAAACATGTATGCAGAAAACTGTTTCCAAACTTGATGTTAAACCGCGTTCTAACAAATTGATTCACATTCAAATGTCATTTTGATCATAAAAGCTGCGGCCAGAGCCAGTCAAGGATTACAATATATAAAAATTAAAACAGATGTATCGAATAATCATCAAGTTCAATTTTAATTCTATAATTAAGCAACATTCTCAATACTCTCGCCAATGAAATTAAATGACAATTATTAACCAACTAAACTGATTGGCAAAAGACAAATTGAGGTGAAAAGTGGGGAGGAAGATAAGAATTGAAGAAAATGATTCATATTCAATCAAATTTTTTGTTTTTGAGGTTAGAAATTTTCTCAATCTCTGATCGATAATCTTCCAGAATTTCGGAAGGCCTAATGAACCACATGTTATAAAGCAGTAAACCAACAACTGGGATAGCAGGCCAGAGCCATTTTTCACTAATGATTGGCAGTAAACGTTTCTTTCCTCGGACTTGTTGACGAGAAACCACTGTAGCTAAGTTGAGTCCACGGCGAACCATTTCTCTATTTAACAATGACATTGTGATAACCTAGACCAAAACACAAAGTGTAAGGATGCAAAAAGACAATATGAATAGTAAATCAATCAAAAATGAGAAAAAGGTATTGAAATTAGGGTTCAACACGAAACCTGGTTTATTAATCAAAACAAATTAACTTACTTTTGCACAGGTTTTTTCCTTGTTAACACACAATTAATTTAATTTCAACTTGAGTTGAACCGATTTTTCTGAAAACAGTGAATTTAAGGGACCGTTAACACATAACAAACTGTAAGAGTAGAGCCAAATGTTTGCTTTTCCCTTAACATTCATTGCAATAGAATTATATTTTCTTTATTATTAATCACTTTAATAGCGAAATTATCAATCACCAAATTATTACAAACAATTAGAATATTTATAGATGTAATTCATTGAAATACCTAACAAGATAAAGCATCTAAATAGATGCTAAATAAACTGAAACTGAAACTTTTGTTGAAATATTGAAATCAAATCAGTTGATTAAGTAAAGCTAAATTAAAACTAAGAAATGATAGCAAAGATAATTATCACGAGAAAATGCAAATTGCTTATTTAAATAGTGGGTGGGTTGTGAATAAAGGGTTAGAAAACTTGAAGACAATTAAGAGCTTCTCAATAATTTGTTTGTTTGGGTTATTGGATCAAGTGAAAGTGCTAGACAAATTAAACTGGTTGTGAGATATTAAGAGTTAATTAAACTTTTAAAACGGCTGTAATTATAATTGAAGCCATGTGTTTCAATATTCATGTCTTTGTGTTTGGTTTGACGATGAGAAATGATGTTAGATTAATAATAAGATTTCAAAAATTGAGATGATTAGAAATACTTCACACGATCGTTTAATAAAACTTATCAAAGCCCTGGTCGTTTACTTAGGTGGTAATATAATTAATACAGTATGTAGGATTAATTTGAGA
Source organism: Tetranychus urticae (assembly GCF_039701765.1). NCBI lineage: Eukaryota > Metazoa > Arthropoda > Arachnida > Trombidiformes > Tetranychidae > Tetranychus > Tetranychus urticae. The sequence goes on along the minus strand of NC_142958.1, from coordinate 4,192,298 downwards.
CCCTAAAGTGGTAAATTGAGCTTTCATTAATTTAAGATTTGGTTTCTAAATCATCATAAAGAAAGATTATGTGTTTAGATATAAGCAATTAAATTCACTAATAATAATATTGAATGTGAATCAACTCACTCAATAAAAATTTAAATTAATAGTCATTAATCATTATTATTTCAGTCAGATTCTTAGATTTGCATCTGACTAAGCATAGATGGAGAAATTATTATCATTGAAATATGTGGATTGCAGTGAACATCATAAGCAGCTGTTATTTAATCAACAATTTACATGAGTTAATATAAACAATTGGTATTTGAAAGTTCTGATAAAGAGATATGTGGAAGCAAAAATATCTCTACTATTGATTGATGATGATACAACTTTAAACTATGTTGAAGTTGAAATAATGGATGAGATGCTTAAGTGATGATGGCTCATTTTTTAGATTCATCTTCATCATGTCTTTACATTTATTTAGTTACCACAAAAGATAAAAAAATACGGCAATATGATCTAAAGATCTATCTTTTTATCTTAAGAAATGCAAATGAATGATGATTTAGAAAACGAAAAGTCAGATTGAAATGGACAAAAGTCAACGTAGGTAATCAGTTGTCATCACATTAACAACCAAATTTGAGGTTAATTTGCAGATAATAAAGTCATTAGTATGGAGGATAAATCTATAAGCACTTGTTTGTTTCCCAAGGGCTTCAAGTGGATAGTTTGTATGTGGTGACCATTGGCGTTTCCGTTTGCTCAAAGTATAATCAGCATCTCAATTTTCCTGAAGAAAAAAAGAAAAAGTCCAAAGAAAGAATAGAAAATTAGAGAAAATATCATGAGAAGAAATCATGTCAGTGTTGAGATAATGTAAGGTCACTATCCCAGGATGATAGAAGCAGAATAAATTTCATTTACCTTTTGAAATCCTAACCCTGTGCATGGTTCATTGTCAAAGTCCTCTTGTCAATCGAATCAAATTTTCTGGAAAGAAAGAAAGAGATTGAGAGATAGAAAATTAATAAAAAATTCAAGATTGATTCAGATTGATAAACAATAGGAAAGGATGTTCACTTGATTCGTTTTCTTGGCTAATTGATACCAAGATCAGTCAAAACGTTATTTACCTGTGAGCAGTTGGGTTGTTGATTTAACATGTTTTAAACATGAGAACTGTCAGCAAACAATAAAAGGTGAACACAGTAATGCAAGAGACAGGACAGAGAGAGAGAGAGAAACAAAACAAAAAACAAACTCACCGGCTTAACATAATTTACACTGCTATTAAGGTAATCTTAATTCACCCGTTGACAAGAGTGAGAGAGAAATAAAGAAGGTAATCACTGAGAAAAAGTTAATTCATTCAAAGAAATGAAATGTGATATCAAAAAGAGACAACAGCAACCAAACAACGACAAAAGAGTAAACATGATTAGGCGGGAGCGAAAATCTCATTGAGCGGAAAATTTAAATTCATTCCTTGGTTTCCAATTTCGAGTCTGAAATATGGTAATAATAAGAAGAAAACAAAATTTAAAGTAAAAAAGGTAAAAGATATTGACGAGAAAAAAAGAAAAGTCTAAAACATTAACTCCTTGTCTTCATTTTTGTTTGAAGAGGAGAGTTTAAAAAATCATCCTCATCATCACCTTCCTCTTCTTAGCTGTCTTCACCTATCATTATAACCATTGTTCATTCAATCTTCCTGTTTACCTTCTGTCTTCTTCTTCTTTGTTTTCATCTTCTCGTTCCTTTGGCTCCTGTCATCACCATTTTTCATCTCTCATTTTAAATGTATCTTCTTCGTCTTCTTCAACAATTTTAATCCTGTTCTTTTATTCCATTGTCATTTTATTTCTCCTTCCTGAGTCTCCTATTTAAAGGTCAATCTGTAAGAAAATCAATATCTAAGATTTACTTCTCATCTTCACCAACATCCTTTCCATCCTCCTCCTTCATTATCATTATCATCCCTAAAACAAAGTCCCTCCCAAGTAACCTCCCTGTCATCAATTCCTTCACCTTTCTCTCCATATTACATTACTATGGACAAACCTTTACATTTCAATCTTAATCGTCATCTTAAGCCTACCTGACTCATCTACTAATCACCTTTATAACCAGAAATCCAATTAATAAAACAAACAGTAATGTTTTACAAATTACAGCTCCACTAATCAGTCAATTGGTAATAGTAAACAAAAACGTTTGATTACATCAAACATTGTCAACTGTTTTCCAGAAGCTATTCAAAAATGAACCCATATGATCGGATAAATGAACATCAAACCACCAAACCTAGAAATACAATTAATAGATGATCAATAATGAATAAATGATGATTGCCATAGTCAATAACAAAGTTATAATGCGGTTGAATATAAAAAAATTTAACTGTGCCATTAGTAAATCAAATTGGGTCCAAGTCAATTGAAATTGAGATGATATAGAGAAAAGGGAGGAGAAGAGAAAGAGAGAGAAAAAAAAGACGATCAAGAAGATGATGATGATGATGATAAGATTGATGATGAAGGGAAAGAAGAAAATGAAGATAGAAGGATGAAAGCAATTCAATTCGTTGTTGACGAATGAATGATAACATTATGTCTACTCCCAGAAAGCAGCTAATATTTCCTCTGATTGGCCAATAGGCGTGTTTACCTGTACATTGTGAACCCTCCGCTCCATGAAATTGTCTAAGATTGAGACGCAAACTCCTCTAATCTGATGATAATAATAATCTCCACCTCTCCAAGTTACAGGATAATCTCCTCCTTCTTCCTTGGGTGAAGAAAAAAACATTCACAAAAACAATGTAATGTTATTATTTATCCTTGTGAGTATGTTAAACTGGCTACCAAAAAAAAGGTTGAAAGCAGAGACTAGAAGAAAGCAAGAAATAACAGAAAAAACGATATAAACAACGAAAATTAATTATTATCAACAGCATTTCTATTAATGTGGAACTTACCTCGTCACAATCATCACTTCAGTTGTTTCCTTATACATTAGTGGATTCACAATAATTAATCAATTTTATATTAATTCAATAAAAAAGGACCAGTTTAACAACACAAACGTACATTTAACCGTTTTTTTTGTAATCGCTTCTGGTTAGGCTTTTGTTTTCTTGCAGCTCTCCTTTGCTGCCATCTTTATTTTACAATTAGCTTTTTTCCTTTCCCGTCCTCTTTTTTTCCCCCTTTCAAAGTGTTGTTGTCATTTTGTTATTTTCATTTCTGGTTATTCAATTGTTTATTATGGTTCAACTTGTCAACTTGTTTTTGTGTCTAATTGTGATTACAGTGAAAATTAATCCTCAACTAAAGTGTTAACTTGAATGCAATAATCATCGTCTAAACCATCATCATCAACATAACCATCAAACCTGATCGCCATTACAATCATCTCAATCATTACACTTTTACATTTGTTTTCCTTCTCGACACATTTTCAACTATTTCAACCTTGTTTTTAATAGTGAGGTTAATCAACAAATGGTATTTGCATTAATTTACCTTGTGATTTAGCATTTTCTTTCTCCTTTTCCTTTTTTCTTTACTGGTTTCTAATCAATCAATCATTCGTTTATTACCATCATCATCTTAACATCATTTAAGGATATTTGCTACCAACAAGTGTAATAATTTGTTCAACTCTTGAAACTCAATCAACATTTTTTACACTCATCATCAAATTATGGACAGCAATTGACCCACCAGGAATTAGAAAGTCCTTTTTTTCATTTGGTTTGCAATCACACTTTATACTTGTAATGTAAGTATCAAATCAAAGTAGCCATTTTTGTCCAAATTACAAAAGTAAATACAAGAAGTAAAATTCATGTGAAAACAAACATTGATTTTTCCTGTTTTAACCTTTGATATTCACATTGAATTGATTTGATTTGACTTGTTAACCAAACTAATGTGGTCAAATAATCAGATTGATTTGATAAATAGAAGCATGTAATGCAGTAAAAGAGTCATCAAAACACACACACCAACAAACATCAGTTAAATTGATTACAATCAGCATTTTACGCGTAATACAAAAGTCACTGTCCATCACAATAACAGTTAGCTAATAAATCTTGCCTTGCATCCTAAGATTACCGATAAATGTAAAAGATATTTACCAGATAATTCCCAGTATAATGTAGTCTTAAATTGATTTCCAGTTGGATAGTAGAGAAGACAGAAAATGTAATAAATTGTTCGCTTATTATTCGCATGTTTCATTGTCCATTCAAGTGTCAAACCCAAACAAACACATTGACATAACCCTGAAAAAAAGGTAACCATAATGCCACCCTCAAAAAAAAACACACCACAACATGACAAGAGAGAAGTGAATGAAAATTGCTTGTTTTATTGAACACTAACAAAGTCATAATGAAATGGCCATCATCTTAAGAAAGTAAAAACATTTTTCACCAAAATATATCCACTTTCAATTACCCTCTGCTCAAACCCACTCTCACCTTATCACCCTCAATCTCCTCTCCTCCTCTAAGTATATCAGTTAGTATATAATGTATGGCCAAAAAACTGTTACAACAATAAACTAGCATTTCCTAAGTCAATCAATCTTTATCATTTTGCTACTTCAAAAGTAAAAAATGTAGATATTAAAAAAAAAGTAGACCAAAAAAGTTGATTTGAATACATTTCACACTCTCAGCCTTTTTCCTCTCCCTCTTCATCATCTGTGTTAGCCAGGCAATCCATGATAATGGATCCTCTTGGAGGTTGACCTCTAAACATAACTTTAAGTTGTTAAGGGTTCCTATTATTATCATTATAACACAAAGAGCAATCCGCATTGAAGCTTTATCGTCATCTTTTCCCTTCGCTGTTTTTTTGTGTGTGTGGTTCAAACAACAAAAAAAGGTTCACTTTGAAGTACGTGAAAAAAAACGTGTGTTAACATTTACTTGGTACATTAGTCTAGCTTCTCACGGCTTTTCACCGCAATCATCTTTATCCTCCTTCAATGATTTTCTTGGTGTATCAAAGTGACAATCATTTAAAAGTTGATTCATTATTTGAAGGAAAACATTTTAATTAGTCTTTAAAACTGTGTAATTGCAACTGTCACAACTAATCTGTCCTTTTGTCCTCAATTTTACGATTTACAATTGCAACCATAAACTTGTTTGTTTTTGGCTTCTTGTCACATTTTTGGCTATTTTTTTATTTATTTGATAAAGTGTTCTCGTGGCGTTTACAAGGCAATACATTGAATGAGATGATAAAAGGAGGCTGAGAGGAAGATGAGTTTATTGAAGATGGATGAGGAAGGTGGTGTGTTTTGTTTAACAGGAGGAGGGTAAATGTGTCCATCAGTGTTTTGATATATAACACAATATGAAAAAGCATTTCAATTGAAAACTGGTAACTGATGGCTTGTTATACTTTGAGGCGTTTTTACACACTTTTTAATCCATTACAATGCATTGAAATACTTTTATCGTCGTTGTGTGGCTCTTTTTGTGACTGTCTGAATAGCCTTTTTAAGGACAGGATTAAGTTTAGAGTACCATTTCTGGTCCATTGAGAGACAAAAAGCCGTTTTTTTGGTTCGCCTTCATTTTGTCAGTTGTTCACACTTACAGATTGTACAAATTCAACAATTTATTATCAACAAATTGTTCTAATTATTTTATCAAATGTTGTACTTATGTGATTGATGGACTAACAGTAAGTTTGAAAGATTTGATGTCTATGATGACTCGAGATTTTAGTGACTTTCTGGTTCATTCGATGTCGGAAATTGGTGTTTCAGGTTGAGTTTATTTACTAAAATATTTTAAAACTCACGAACATTGTCAGACAATTTTGCTCAAAGAGTCTCAATGACTTTTCTGTTTTTTCATCAGATTTTCGGTTGTTCACACTTCTTGCTGAAGATCAATTTCATGAATATTTTTTCAGATTGCAATCTAATTTACAAAATTGACAAAAATTCGAATCGTGATTTGAATCGCGATTCACTTTTCGCTGTCAATCCTTTCAACACAAAAAGCTGATAGAACTTTGAATTTCCATTTTTATCAGGTTGAATGATTGAATGCAGATTCAATTTCTTCATCATTTTTGCACTTTGAAAGTAAATATTTAGACATTTTTAGACTGTTTCAGGTGATTTTTGATTATTTTTCAAATCTCGTCTTTTCTCGCTGATAATATCATTGTGTTTAAAGCTCATCAAATGGGACGGAAATAATGTCATGTTGAAGAGATAATTTTAGTTTTTAATAAGATTTACTAAGAATGATTGGAATGTTTTGACGAGTAAAATGATTATGAGCAGAAGCTTCAGTTAATCTTGATAATAATCTTAATCATCTTTTTAACTTCATCATCATTACCATTATCATCATCATCTTCATCGTCGTCGTCGTCGTCGTCGTCTTCGTTGTTGTGTTTTTTCTTCAAACTTATCTATTTAAATATCAAGCTAAAATTGTTGTTGGCAAGATTAGTTTTGATTTTTTTAGATTCAACTCATATTCAGTTATTATTGTTGTTTCTGTCAACAGATGACAAGAGGAAGAAACTGTAATCATCTGAAAGATTATGGTAAACAGATTTGATTGTTTCCCCTGATTGTGCAGTTGTTAAATAGCCTGAGCTTGTTACATGTTCAATTGTATAATATTGAGCCATTTGTTTCAGTCTTTTCATGTCAAAGTTGAAGTTTCCCTTCAAAAGTAACCTTTCAAATCTCACAACTTTCAATGTTAATCCAATGAGTTTCAATTTAACCCAAACCAATGCAAACTCAATCACAACAATCCTGACAATTAGCATAATCATGATTTATAAACCAATTTATTGATGAAACTAGCAATATTACACTTTCAATGTTAACCAACTGTTGAAGCGGCATTTCAATTGATTAACAAGCTTTTCACATTTGTTTACATCAACAATTAACTCGATTGTTTCCAATGTTTTCATTATTAATTAACTTACTTCAATGATTTGTTTAGCTGAAAGCAAAAATAAGCAAACTTATGTTGAGTAAATAACATTAACTTGTTTGCCTGTTTATTATTGAACTAAATGATTTAACCATTATTAATGTTTAAATGTCTTGTTTGATTTTCAATGTAAATTGATTAGCTACTATTGATTTGAAATGATCGTTTTTTTGGCCTTTTTTTCTTGTTAGTTTTCTCGATTGTTTCCTCTCTGTTAACAGCAATTTTCAACAACAGTTGTATTTGTAAATGCTTATTGTGTTGAAGATGATTTACCTTTAATATTTTGACGATGCAGTTAAGTGGCCTCATCTTAACCCCACATCTTGACTCTTAACACGGTCAAGTGATTTGCGTTTTTGTCATTGTTTAACTTGTCTTTGTATTAAAATCTTGAACAAGAAAGGCAAAGAGGCGAAAAAAAGGCAAAACAAAATGTCTATTTTTTGTGGGAAAAAAGGTAAAAATTTGGTTTTACCTTTTCACTTAAATGACCATTTACTCTGTTTGTTCATTAGTTTGACCAAAGTCAAACATTGAGGCTTATTTACAGCCATTAGGTTAAGTAGGCAAAATAACCTGAAAAAAATAAGCAAAGAGTTCAATGGATTACAATAATCAAAAAGCAAAAATCAATAACCAGAAAAAAAATGTTACAACTTCATCTCTTCATCAGTTTTTCATCTTTTTTTTGATATAATTTGTTCATCATTTTCTTGGCATTAATACACATTTTTACCAAGCAAACTAAGACAGATGAAGAAAGAGCAATGTTGATGAAAAGAGGCAAAAAACGGAAGCATTAGAGAGCCTTTTTATCCCTCACAGAGTGTTATTTACTCCCTGATGTGAGACCTGAAAAGGCATCAAGACCAAAGTACAAAGCGAGTCTCAGTAAACATGGAAAGTAATGTTGAACCATTGATATAAACAATAAGCGAAGAGTAAAGCTTTTCGTTGAATGTTTGATGCTCTTTTGTCGATCCTCTTGATGCTCTTGTTGATGCCCAATATGAAGGCACACGAAGACATAAGACATTGACAAAGAAGCTCGAGAAAGCTCGTAAGAAGTTGAAAAAAAAGGAAAAGCTAAAAGACCAACAATAATATTTGAAAATACAATGTAAAAAGTGAATAAAAAGTACGATGTAATGGTAAAGATGAGCCTATAAAAACTCACCTCGAGCAACGTTTGAATGCATTTTTTGTTGTCATCTTCATTTCAAAGGCAACTTTTGGCGATATGTAACAATTGAAAGTGAACCTTGAGAACCCAAACCATTGGCTTCATCCTATTATTAACAAATGATTATTGATAATAATAATGAACAATAATAAGAACGGAAAAGTTGAACATGTTGACTAAAGGGAGAAATAAATTGATATTAGTTTTTATCATTAGTATTCATAGATTTTCCTCTTTTTGCTTTGTATTATTCCTTCACCTGATTATTTACCTGGACTACTTGGTTAACATGTTGTGGGAGTTTTGCTACTTTTATAATGGCTTGAGAGGAGGAAACATATGAGTTGATCAGCAATCAAAAGAAGAAGGAAAAAGAAGAAAAATTTCAAATTCTCTTTTCATTTTCATCTTTTCATCCTTTTTGTCTTCCTTTCACAGCATTTTATAGGTTAACCTTAATGTGTCTTTTTCACCATCTTTTCATCTTCACCATCTTCTTCATCATCTTAAACTTGATCTTCTTCTTTCCTGTATTATTCCTATACCATGTTGACGATCAACTTTATCATTCCTTTTGCTGTTACCTTTAGCGTCTTAATTGATATTAAATGATTAAATTTTCATCATTCCATGTTTATCATTCATTAAGTGGGTTCATTGAGAGCATGAAAAGTGTTGAAGAAAAGTTTGAAATGCTTTTTCTTTCCTCTTCTCTCGCGATAACGTTTTAAAAGGTTATTGTTGTCGCTGTTGTTTTTGTCAAGATGAATAGATGTTAACCATGATAATATTATGATGCTGATGATGATGATAAAAAGATTATTAAAAGATTGATGTGAATGACAAAAAAAGAGACGATTTCTTTTGATTTTGTCTTCTTTTCTTTCTTCTGTTGATGGTCAAAAATCTGTTGACACTATCAACTGATATTATCAATGGATGTCACCTTTAAGTAAAAATGTTATTCTTCATGATATACTCACTATATTTATGCTTATTTAGATGCTTTTGTTTCTTACAGAATATTAGTCTCTATTAACATTGTTGAGAAAATGTTCATTCAAATGTCCACCTTGTTGTTGTTATTTTTGCTCAATTGTCACAATGGTCAACAAAGGTTAACTCAGCGAGTTAACCTTTAAAATGAACCTTTTTCTTGTCCAGTGCAGCAGTAGCAGCAGCAAAAAAAGAGGACCAACAATAAGAAGAAAAAAAAGCATGAAAAAGGCAAGATAAGGTGATAACCATCAGCAAGTGAAGCAAAGACATTTCTCGATTCATGTTATTCAATTGTTGGTGATGCTGATCAACAAAAAGGGTTTTACTTGCACATTTTCAAGTCAAATCTTTGGGTGAAACCTTTACCGTTTACTTGGTACAAAAGGTTCCTTTTGCTTCCTCTTTTCATCTTACCTTTAATAGTCTTCTAACCCTTGAAAACTAAATGGTAATATAAACTAATTGGTAGGCTCATTTTGACCCTTCATCCTCCTCCTCCTCCTCCTCCTCCTTTCCTCTTTTATCAAAAATATATATTCCCTTATCCCTTGGACAAATGATGATAATGATGGCGATAAGGGAAACCATTGAAATAAACCTTTACATTGTGTTGACCCTTTACCTAAATTTTGATCATTTCCAAGATAAATATCTTTCTCTTGGCAGCCCATCGTTATCAACATTATTAACATTATTATTGCAGCTCTTATCACTCCCTGTTTATTCAATCAATAATATCAATATTTATCCATATTTATTCATTTCTTCCCTCACAATGTTTATCAACCTTTTTACCCTTAACTACTGTTTAACCTCACTTTAACCCAACTTTGTTGACCCATTTGATGACAGCCTTTTTCATCGGACTCGCCAATCCTCTTTTAATTAGCAATTGTTGCCAAAAATTTTACTCTTGCTTTTTTTCCAGTTTTCAATTGAGAATCACTTTTCAAGTTATTGATTTCATCTTGTTGTAATCCAATCAGCCTGTAGTTTGATTAATTGATCTTGTTGATTAGCATTGTATAAATGGTGATTCAGTTAATCAGTTTGATAATTTTTCTCATTTCCAGTTTTCTTTCTCTCTCTTTCACTTTTTCAACTTTTAACAAAAAGCTAAATTACGTTTGAATGCTGATTAATGATATAATATGAATATCTGTTACTTTCCATTGCATTGTTATATAAAACCATTGATGAGTAATTCATTGATGAGAATTGATAATTTGATGGTTTCCGGTGTCATTTGTTGATAACCTGTAGATAATGTTAAAGATCACATTTCATTTCATCTTAGCTTGATTCATCTTCCCAACCATCCTCATCAGCATCTTCATTTACATCATTTTTTGATGAATGTAAGAAACAATTTTTTCTTCCATCTTAACTTACACAATCACAATGAGCAATTGTTTTCAAACGGGCAAAAAACTGAAATCATTAAAAATATCATGAACTATAAAAATTATTGTCAACTTTGATCATGAAATTTCAATAACTTTCCTCCAATCATTCATTGTACTTGACTTACAGTTTGTGTTAAACTTTACCCTCAACGTTCAACTTTTGCCCAGAATTACATTTCAAAAGGTGTTTCTTGTTCAACTGCAGTTTCCATCTTTAATTATTATAATCAATATAATAACAATCAATCATCTTTTCAACATCATAATCAGCAATCTCTTCCGAAAGGTTAACCTTGAAAGCCCAGTAAAAACACCAAAATGACTTGACATTGTTCTTGGAAACAAAATGAGTGAAAACAAACTGAAACCCAAAAATGGTTGAAAACGCATTTACCTTACATTATTCAACAATTTTAACTCACTACAAGAATCTTTAATTTTCACACTTTTTTTATTAGTCTGTTGCTAATCAAACCGTTAAACTAAAGGTTAACCAACAATTGGAGCTTAATTGTTTCTCAAACACACGAGCATTTTAAATACGGAAGCAAATGATTATGTTTAACTTTGATTAGTTTAATTGCCATTGACCTGAAACTTGATAAATAATAACAAAGGTTAACCTTTCAATTTCATTGATTTTCAAAGAGTCTTTCTGTTTGAATTGAAATTTTAAATTGACCAAATTATCATCATCAACATTACCATCAATTTTGATCCTCATCTTCATCATTACACTATAAATCAAAAGTTAATATTATTAGCTTAATTTACTTCCTTAATGTGTTCAAATTTACTCTCATGGGAAACAAGTAAATACAAATAGAAGCCAAAAAGTAAAAAGATTTCTTGATTATATATAAATATTTTCATATTCAACATAAGCTTTTTGTTTGCATTCACTGTTCATGTAATCATTGTTATAACATTATTATCATCGATTATTACTCTTTTTTATTATTGATGATGACGAGGACGATGGTAATGATGATGATGATGATCAGAATGATGATCCAATTTCAATTCTTTCACATGATTAACTTGATTTACTCTCTTGAGATACTCGCTTTACTTTTTCCTCCTCCTATTCAACATCTCTGAGTATATTTTGTTTTTAAAACATTACACAAAACTGGTTCACTTGATTTACTGTTATTTTATGGCCATCTACCAGATTAAAGCTTATTATTAATCCAAAGTGTTGATAATAGTGTTGATTGATTGAGGGGCTGGAATTGATTGTTTGAGCTGCACTATTAATCGCTTTTAAATGCAATAAATCAAAGTGTTTCCACAAGTCAACATCTAACTCTGAAAATTAGTGAGTTTTTTTGTCTCTATTTTAAATTGAAATTTATCACTTTTAATGTCACCAGAAGTTTATCCAGCAATTGATTCAGTTTTTTATTTCACTTCTTGTTTGCCTTCTTTATGTTTATTTTCACCTTTTAACTGTAATCATTATGATAATGCAATTAATTGTGATTGTTGCATTTCATTTGAAAACATTTACAACGGGAAGTCAAGTCAATGAGAGGTTAAAGGTTGAAAAGGATCAAATGAAAATGAAAACCAGAAAAATCATGTTTATCTGGTTCTTTTCATGCGTTTACTCATTTTCATTCATCAATAACATTCAACTTCATTCACTTGTAGTTTTTTATCATTATATTTGTAATCATAACTGCCTTACGTTGGTTGAGTGTTTTGGTTAATTGTTTTAAACTAACCTTTGATTCCTTGCATTCCTTAATTTTTGTGTTTTGTTTCTCATTTTTCCAGATTTGTATTGATAGAGAGCTAAAATTATTAGCATTATTATTATATAACTTGTGCTGAGTAAAACCTTGAATTAACATTCAATGGCAAGCACAACAACAACTTCACAAGGAGCAGCAAATTTCAACTGTTATTGGGGAATGATTGGTTCAGAAGATAATTCAGGTAAATCTCTAGCATTTTTGCTCGTTAATTTTGATTCACCTAATTCAATATTTGTATCACTTTAAACTCTAAAGGATTTAACACAAGTGTAAACAGTAACAGTGTAAATCAAAGTTTAACAAACTGTCAACAAGCAGCCAGTCTTGACTATAGTCACAGTGCATACTCAACGGGATCAACAGGTTATCCTGCCTCTTATTATGCAGTCAGCTCGGGATCGGCTTATGGTTCGGCTGCTGCTGCCACTGCTTCAGCAGCAGCAGCTTCAGCAACCCTTTATCAACAGTTGGCTGCTACATCGGCCTCAACCATGGCACAGTTAATCAATTGGGATCAAACAGCAGACGAAGAAAACAAATCAAAGTTAACCGCATCCTCATCCAGTTCATCTTCATCGAAGAAAAGTTGCCACTATTCATTCAGTGAATCCAATTCTCATTATGTTCACCATCCTCATCATCCCTTTGATACAACCTCATCTAAATCAACATTTGACCTTCTCTCTGCTCATCACACCTCATCATCATCTAAAAAGGGTAAGTTGATTACAAGTTTAATCCCAATAATCCAACCAATCAACTTTGAAACCATTCAACAGCAAATGTGTTCATCAAACTTGAAGGTGATTGAATGATTTAATTTTTACTTTATCATCCTCATCATCATCACTACTGTTAATTTACAGCTCAAGTGGTTTGCATGAAAAAAGGCAAGAGAAGAGAAAAATATTTTTTTCTCTTCATCTTCCTCTCCTCCTTTTACACTCTTTTTCATCATCTTAATCAAATCAAGTGAACTGATAAGTTATTGGCTTGATTAATAGCTTATGGTTAAAAAAAAGATGAAAGCTTATTGGTAAATAAGATTGTTTGAAATTTGATATGAAAACAACTTGAAAATGAACATGAATAACATGAAGGAAACAGCATAATTCAAAAAGTAAAACAAAGAGCAAAGTGAAAACTGTTGAAACCTATTAAGAAATTAATATCAACAATTTACAATAAACGCTTTAAGTGCATTTAATTAACCCAAAAAGCCATTCACCAATTGCTCAACAAGTTTCATTACAAGTTATTAATCAACTTTCATGCAATTACAGGTGAATATTGAAAAACACGTCTGTGAAACATTAATCATTCAGTCACCAAGAAGGTTTTCATGAACAATCAACATTTGCTTTTAAATGTATTAATGATGATTTCTCGATGTAAAGAGTAATGAATGAATGAAGACAGTAAAGGCAAAAATCATTTAGTTGCTTTAAATGCTGTTAATTTGGTATTTTGGTCAAATGCAAAAAGGTCACTTGTTTAGGTCAGAATGGACAAAATGCATTTTTAGCTTTTCTTTCTGAGTCTCTTTGCCAATCTATTAGCATTTGGTTTCCGGTCAACCATTGAAAATATTCATTTATCCTGTTCATTTGTTAAATGTTGAAGAAGATGAAGAGCTTTTCGCCATCCCAATGACCACAGAAACAAAAAAATCTCCTTGGAAACATTCATTTTCTTGAAAAAAAATTCTTTTCCCTTCAGTCAAAGGTCATTTTCTTGGGCCTTATTTTTCCTTGCAAAGAAACAACCTCTCTTTTTGCATCAATCACTTGTTTCAAACTCTCTCCTCCTCCTCTTCATCATCATCATCTTTGCATCTTTGAACTTGAAAAAAGAAGAGAAATGTTTTACTAAATAAAAAGTATCCATACATTACCAGTGGTTAGTGTTTTGTGTAGTCAACTTTTACCATCTTTCGTTTGTGCCTTTTTGCTCTTTACTTGAAATTCATTTTAATTGTAAATTCCGATTAAAATGGATTGGTGTTCGTTACAAATAGATCGAGGTCCAATGAGAAATCGTCATTACCAACCTGGTTATCGTAAGTGATGAACAGAGTTGACCCTTTAATAAACCAACTGTCAAACAACCTCAACTAACCTTTCAACTTATGCAGGTTCAATAGCTTCAATGGCAAATAACAGTACAACAGCACAAGCACCCAATTTCAACTACTATTGGGGAATGTGTGGATCAGACGATAATTCAGGTAAGAAATTCTTTATCCAGACAATTCCATTCAAACACCAAAAACCCCATTCAAAGTCTAATCCAATAACCTAAAATGAATTTACATTTCCTTTAACCTGATATCATTTGTTTCACACAGGCTTTGTAAGTGGATCATCAAATACTTCAGTTAATCCAATGGCTAATTGTGCTCAGGGGAGTCTTGATTATCCTTATAATCCTTACAATCAAACCAACCCTTGGTATCCCTACTATACCAACCAGGGTTATGGTACAACGGCTTCACCTCTGTACCAGTTGGCTGCTCATATACCAACGGCAACTTCATCGACCCCAATGGGTTCACTTTTAACGGCATCTTCTTGGGATGGAATCGATCAAGATGAAAGCAAATCCCTGATAACTTCAAGTAAACATCAAACTTCATCAAGCAATGGTACCAATAGTAATGATAGTAATAATAATACCAATACCAATAACAATAATAGCACTTCTAATAATGCTAATAACAATAGTTCTAGTAATGTTAATAATGCCAATAGTAATAATAGTGATAATTGTAATAATAATAATGCTACTTCCAATAATAGTTCAGGAAGCAAAAGTAGTAACCTTAATGCATCAACAAGCATTTCCAATCAGAGTAATGAGTCAAACAATACAAATGTTAATACAAGCAATGCAAGCGCCGCAAACAGTGTTAATGGCAATGTAAACAACAGTTCAACATCAACAACAATCAACACCAACAACAGTGGAAACAGTTTTAGTGCAAATTCAAACAGTACTAACAGCAACTCCACTAACAATACAAGTAACAGTAACTCTAGTAATAATACTAATTGTGTTAATAGCAATTCAAATAGTAACAGTTCCAATGCAACCAATTCAACTTCAATTGGTAATAGCAGTAAAAAACATTGCGCTTACTATTTAAATGAAAATCCAACTCATCATTATTCAAATGTTCACCATCCTTTGGATACAAATCAAACAATTACACCCAAACTTGAACTCATCACAAATCATCCCAATCCATCAAAAAAAGGTAAATACATTTCGAACCTTTTTTTCAGGATAAAATTTCAATTGCAATCATTGAATCTGCTTTGTCAATTTGTCTCAACCTCAGTTAAAGATTTCTGTAAAAGTTGAAAGTTTAAGTTGAAAGTTTATCCAAAAGTGAACATTTATCCACATTTGCTCGGATAAAGGGAATCCGGATTTCCGTTGTCAATTGTTAGTGGAATCAATGGATTAAGAAGGTTAAACTAAGTTGAAAAGCTATGCTTTAATCTACTTTAAGCTACTTTACTTGATAATCATGTCAAGTCAATAGGTTTGATGAAAATGTTAACAGATTAACAGTTGACAAAAGGCAACAAATTTACGAATAGATTAACTCACTAACAGAAGAAAACTGTTTTTATAAGAAGATGATTATGATGATCAGCGTCACCATCAGGATCATCATCATGATGAGGATAAGTGAGGGAAAGTGAATGTAATAACTGAATATAGACAGAAGTAAAAAAAAGAAGAGAGAAAAATCTTTCGAGTCTTTTCTTCTTCTTCTTCTTCTTCCTCCTGAGTTTGTCTATTCATTGAAACCATTGTCTACCTTTTGCTCCTCTGTCTTTTCATCCCTATGAAACCTGAGATTTTCAATGTCGAGCATCTCTTTGACAGGATGAGACAAGAAGGATGACTAGAGAAAGAAGAGGAGAAAGAGAGTCAGGATGAGAGGAACGTTAAGGAGCAAAAACCACTTTTGCTCTCAACTTGATTATAACAATATTTGCTTTATAATGGTTTGTCATTTTATTTATTTTTTTCTCCTTCTTTCTCCATCCATTTTGATTCTTCTCTCTCTCTCTCACTCTCATTCACTATCATCCTTCCTTATCTCATCTTATCATCATCTCACTCATTTCTATCTCTTCATCTTATTGTGATTCTTTGTGTGCTCTTTTGCTTATTGTTAATACATTGACAGAAGAAGAAGATGAAAGATGTTTGGGTTGGTAAAAAAAAGTAAAGTAAAATTGCATTAAACTTGTAACTTTGTATTGTTTTTTTTTTCATAGTTTATAGTTTTTTGCCTTCAATTTTATCAATATTTGCTTTTGATCCAGTTCAATTTTATAACCCATTTACCTTGATAGCAAAATTTTGAAATTTCCTTCGATTTTGAGTTTCTGGTTGTCGCTATTTTAAGTATTAGAGCATCGATACAAAGCTTGAAGTTTTTTCAGATCAGTTTTTGAATCTTTCTATCTTTCTTTCTTTTGAATCTTACATGTATCTAGTTTTTTGTACTTTTTTTGGAATGAGAAATTGCTTTTTCCAAGTATTTTTGATTGGAGTTGAGGTTATGATGAAGTTGCTAGCATTTGCTTTTTATCGTAAAATGTTATGAGATTTGGAAAGGTTTGCAGCTTTGATCCATTTATTTAGATACTTTTGTAGTTGGTTTACTGAAAACTCAGCCTATCGCTACAAATTACTGGGATGAACCAATCAGCAAGAGTGAAGGTAAATGAAATAAACTATTCCAGATGATTATTCACACTTGAGTTGCTCTTGTATTATCTTGGTTATTCAAAACATAGGACATTTTATCTTGTTCTTGTTTCTTTGTTTCATACTGAAACATCAGGATTTGTTTATAGGTGAAAACAGGAGAATCGAAATTCAGAGTAAAAACAAAGTTACTTTTCATGTGCAAACCAAGAATAGAATTACTAAATCGAGTGAAAACTCAGAATGCAGGTCAAGTTCAAGCTAAAAAAGTAAAGTAAAAATGAAAAAAACATTTGAATATTTGCTATCAAAATACAATAATTTACTGGATAATCTGTTTGGCATTCATTTTTCTCTATTCATTGATTCCAATATCGTTCTTGTAATGAGATAATTTACCAATAAACTAACGGATTGTTTCAAATTGACATTTGCTTCTCAAATATCTCTAAAATCATTTAATACAACATGAAGTCTAATAAAGATTCAGTTTAGACAAAAAAGAATTGAAATTTCACAACATTCTGAATTCCACTCTAACTGTCCACTTTACTTGAACAGGCACAACCAAGGCTGGAAGAGGTCGAGGTCGCCGTCAACCAACCCAATCACCCGATCTTGAAAATCACTTGGAAAGGGTTTTCATTTGGGATTTAGATGAAACTTTAATCATTTTCACAAGCCTTTTAAACGGTACTTTTGCATCTAAAACTGGAAAGGTAAGTGAACATTTATCTTTATTGTTCAAGTGAAATTCAAATGCACAATTAATATCTTTAATCTCTCATCAACAACAAAAATCTGTAAAGTTACACAAAAAGTTGCCTGTGTGTTCACCCAGCATTTCCCATGTTTTCAGCTTTTCGGCCCATTTCTTTGGATAACTTTACTTTTCTCATCATTACTTGACATCCTTTCCGCATCTTTTTTAGTGTGTTATAATGAACCTGAGAAGATGATGAAGATGTAATTTTATTTTAACTTTATTTTCTTGGGTTCAAGCCCAACTCACAAATTGCAAATGAAAAGATTTCATTGAATAACAATCAACTCATCAACAGCAACTTGATGAACATGAATTTATTGTGAGAAATATTTTTATGTCAACATTACATTCCTAAGTGATAACATTAAACTAACCTTTAATTTTCAATTTTGCCAATTAATTATTCAAAATTGTGTTTCTAATTAACAATCAATCCAATCGTAATCGGATAAATGAATCAAATTTAAAGATTCAACTTTTGTTCACATTTTACTTTTCATCCAATGACCTGCAAAGCTTCAGCTATTATCAACATTGAGATGATCAAAACTCATGATCATGATAATTTACAATTTTCTTGGAATCAATCATAATAATGTTAACAATAATAATGATAATTATGTTTTTGTTGATAATAATAAAATGTTTACTTTCCCAAACTCAAAGGTCAACTGATTGTTAACAGGAAAAAGGATTGAATTACAATTTAGCAAATTTTTTCATTCACTTTCAACTCAATTGATGAACACTTTTCAAACACATTTTTAACTTTTTAAATCAATCTCAAAGTTTAATTTCGTTCAATATCAGAGTAAAGGAAACTTCATTTCAACAATTATTCACGGTTTGGACCATTTGACTCTTCGTCTTGCACTGACCATTAGCTTACCATTAATGACATTGACAGATATTTCATATGCGCTCTTTGATTGATGATCATTTTGTGTGTTTGCGTCCTTTGCGTTCAACCTTTTCAACTGATGTTTCCTTCAAGCTCTACATTTGAAAACTCACAAGTTATTGCGATTTTAGTCTGTCAATTAATAGTTAATTATCATCTGTTTCAATCACTTTTTTACCACATTAATACAGAATTTTTTTCTTCTATGAAACAGTTTTTTATCATCATCATGATTGAACAAAACAAATGATTGACATGAGTTGAAATGTTTAAGGTTATCTTAGAGTTGAACTTTTTTTGGGCAAAAATATTGATGATGATGAGGATGATTTTGAAGGATGACAAAAAGATGGCTGAGATAGAGAAGGTAAAAGGATGAAAGATAGGATAAAAGGTTAGAGGAGCTTTTTGGTGGTGATTTTTTTGCATGATAACAACCATTGTGACAATAAAATAATAAATATTGTGGTAAATAGCGACTGGGAATTGTTAGTGACACTTGACTGATTCATGATTTAACTTGTTTGCTTTGCCTTTCATTTCATTATTTTGGGTTGTTGTTAAAAAGCAACCAATTTAATGACATTGAATCAAATCAAATTTGAACACTTATTATTGTTTCCATTTGTATGTCAATACCAATTGGCTTCATACATATTCCTATGAGACTTTATTATTGAGGTTACCTTTTCCTATTGTGCTAATCAAATCATTGACAAATGTAAAAACCATTTACATTTTATTTGCCTTTATTGTTGTTTATTAACAATATTGGCAACAATTAGATTTTAAGATAAAGCCAATCATGAGCTTGTTGTCAAATGTAAATTCAATTTGACCAACAATCATTTCAATTTCAATGAAAACACATTTTAAAATCATCTTTTCAACACTCAAATGATTACATTTCATTTAATCATTTGTCTTGACTTTTACAGATGTTTTTATTGCTCTTTCAGTTTTCACCAAGCATGAGCATTCAGTCTTTGTTTGCATTCGTCTATTTCATGGTTACTCTGAGTCGATTCAGTATTTAATTGCAAGATTTATCGTTAAAACGATCAACTGTTCATCGACTGGTTTAGTTAATTTGAATTTCAATTAATACGCCAACCACTGCATTGATTTACAAACGTTAGATGGCGACTCGGATTGCGTGTAAATGACAATTCGTTTTAGTTTCAAATTGAAAATTTCAAATTGTGATTGTGATTTTTTTATTGATTTAGTTTTATTTAATTTCAGTTTTCGCTATTTATGATTAATTTTATTGCTGCCATTTTGATGTTTAACATTCCCTAGTCTGTCAGTATTCATCAGTTTCTTAAACGTCTCAATATGTTTCTTTTTAGTCTATCAACATTAATCTTACACTGGTCTATATTTCTTGCCAACTTATAAGTTTACACAGCTTTTTTGCTTGATGTCTCGATCAACTGGGCCAACATTATGGAGCAATTAACAATAATTTTGTAACTTTTATCATCTCAATCACAGTAATTTAATTGTGATTAAAATTCCATGACAAGTTTTCTTGCCTGATAAAAATCTATTCACTTTACAAGCTATGTTACAAGCTTACTCTTTTTCCCCCTATCTCTTGTTGATTGGTGAACTATTAACTTCCTTTCCTTAACTTTATTTTTCTTACACGTTACTCAGCTAACTTGATTACTTCCGTTTGTATTTCGGTAATAATTAGTATTATGATTATTAGGTCAGCGCTCAAGCGTTGAAAAGTAAGTTAAGCAATGATCTTTGCGTTTAATTTTTTGTTGTTAAACAGCTTACGCTGATATCTTTTTTTAATGTGTAATTACACCAAGAAGTAAATATTAAAACAACGACGCCATCAAAGATCAACTGCTACTTTCAGTGTTTACCTAACTATGCCCATAAAATAGCTGAATATTTAACATTCTTTAAATTTTTACGCTCAATAGTTACCTTACTGTGTGTGTTTCGCCTGCTGGAGCTGCCATTGGGATAGAACAGGAAACAAGCCAAAGACAAAGGTCTTCTTGCATCAAATTAAAGCAAACAAGCAATGGAAAGGTCAACAATCAAAGAAGCCGTAACACAAGATAAACTGCGCCAATTAACACAATCAGCTTCGATTCACACTCGCAACCGTATCCTCAGCCACTTACAGACCAACTTGTTCACAATCGAAGCATTGTCTTTTTTTACATTATTATTACCAATTTATTGCACTGTGGCCAAGAAATTAATATTAATAATGAAAAAAACGATTGACGAACTTTCCAATAGATTTGCATTCGATTGCAAAGTTATATCAGATTTGATCAGGTTAAGAGTTTTTCAATAGTTACTCAGCCAATAATCAATTGACCTCGATTCTTATTAATCAAATAGCAATTTTTCAATTCACTTTCATTTCTCTCCATCTCGATTTGATGAATTATAATATTAATCATCAAGAAAAGTAAAACTTGCAGCATAAATTATAATAACAACAATCAAGAGTAATTTAAAGTTTCTTTTTTGTACTCAACTAAGAAAGCGAAAGTTGATTGTAAATTAAAACTTGTTATATTAATAATATCTGAAGGAAAGTAAAAAAATTGTAGGAGTAATTGAGAATCAATTGTTCAATTGATGACGATAATCATGATTATTGCCGATGGGAATCATCATGATTCGTCTTCACATTTGTGGTTTACATTTTCATGCTTTATAACTGAATTATTTGAATTACCTTAAGGAAATGGTTCAATTCAGTTTCTCTTTTCTTCAACTTTGAGATTGATGATTAAATATGATTGGCAAGTTACATTCATCATTAAACTAATCACAATTTAAATGTTGACTTTAAGTCAATCCAATTGTATGGCCAAAAAAGCTATTGAAAATAGTGACTTTACTCTTGAAAAATCAAATTATCCTTGTTAACCTTATTTCATCTACAATTAATAGTCACAATTAGATTGGACAATTTACATTGGATCAACCTTTTAACCAGTTAACACTTGATCAACAATATTACCTTGAATTGCTGACAATAACATTTAACTATTATTAACTATCCTTGATTATCATTGTTTTAAAATCATTACTCACAGTTAAATCGCTAATCAAAATTCATAAAAATGATTAATTCAAGGTTTGAAAGCCATTAAATTGTCCATCAATTGTTTACAATTGAAAACACTTTTCTCATAAATTAACCAAAATCTTTCCAATCTTTTTCAACCAACAATATCAACTTGGATCAACCACAATTTGATTGTTTTACCATCAAAAGGTTATTCAAATTTCAACATTAATTGTGAATATCTTTAGCTTTTTAATTGTTTCAATCAACCCTGTAATTTGGATTCTTTTTCAATCTCAACTCTTTCAGTTTGCCAACAATCAAATAATTTGAATGAACAATTCTTCCGTCAGTTTGAAGTTGCAAAATGATAAACATTATGATTAAATTAACACCATAAAAGGTTTAATAATTGAACTAATTATAGTTACTCATTGATTAATTTGGTGAAAGTAAATTGTTACTTTTCAAGTTACCATACAAAAGGCGAAAAGTGAATGGCAAGAAAAATTGAAAAAATGATTTGTTCACTGAAAAAAGACCTTTTTTTAAACCATTAAAACACCGTTATTTATCAATCAAGTTAATTGCATGAGATAAAGGTGAAAACCTCAGAATAGAATTGTAATTGTCATGTTATCATTGAACAAGAAAACTTTGATTCTCACAAGCAATTGATAAGCTTCAATTTTCAAATTTAAATACAACATTTCCCAACATTTAATCATTTAACAATTTCCTCTACTTTACCTTACAATTAACCAAGGTAATTTAATTTCTTTACCTTCACACAGCAATTGTCATTAAAATGCGTAAAAATGTCTATTCACTTGAAATGGCCAAATAATATTCAATTTTATCGTCGATTCAAAGTCAATAATGAAAATGGGTTTCATTTGAAAAGCTTCATCAATTGTTCAACTTTAAGTAATTAACTTATTAATTATTGATTGGGTTAACATTGAAATTAATCAAAAGTAGACTCTGAACCTTTGACCTTAACTTTGTCGATGAAAATGATTCCAAATTGTTGGCTAATTGTATTGAACAGTGAACCTGGCTAATTGCTTGTAACCAAGTTTCATCCATTGAACCATCAATTTATGTTTTCAATTTGATTTGTAATTTGATTCATTTGATTAGTTAAATTGTAAATGGCAATCGAAGCATAAGTTGATGGAAAAGTGAAAGTTGATTAAAGATTGAAGTTGAACATTGACTTTGTGAACTAAACATTTAGATCCATTGTTAACCAAAATTATTGTTAAACATTGTTATGAAAGGAAATGAAATATTGATATCAACCTTGCTATGTATTATCACAGGGAGGTAAAAATATCTTGATCACTCCAAGTGATTGTTGATTGTTGAGTGTAACCTCGATTCCCTGCTTACCCTTTAATAATGATCAACGAATCGACTATTTTTGGGTTCCGTTTATTAAAGCTTGCTTTCAATTGGTGAACAATTTCCGATTCATTCAAACATGTTTGCTCTTGAATGTATTTTGCTTTTGATTTCATGGTGAGGATGAAATGAAATTTGCTACTTTTAATGAGAAAAAAGCAAAACAAATCATCTTCTAATCACAAGTTTCCCTTTAATCAGTTAATCATTTGACGATTTAAAGGTTAATAAATGTTAAAATCGTATTCAACTGTTACTATCAAAATAAACAATCAAATAAATTAAGGAAAAAAAGTTCCTCAATCTTTAGCAATTAGTTGATTCAAGTTATCTAAATATTGATTGTGTGAAAATTGATATCATTTTCATTTTGACATTTACACTCATCATCAATTAAACCCTTTTAATGGTTTAATGGTAAACAATTCAAAGGGTTTAATCATTGTCAATTGTCCATTGCGATCTCAAGGTTTATTGTGGGCATAAATTTTGATAACTTGAATCGGTTAAATGTGATTAAATAGCAAATGATAAATAACATTTGACCAAGTCAAGTGATTTTCAAGTTATTTTTACAATTTGTAATGTTAACCCAACTTGTCTATGTAATTAAATAATGTCATAAATTGTTGACTATTTAAAAGACTATATTTATAAACCAAAAGCTATTAGTTAATTGAAGTTGAACAAAAATTGTTTAATTCGTTTTTATTACACACTGAAGATGATTAAGATGATTGTGATTGAATCACATTAAGGCTTCAACTGGACTCTTTACTATCTCTATGTGTGTTCAACTTTTTAATTGGGTTTTGGGTTAAGTTGATGGTTGCCTGAAGCGCTTTTGATTCCCCTTTTTTTATCTCAATATTAATGGATTAGATTTGAGATAAAAACTGTCAACAAAAAATTGAAATGAGATGAATATGATATTAACATGGGAAAAGGTAAGGTTGGGTGAGAAAAAGGATTGAACCAGAGGAGAAAGCTTTTTGGTTAATTGGGTTTGTTGGTTGAAAGTTATTGAATCTGGTTAATCACGCCATCAATGGTAATTAAATGAAACGAGTTAACCTTTTACAATCAACCTTTTCGCCATCAACTGATTATCACTTTTAATTGTAAAACCTTTTCAAATTTTTCTCACAGATTTAAAACTCAATTAGTTTCCAATCAACTTGTGAATCCATTTTTTGTCTCCCTGTTTACATTGATCTTTAACGTTAAACTAGTTTTTTTTAATTGCTCAAGAATCATCAGTTACTAAGCAGCTTTTGATCATTCATTTCAGGTTAATCAAGTAAATCATATTTACCTTGATTATTTTATTGTCTTGTAATCAGATTATTATTGATGATAAATTATTTCACGTTTTTTACTTCATCATAAAGTTAGTGTTAATTTGCTTGCATTTAAAAAAATGTCGTTTTAACCATTTTTCATTTCATTTTTCTTCTTCTTCTTCCTAAATTTAGTTCTGAATCAACTTTTTTCTGTCCAATTGTTGAATGTTTCATTTAAAAGTTCATGTTTCAAAGACTTCGATCGATAAGTTGAAGTCGATTAATCATGTTTGAAATTCACGAAAACAGTGAAAAAAATTAACAAAAGTTCAATGATGATTAATTGATTATGAATTATGTTGTTAAGCTGACATTTTCAATTAACTCTCAATGAATATTGATTTTGCATGGAAATATCCAAATTTGATTAAATGATAACCTTGATTAGTTGACGAATCAAAGCAAATCTTGATTAATGGATTAATTGTGAAATCAATAAATTGCCTTGAAATGAGATCAACAACATTTGCGAGTAAAAGTGTCAATCGATTGAAGAAATGTTGATTTAAATAAAGTTTCACTCAATTTTCAGCCAACACTAATGTCACTTTTCAATTGTTCATTTATTATTAGCGTTTTTTCAGGCTCTCATTGTTGATTCACAGATTATTTGAAAGATGATTAAGCTTCAGATGATAATGATGATTGAATAGTGACGCGGAAGTTAAATATAAGATGTTAAAATTGATGCGGAAATTTGCTTTTTTTCTTATTCCTTTCATTAGTCAGTCACAAACAAAGATGATCATGTTGTTAACTTATCCTGCTTCATGATAATCCACCTGATCATCATTGATGACATTTTTTTCGCCATTTTTTATCCTTTCTTTACTTTCACTTAAAGCTTTTAGCTTAACCTTTTTTTGCCTCTCATTATTTCAAAGTTAACTGATTGTATTGAAATTTTGCTTGAATTTGTGACTTCGGTCACAATCAAATTTATCAAAACAGATTGTAATCAGTGGATCAAATGAATTACAATTAACAACCTTAAGGGTAAACTTTCAACTTGTAATTCATCATAAACTGTTCAATGCAACTTAAGTGCTCATCATGATTGACATTTATCATAATTTAAACCAATAATTACATATTAATTCAAAGGTAGATTGTGATTAAACTGTTTAAGCGAAAAGATTTTCTGGTTCATTTTTTTCTTCTTCTCTCTTTTTTTCTGGTTTCACCAGTTTTACTGTCCATTGATTGTTGGTAATCTAGTTGTTAATGATTACCATTTGTACCTTGACCTTCATTTTAATCTTAATTTTGATTTGAAACCATGTTGGATGGACTTTAAATTGTAATCATTTCCGGAACCAAAATGATTTTTTTCAATGAGATTCTCTTTAAGAATAGTTCATTTCAATTTACAATTGAGGTCATCAGATTAAGATGAAAGGGAAAAGATGAAGCAAAAAGAAAAGGTAAAACAACTTGAAAAGGAAAGTAAAAAGGTAATGATGAAGATTACACTCAATTTTTTAAACATTTTGTGTTTCCCTTGCAATTTGATTGACTTTTCATGTTTGCTTTTAACAATAAAGTGTAACATCTTAAAATTGAATTAACTGAAGAGCAAAAAGCTCAGTAAAAATGAACAATTGAACAAGTAACAAAATTAACTGGTTCAATTGATCATCTTAATCAATTGAATGGAAGCTTATTTTTTCGCCTTTTCAAACATCAATCTTTCACTGATTAACATGATGATCATCACACCAAAATAGACACTTTTCAATTGTATTTTTACAGCAACAATCTACTTTAATCTTTCCTTATTACCATCATCGGCGTCATCAACTTTTGTCTAAATTGTTCAAATGATTGGGTAAAATAATTAATTGGTCATCCAGTGAATGGTCAACAATGTTTCACTTTTTTCTTCTTCAATTGAAGTTAATAAAAATCTCATCAATTGAACCAATTGTAACCTTTATTCATTATCATTTTAATAGTGAATTAATGATAATAATTTGAACAACTTTTCATTCTCAATGTTCCACTTTGATAACAATACAAGGACAGTTAATTGTAATCACACTGTTGCTCTTTAAATCAACTGCAATTCCTTTACCAGTAAAATAACCTTTTTGTTGGCGTTTTGCTTGAAAAAAAGAGCGTGTTATAGCTCGAAAAAACGGAAATGACCTTCTTTCGGGTTCTACTCTTACCTTTGATTGCAACCAGACTCAAGATCATTGCTTTTCCGTTTTAAATCTTTTTTTCTTATGACACTAAATGGTTATTGGGTAAAGATGATTACGATTAAATTGAACGTAAAGTGAATTTAGTCAATTGAAATTAATAGCTTGTTCAACAAGAGCTGAACAATACAAGACGCTTTCATGTTTAATACCGAGGTAAAAGGTAAATCAGTCTGACAATGGGAAAAACAATTACAATTTTCAATTGTAGACTTACAACAATTTGAATCGGTCAACCTTCAAAGCATCGTTAATTTAAACATTAATGCTCTACAATACAACAACATTTAATTCACAGTTTAATCGTTATTATCGTACAAATCAGTTTACATGTAACTTGACGCATTTTTGTTTCATTTTCAACGTTTTTTTTTATATTCATATTCATCGCCATTATCATCTTCTGTCAACCATTTTACTTTCTTTCCTTTCATGCTTTTGTGTATTAACCCGAAATTCAGGTCATTGGGTCAAGGACGGATGACCACTGATTTCCATTTCAATTTCGTTTAACAAAACGTTTTGTTTTAAATTTTTTTTCTTTCGCTTTACGCCAATATCGCTGCCTGATTCTTACCTTTATATTGAATATTTTTATATTTTTTATCATTACTTTGATTACATCGCATCTCTTTGTCTTTAATATCACAATTTAGAGATTTACCTTTTTTCCCATTCTTTGTTTTATTATCATTTCAATTTTTCATTGTTTCCATTATTTTTTAATTTAAACGCTGTTTGCCTTTTTTTCATATTTCGCTCGCTTTTTAACCGTTGCTGTGGCTATTGGCGTTGCTAGCTATTGTTGGTTTTTGTTAGCTTTTTTTGTGCTTTGTTTTTACTCTGTTTTGTATCTTTAAGGTCATTTTGTATTAAATTCATTCATCTAATTACAGTTAGATGCGCTAACAATTAACTCATCATCATAATGTGACCTCTAAATTGTATTTAAACTGTGTACTAAACTTGCAATTGGCAATCATTTTGTCTTTTAAAATTAACGGTCACCAGTTTACAGTTGCCTTTCAATGAGTTGAGACTCTGTTTGACTTTTTCTTTCTCTTTTTTTTACTTTCGTTTTTATCGCAATTAACTAATTGGTCTTTTTTTATGTTTATCAATTGATTGGGATCGTCTTTCTAACTTTTAATCCATGATAAGCTATAAACAGGAGGAGTGGATGTTTGGCGTCTTAACAACAAGGCAAGGTAAAGTCGATTAAAAATTAGGAGAATCGTTGAATCTTTTACTTTAGGCTGTATTTAACCTGATAATTGTCTGATTTGACATTTGTCTGAATTACTGCCATTCCACAAGAATTATGCGATTTCTCATAATTTACAATCGAGTGCCTTGCTTTGCCTAACAAGTGACAGCTTGAGAAATGGTCATTGTATAATGCAGTTAACAAGTTGGATTAACCAGACGATTTACCAAGCCATTTCGGTTCAACCGGTTTTTAAATTTAAAGACAATAAGTTTCAATTAGCCGAGAATCTCTCAAACAACTTTACCAGAAAATGAATTGCAACAGGAAAAAAGTGGTTAATTTACGTGTTGTTTGGAAATGGTCATTTTAGGATTCATTAGCTTCTTTCCAGAAAACATTTGATTTTGGAAATTATTTACAAGCCCAAAGATGATGTAAATTTTTGGCAATTGTCTTTAAACTGGAAAACTGATTGAATCTAAATAGATTGACTGTGATTGAGCTTCAGGATTTAGATGTTAATTTGGTCCAGAAAGGTTCAAAAATTGGTTTCATTGTTATCAAGCGAAGGCAGACTTTGAGCAATTGATCGTAAATTGAACCACAATTAGCATTCTTTCTGATGGTTGGAATCAAGAATATTAATTTCAATTCTAATGCTAGTCATTTTGATGGAATAATGGACTAAAGATTTTCTTGAAGCACTCCATGACAAACTTGAATCTATTTTCTGATTCACTTTGTCAAACCTATTTTTGTATATTGATTTTAGCCTGAAAACTGATATTTTTGTTTCTTGTTTATACAATTTGCATTATCATCTAGATTCCTGATGATGAAGATGAAAGAGTGTAATAAAAATAACATGTGAGGTGAATTAATAATCAAGATAAACTATTTTAAATTGTAATGTTTTTTTCCTTCTTTTGTTTCAATTCAATTTTTGCTTTTTATCTCCAACAATCATGTTTTTATATCATCCTCATCATTATTATTCAAATGAATTGAATTGCACCCATGCTCTTATTTAATCAACTAAATCTTTCCTCCAAAATATCAGCAACAATTGAACACATTTCACGAAAAATGTAGCAAATCTTTAGTTGAAATCAAATCAGATCAATTGAAATCAAGTAAATCTCGTAATTTACGGGTTACCTTTTTATGGTTACCTCTTAATTGATACCAATTTGTCAAAAGTAAATTACAATTGTCAAGGAAATGGTTAAATTTAATTATGATAAGGAATACCTAAATTGCCTTCTCTTACCAACAGGTTTGCCTCAATGTAATTAAACTCCACCTAGATAATTAATAAGCTTAAATTTGGCGATTTAGTATCCAAATGTTTAAGATCTACAATCAAGACTTTCTAATTGTTGCCAATTCATTTGCATTTCATTCATTTTTGCCAGCAAAATCCTTGAGATTTATATGGATATTTTTGCTAGAAGGTTAATCCATTGTATTTACATTAATTTTTATGGGTTTTATTAGGATTGATTACCTTGTCTTTTTGTAAACAATTGACGAGATTCATTGTAAATCATTAAATTTGTTGATCTATTAATAGCGATAGAGATTAACCATTTCTCTGGCTTTCTGTTGTTGCTTTTGTTGTTGTTGTTGCATCTCGAATGTTGATTGTCTAATGTGAAGATTATTAAGAAATCAGTAAATCATCTTTCTTCTTGCTTACCTGTTTCAAATGACTTTTAATAATATTAATAATAATTATTAAATATGCTGATGAAAAATGATAAATGATGATGAAAATAATAGAAAATTGTAAATAATAATTTATGCGATGATGAATGGAAACAAAGGAAATTTTTTAATGGATTGAACAAGATAAAGTAGAGAGGTTCAAGTGGGTTTAATCATGATGATCATGATGATCATGATTAAAGGGTAATGATGTTAATAATGATGATGATATCACTGAATTGTTTATGAGTTGGTTGATTATGAAGAAAAAAAATCAAGAAACACACAAAATGTACACAAAAAATCACATTAGCTTAACCCATTGAAAGTATGGAGCCATTTTTGAAAATTTTAATGTAGTGAAAGTGAAAAGATAATTCAAATGATTTCACTTTCTTTATCAACACCATTTATTAATACATTTCAACAATTAACTGAGATTATCAGATATTTGGATAGTTGATTAAAATTTAGCATTAACTTGATTAACTGAATATTGGGAAATTGTAAGTAAAGTTGATTAAAATTGGTTAAACTGAAAAGCGCGGTCAAAATGGACAAGAAGGGGAAAGGAGGGGAAAAAATTAAAAATGTCTCGACTTTATTTTAACGGTTTCTTCAAAAGCTATTGTTTTGTGGTTAAGAGACTAAATCAATGGAAAAGATTTAGATAATCTGTGATTAAGACCAACTGATTTTTAATCTTTTAATCAACTGTAATCGTAATTACTTAGTTCTATGTGAAGTCGATCGTTTTTACCTGCAAATTATATCAATTTTGATGGCTTGGTTAGCTTTTCAACTTGATTTGAAAATGCAACACGTTTATTGCGTCTTGTGCTCATTGGTTGCTGATTGTTGCTTCATTGATGCAATTAATTTTAATTGTAGGTCACCCTTGTTTCACAAGGTTACACCGGAAATAACTGACAACCTTACTGAATAAGCAACAATTTCCGGTAAGTAATAGTTTCACTTTCTTCTTTATCTCTACTTTTGCTGTTTACCAACATGAGCAAAAGTAAAAGTAAAAGTTAATTGCTTTCAGCAATCAGCAGGTTGGTTTTGATTTGCTTCTTGGATGGTGGATTGTTGAAATGATAATTCAGATAAATCAATAAACCCTCAGGTTGTCATCAACATCAACATCGTCTTCATCTTTTTTTCTTCATCCTCATCTTCATCCTTCGTCTTCTTCATCTTCAACTTATCATCATTTCCTTATCTTTTTTTAAATGCAATTCCACTTTCACTTCAATTGACCTCAAAATGGCCGTCAACTAAACTTGCTATTACCTTAACCATTAATTCTTATTCAATGTTGAACGAAGAGAATTGACTTTAACATTATTATTTACCCCTTTTTTTCAGGTCAATTTTTATTGGTACTCATTAATAATTGTTGTTATTATTATTAGAAAACGAAGAAGAATTGAAATAATGTCATTAATGAACTGATTACCGGAAATTTGATACTCCATTATAATGTTAAAAAGATTATTAAATTTAATTTAATTGTGCATTGTTTTTCACTTTTCAAACTATTTGTTTACCTGTATACAGTTGACAATTTTCACTCATTTTTCTTTTCCTTCTTTTTTTGTGGTAACAATTTATTTTAATTGTTATCTCAATAGGATGGCGAGGCTTTAACACAATTGGGATTATTGATTGACGCAATGATGTTGAACATGGCAGATCTACATTTCTTTGCAAATGATTTACTGGTAATTGCGTTGTTTTTTTACCGACAACTGATAATCAATCTTTACTCAATTATAACTCGACTTCTCTTCCTCTATTATTGTCGTTCGTAATTAAATTAAATCATCAATTGTTTCAAATCAAGTCAGCCAGTTTTAAAGTTAATTTAATTTATTTACCATCTTTTTTTCATCCATTCCATGCTTAGTTTATCATCAGCTATTATTGTTCAGTTAATTTAATTTTAGCGTTTAGCGAAATTTAGCAAAGTTTTTTTCAAAGAATTGATTAAAGAAAGAAAAAGTGTTTAATTGATTGTTCCTCATTGTTTTAATTTATTTTTTTCTTTCAGCATTGCGATCAAATCCATATTGATGATGTATCATCTGATGATAATGGACAAGATTTAAGGTGAGTTGCAATTACCTCTGCTTGTAATATGTCGACTAATCAAGTGTTTTTTTATATTCCAGTTCATACGATTTTAGTAAAGATGGTTTTAACGAAGCAACTCGAAGTAACAATATGGGTTGTCTACCTTCAGCTGGAACAAGAAGTGGAATAGATTGGATGAGAAAGTTAGCTTTCAGATATCGAAGGATTAAAGAGATTTACGATCAGTATCGTAACAATGTTTCAAGTAAGCATCAATCTCTGGACGCAAGCACAAGACTATCAGCATGATTGTTGAAATTACTCATTTCCAAGGATAAAGATGATACAAATCATGATTTACTAGGGAAAATTTGCAGCACACTGGCGAGAAATGCTTAGTTTGTTAATATTAATAGTGAATTAATTCACTGTCTACCAATTTTAGATTATAAATAATGTCTAATGAATCAATTATTACCTAGACATTGTTTAAATTTGCTTTTGCAAATGTTTATTTCTAGTTAAGGTTACGATTACCTTGAGCTAACCTTAAATTAATTTGTTGAGCTGTTATGTTATACGCTTTGAACGTTTTTATTGCCACTCTAACGGTTTGAAAGTGTGTATTACAGCAAGTTTTGTTCATCATATCTTATTGTGATCACTTTCCTTTTAATTATAGCCTTAATATCATGTAACTATTTATTAAAGTGACAAGACCTATTAGTTGATTGTAAAGATTAATCCAGATTACTGACAGGCTTGAGCCAAGATTAAAAAATGTGTTGAAAAGTTAAGTTAAAACTAAATTAAGACGCTCAAAGATAAACTAAATTTAATTTGCTTGAGGGTGTAATATGTGAGTGTGTGTGTGTTTGCAAGCTACAATATAACAGAAAGAATAGATGATAATTTAATCAAGAGAAAAAATCAACGATGAAAGTGATTAGTGAAAAGGAAAGTTGTTCAGATATTATCTGGAATCCATTAAACAAATGATGGCAACTATGTCAGGTTAAACGTTACCTAAAATGCAAATACACTGATGTAGTGATGAACAAAATATATAATAACTGTTGAAATAATAGTTTTTAAAGAAATTAGATGAAAACAAGAAAAAATAGAGGAAAAATTGATCTAAATCACAGCAGGAATCAACATGGAATTAAATCAGATGTAAATAGACCAAACCTAAATTGCTAGTTGAAAATAATAAGGAGAGTCATTAATGCATTTCAATGAAAAGTGTATAATGAAGATGATTACTATTGAAATTGTTCACCAACGGAGAGGAGAGAGAACCTTTAAATTTTGGTCAATTTTGTTCACCTAAGGGACTATCAATTATAATGATCCAGAATAATGATTAAAGGCCTAAGGCATTGTTGTTATTGCCGTTATTTGTTTGTCGTTAATACTAATCAAATTACAGTTTGAGGTTCATTGCAATTTGATGCCAATATCAGTCATGATCATCGTTTTTGTATCTTCCTTTTCCTACTCCTTCTCATCACTCCCTTATGAATTAATAGTAACAAGCAAATGGAAAGTAACCTTAATAATGATATTTGTCTAATTTTCCTTTTCTTTTCATCTTCTCTCCCCACCGATCATCTCGATCATCTTCAATCATCTTTAGGTCTCTTAGGGAACAAAGCAAATGAATGGATGCATATTCGCAGTGAAATTGAAAATTTAACCGACAATTGGTTGACTTTTGCTATTAAATGTTTAACAATAATCAATGAAAGGTAAGGTTGACTTTCTGGGTCCAATTTAAAAGTTAAAATTGATCAACCCAAATGATTTTAATGCAAATTCATCATCTATTCAAGCATTGGCTACATGATTACATGTGCTGAGAAGTAAATATTTTGCGTTAATTTCATTCAGTTGAGTTAATTGTGACTCCGTTTGTTTATGTTTGCATTTCTAATTGTTGACTTTTCCCTCTTTTTTTGTTTCTCTCTCTCTCCACTCAATCAGACCTAATTGTGTTAACGTTCTTGTAACCGATTCAAACCTGGTTCCTGCTTTGGTAAAATTACTGTTACATGGATTAGGACCATTCTTTCCGATTGATAATATTTACTCAGCAGCTAAAGTTGGTAAAGATCCGTGTTTCAATAAAATAAAAGATCGTTTTGGTTCTAAATGTACTTATGTTGTTATCGGTGATGGTCAATTTGAAGAATCAGCAGCAAAATCAGTAAGTAATTAACCTGAATACTCATTAACCCTTTCAAAATGAGCTTAAGTTTTTGAAAGCGAAAAAAAAGAGAGCTTAACAAATTCATCATCCTACGAAGTTAACTAAATATATTGATACTGTATTTCTTGAATTTGTTATTTTAAAAAGGCTGTTGTCTCATTTTATGTATTTAATGTTTTTAATCAGAACGCACAGA
The DNA here is from genome assembly GCF_039701765.1 of Tetranychus urticae. NCBI lineage: Eukaryota > Metazoa > Arthropoda > Arachnida > Trombidiformes > Tetranychidae > Tetranychus > Tetranychus urticae. The sequence goes on along the minus strand of NC_142958.1, from coordinate 4,158,145 downwards.
AATCGCAAACCAAAATCAGGAAGAACATTATGATTATCTCTCTTTCTGTACAAATTAAATTAATACATTAAACAGTTATTTGGTTGAACAATTTATTCAACTTTTCTTGAAATCTCACAATTAAGAATACATATATTTATATATTTGGTTACGTTAAATAATGATTAATATTAATATTAACTTTCACCTCTTCTTCATTCTTCTCTTCAAACAATTACCAGCTTGGAATGCCTTTTTGGAAAGTTGATAATCATGCTGCTTTGATTAATTTACACCATGCTTTGGAGCAGGATATCCTTTAACCAGCGGATAAATATTGGTATCAATGTAAATCAATGGAAAGGAAGGCAGCCAAAAGGACAAAAGGAAAAAAAACGTTAATCAAACGATAATTCATTGAGCAAGAAAAAAAACTGTTTTATCAAATCATGAGATGAAAAGCTTACACCAAATTTTCAAGCAACAACCTTTCCTTTACCCAGCTAAGGTTACCAAGAACAGGAAAACCAGAAAATCATTCAACAATTTAAAGACACACACAATACATTATACATACAATCTACACTTCAAACCAATTTTACCTTTCACCCAACCAAATCATCTTATTTATATTTGTAATGAACACTCGACAATTGTTAATTACTAAGAAAATGCTTATTAATTACCAATTGTAAGGTTAACCTTTTCAGGCTCGCAAGCTTTTCCCTTTTATCATCATTGTCAATTATTCCCCTTTCCTTTCATCTTTCTTCGCTTTCTATTGAAACAAAAAATTAATGTTTACCATGAACTCAGAATGCGTTTTTTTAATAGATCAATCGAAAGCAAATCCTTTTAAAAATTCTGAATTCATCATGAAAAAACAAGAGAGACAACAAAATGAAGTATTGACAATATTATAATTAATTATATATATATAACTGGTTGTATTAACAAAACTTAAACAGTATCGTTTTTTTATTATCACTCTTATTATAATTATGATTATTAAAAAGCAATTCTCGGTGTCATTAAAATTTTATTTAAATGGTTATATCAATCATTATATTATCCTGGCGTTTACAACAACCAAATTGATCAGCAATATTAAGAAGTCAGATTAAGATTGAGAAGAGATTATTATCAATTCTTTATTTATTAATACAGATTACTATTAAAATTGTTTCGTTAATCGTTTTGTATCGATAACATGATTAATAGAAAAGCAGAAAATGAGAAAATCTGAAAAGACTGAATAACTGGCTTGAAAGATTGAACAATAATGGCCGGAATAAGAAGAAAAGTGAACTTAATAACAATTTTACAATTTAGAGTAATCAAAATAATTGAAATACATATTAAATGAATATCAATCATTTTTAATGTTGAATCTGTTTTAATTGTTGGGTTTGGTTGAGCAGTTTGAAGTGCAGCAAACAGATGAAAGTATCAAATAATGGTTGGAAATGTTCAATGTTAATTGATTGTTAACAAGCCAGTTGATTGTTTGCCCAAGTTGAATCAATTAAAAGACTGTTAATTGAATCAAAATTGTTGACCCAAACCAATTAAACTTGTGGTAAAAGTCATTGACTAACTCTTTGTGGTCAACAGTGTAAGGTTAATGTACAATAAGGAATCATGAATAAATCATTTTCTGATTGCCATTTAAATTAGATGACAACAACTATGAGATTTGATTAAGAAGATAATCACGATTGATGGTAATCATGATAATTCAGGCGAGAGTTGTCATCATTTTTAGATATTCAAAGAGTAACCCTGAAAAGAAAAAGGAAAAGGTGAAAGTTTTCAACTTGAATGGTTCATTCAATTTTCAATTTAACCCAAAATCTAATATTAATCAAATGGAATCACTTTCACTTTTCCAATTAATCTGTCAATGTTAATTCATTAATTGGTGTTGAAAAATGATTCCAATAATAGCTGTTAACCAACAAGTTGTTAAATTGAATGTTACTGATTGTAAAGCTGATAATGTACATGAAAAGGTTTATTATTGATCTGTGAAACTCAGTTGGAAACAATCAACTTCAATTGTAACTGATTAATATTAATAGGTAAACATTTTTCATTAAATTTTTGCTCATTTCCAATGGTTTTTGCCAGATTTAAATCAGAGTTGAATTAACTCTTTCAATGTTTCATATTGGATTCAATTTTGTTCAACCTGTTCACTTTACTCAGCTATCAAACCCAAAGGGTTGAACCAGGTAAAGATGAACTTGATAATCTTTATCATCATAAGATTCGTTGGCCTTAACGTGATTAAAGACTTCAACATTTGCTTCTTCTTTATGCATTAAAACCATCTTTTTCAACCGTCAACTCATTTTTGATTAAAATCAATCTTGGAAACTCTGGAAATCACTTTTACCCTTTTGGCTCTTGCTTTGCTCTAGCAATTATTACACTGATTTTATGATGAGATTAAACCTCTTTTAATCATAATTCAATCTCATTTTTAATTAACTTTTACGCTCATTAAATTGGACTTTAATTAAATTGGCTTTCATTGTGATCATTGCCCAACAAAACCTTGTATTGACATTTTCTGGTTACTAGCCATTTGAAAAGCAAATTAACCAGTTTTTTTTGGGTTTCACTTTTTTTTGCTTCTTCTAAATATCAAAATGTCTAACCAATTGTCAAGGTTAGTAATTACATAATCAACGTTAAATTGTTGTATCATGGCGATGGTGTGACTCCAATCACACCGAGATGACAATTAGCTTTACCATTGTTTAATGGTCAATACAGGTTTGCCATTAATTATCAATCATCATTGATTTGTTTTAAACATTTGAAGGATATTCATTTCACAGTTGATTGTGAAAAATGTTGAAGACATTGGAAGTTTAAAGGCTTTTCAAACACTTTCACAGACAAGTTTGACCATTTTTGGACTCTATATTTGTACCTTTGAAATTTATCTGATTCACCTTTTTGTAATACTTCTATGATTACATTAATTGTTAACAGAATACAGACAAAAGAAAAAACAATATCTTAATTTTACAACTTGATCTACAATAAATGCACACTTTAATCAGTAACAAACCTAAATTTTTTATTTTGAATGGCCATTATTTAACTCGCTCATTTCTTAACAAGTTAATAAGTGATGTATAAATATAAGTGTTATATGTGTATATATAAATATATATCTGTTGGTTTAATCAGTTTTTAAGTGTATCACTACAATCAGTTGAACATGAAAAGCTGTCCAGATAATAACTTCTTCTTTGTAATCATTGGCCTAAATTAACTTTTTTAATTCACTTTAAATTACTGTTACAAGGCACTTCTCTTGTAACTCTTTTTATGAGCCAAAGTATGCAATTGTTCTTCAAGTGTGTGGCGTTAATCAATAAACAACAGCCAATCGAATTGTGCTTCAAAATAATCACCAACAATATGAATAATGTGATTACTGTAATGGTGATAATTTACACAATTAATTGTAATAAAACGGAATGGAAAATATAATATGGCGAGAGAAAAAAAAGAGAAGAGAAAACACAAAATCTCAAGTTGACTCCTACAAGGTTCAAGACAAAGACACTTAAACACAAGAAATTAATAGAATCATTATTAAAGTAAACAACGTTGATGATGGAAATTATGATAATTACAATTTAAATAATAATATTAACATGGATTTAGAAATAAATTTCAATTGTTGTCTGAGCTTAAGCGAAGACTATGGTATGAAAAATGTGGGGAAATTACCCACTCTAGAGCCAAAACTACTGGGCCAATCTCAACCAAATTTAATATCTAACATCCGTATGGCATAAGGCATTGCAGACGAAAATTTGGTTGAGATTGGCCCACTTTTACGAAATTAGTTAGTTTTGATAAAAACAGATGGCACTTTTCAAAAATTAATAGGACAAACTATGGGCAAAAACTTTCGGGACTTTGTAGGTTTGTAGGGACATAAAAGCTGAGTCCGTTAGAGTTATTACAAAATTTATCGATCTACAGTTTTCGATAAAATCTAACAAGGGAAGTGAGGCAAGTGGTACGGTTAGAAACGGATAAAAATGTATAATTCTTTTGATCATGATGAAAAAAGTTGGTTACCATACAAAGTTGAGAACGCAATTGACCTTTTCTATCTCGAAATCCGATCATTACTTTTCAAAGCGCATAAATCCATAGTGAATATAATCATAACTTTTGACTTTTTAACAAATTAAAAGTTTACCTCTGTGGTAAGTTACACAATTTCAACTTATCACTATGGCTTTATGCGCTTTAAAAGTAATGATCGGATTTCAAGGTAGAAAAGGACAATTGCGTTCTCAACTTTGTATGGTAACCAATTCGACTGCTTTCTGTGACCATGAGAGTTAGAGAACTGAAACTTTACATTAATCGATATAAATTGAAGTAACACGTTTTAGATTCAACGACAGTTCTCTTGTGGCTATTGCCCGTAAAAAATTATTACTTATTACTAAAATCTTTAGTCATATGTCAAGCTCAGACTTCACTGTTATCAACAGTAGTCTAGTTTAAAATGTGGTCAATGTTACGCTGAAATTCTTAACCCAATCTGTTGCCATCAGTTACCAAGGTAAAGAAAACAGCTGATATTATCTGGTTAATCTGGTTTTCTGGTTACTTTTAGTTACCGAATTGATTGTTGCCTTAAGGTCAAGGTATAGTCAACGAAATCAAATCTATTAAACATTTAAAATCTAATTTTAATTGGTATTATAATCTAATTGCACTTTGAATAGCTTTTCAATTTTTAATTGTAATCTTTATTTTTTACCCAATTGTTTGGCAATCCGGTAAATCCACGGTTACTCTAACCGGATCTCAATCTTTGCTATAATTAATAGCTTTTGGTTAATAATTAGTAATTAGTAACAACTTCCTTTCTCGACAATCAAATTGAATTGATTATTGTCAACTGTAGCACTAAGATAATCAAGATAATCATAATAACATTACTTTTTAAAGGTAAGATTGAGATTGTCAAATTAACACAATATTTCCTGTTGTTCAGTTAATTGTTAATTTATTGTTCACTCATTGTCACGCCATTATAGCCCTTTGCTCAATGCAGAAACACTGAACAATCAGTAAACCAACGTTAATCAAGCTTACCAATAATGTTAATAATAACAAGCGTTACTCAGCTAATTACTATTTACTAAAATTAATAAACAATTAGATTTACCTTTACATTTAAATAAACTTTCACTTTTTTTGTTCAAATTGTCTTTAGGCTTAAACAATAATACAATTGTTGCTACTTTAGTTATTGTTGTTAATCAGTTTTAACCTTTTAATTATGAAATAAATATCAATTATATATTATTATTATAATAAAATTATACAATGGGTGAAGTTAAATGGTTATGTATTAGTTAATATAATTAGATCAACTCTTTTGTCTGTTATTGAGATATAAATTGTTTCTATCAAATGTAAAATTAAATTGTCTTTTAATTACCTTCTTTCAATTGTTTTAAATTTAATTAATTTCTTGATACAATTACCGATGAGTTGAGATGAACAATGAATGTTGATAAACACTTCAATCTTAATATCGAGCTACAACTTGATTCGCAATTTCGCATTTCTGTGGACATTTCATTTCTAATTTGGGTTTTATTCAACCAGAATTTGGGTTAAACTGAGTCTGTTTTTTCTGGTCATTTGTTGCATTTATTTTAACCTAAAAGCTGGTTTAAGATCTTTGTTTAACTTCAATTGATTGTCAGCGATTTTTACGATTACTTTTTTTACGTCAATTGATTAATTGTTTCAATCAGTTGCTTTGTTGTTGCTTAATTTGTTTAATTTAAACAATTGTTTAAAGTTAAACTGTAGACTTGTAAGTCATTGATATTGATCAGAAAAGGAAAGGTTGGATAATTAAAACCACAGGTTAAATTGATTGAGTTGACTGGCTTTTATTAAGTTTCATTTTCAATTGAATTCGGAATGATTTTTAAGGACTGTAATTATTAGAGTTGTAAGGTAAAGCAAGAAGGAAAGGAAGAAAAGGTAAATGTAAAATCACTTTCGAAGTTACGGTTTGTTCAAATTTTCAAGTGAATCGTAAAAACAAGTTAAGCAATAACTTTACACGTCGAAACAATCGACTTTGAGTACTTTGAGACAATAATGACTAACAGATGGCGTTGTAGCCAGAAATGATTTGGTTTAGTGATTTTGTTTTGTGATTGCCATTAAAGGCAATACTGGTTAGCTTTCTCGATCACCTTATTCAGGCTTCATTATCTTCATCAGCTCAGAGAATCGACTCAGCTAGCTGCACTTTCAAGATGAAAAAGTGAGCTGACGGGTTCTCGTTTACCCCTTACCTGAAAATCAAATTACAATCGAGTAAATTGTCAGTCTGATGTTTCAGGCGCAAAATTTGTAAACACTAATTTCAAATTAAATTTTGGGGAAAAATTGTTGATTAACGCTATTTTGTTGGATCGCTTCTTACTCATGGCGTAGTTTTTGGTACTTTTAATCAAGACAATCAAAATTTAGCATTAGACGCATTGTTACTAGTTTTTTAATTGAATTCCAAGGTACATCAATTGTCCGAGTTTGTCTAAAATGTGTAAATTCAGGGAAAATTAAAAATCTTAAAGCTTCTTATCTGATAGATTCGCCCAAATAGATTGAAAAAACGCCTTTTAATGAAGAAGAGAAGAAATGAGCTGATTTTTGCTGTAATTTCAATTGATATGAGATTGGGGAAACCATCAAATGGACAATTTTAGTTGCTCGACTAAAAGAAATTTTTCTGGGTTTCAATTTTTTCTCTTTTTCCGCTGCAACCTCACCTGTATAATGCTCCTTGCCTCTTCTCATTAAAGAGTGATTCTCAAAGATTAACGTATTCGCGAATTTAATCCGCGATAGATTGAAATCTATCTTGAGGTTAGGCCGCACGTCATGTTAGTCCAATGAGATTGAAATCTCAGAACGAGTTTTGAACACGAGATACTTTAAGCCAACGGCTTATCCATCTTACACACTGATCGAAGCCTTAATCTAATTATTGTGTGACTCATATTGTAACACTGGTTAGCTTTTTAATTAACCTCAAAGAGTAAAAAGAAAGAGACTTCTCTCATTTTTCGCATTTTCGTCACAATGGTCAAGTCTAGACCTCTAATGGCAGACATCTAACCAAGAGTTACCCAGATGAAACACCTCGGTACTTACAATCCAGATTTGTATCATTTCAATTCATGTGTTGAACTTTCACATTACTGGTTAGCTTTCACCTCGATATTCATCTAAACTCATCAGTCAATGGATTAAATTCTGTATGAATTATATAAAAATAACCATTAAAATCATTATTAAATATAATAAACAATTATTTCAACTTAAAAACTTAATAAAAATTGGTTAAAAAAGTGTGAGAGAAGAAAGAGAAAAAGAAAGAGGAGAAAATGGTAAAAGAAAGAGACTAACAGCAGCGCCCTCAACTGGAGGTTTACCATTAAATTTGGCTCCCTTTCTGGGTATCGTGAGCTCTCTCTTCTGACTTTACTCTTTAATTCATCTTATTCAGACTTCAGTGTAGGTTTGCAAAGATTAAAGCATGCTTTAATCTTTGATTGTAGGTAATGTAATAAATGGTTAAATATTTTTTTTTCCTTTGTTGTACCATAGGATTAGCCCAATGCTTGGGTTCACCTGAAAACAACGATAATCGATGGATTCACAATTCAATGGATGTAAGTGACCTTCGAAGGATATTTCAAGTTGAATCACCTCAACAAGTGCCCGAGTATGATCTCGTCCATGTTCGAGTTATCTCCAAGAGAGAAGCTCCATCACCATCATTGTCACCTAAACTATCGACATTCTCATCAAATTCATCATTACCCTCTTCATCAAAACCATCAACCACAACAAAAACTTCAAAATACAGTGAAGACTCCAAAAGGATACATCTACAGGTATTTGGTAAAGATTATGATTTACACCTGCATCCAAATAGTGATTTTAGTGAAAGGATAAAAGACATGAAAGTTTTCATCGCTGAAACCAATCCTAATGGGAAGTTAAGTTATCATGAAGAACCAATTCAGGTAAATTTAATGTTCATTGATAATCACTCGTTTTTTATAAGCATTTTATTAAACATTTAAATGTTGAACAATTGTAAATCATTGATACGTTGAAACCATCAACAAAAGTCGAGTGAAACAAAATTCAGTTTACTGGGTTTTTAGATGTTAACCTCTTTAATTACCTTTTAAATAAGTTAACAAAGTGCTATCTTTATGAATTCAAGATTTACTGTGAATCAATGTTTTATCTTCATGGTTGAAAAAATATTTAGATGATGATGATTTTGTATGTGATAGAGAGAGAGTATCTTTTGTTCAGGTCACATGGTTATGGTAAGATTGATTGAGAAAGAATAGTTGAAGGAGAGAAGAAGAAGAGAAAAAAAAACTTTCAAAGTAACGTCATGTTGATGTAACGTTATGTCAAGATGGATGAAAAACAAGTAGTAAAGTGGTGCTGAGCATCTTTTTTTTTGTATCGAAAGGGATACAACTTGCAGAAAAAAAAGATGAGAAAAGTTAACGTTAATATGAGATGTTAATGAGGGATGATAAATAGTAAGAGAGGAAGAAAGTGTACGAAGTGCCGATTGAAATCGTTTCCGCCGTCTCCTTTCTCCCTCCATCTTTTTACCTCTCTATTTACCTCTCTTCTCACCATCACTATCATTATCATCATATTGAAAGTTGCTACCAAGCAAGTTTGAATGACAAAAAATATCGGATAAATCGGGTAGCTGAACCATTCCTTAAGTAGATTAACCAGAAAAAGTTGATTCAAAGACGTTATTGGTCTCAATATATTCAACATCGACTCTTGGTTCTAATCGTGGAGTGTCTCTCTCTCTTTCTCTCTCTCTTTTCCCCTTTTTCCCTCTTCTCTTCATATCTTTCGGCTCTTTCTTTTCTTCTCTTGTTTCGTCTCTTTACCTGTTCGATTCCGGTTTCTACTTTTATTGCTCTTCATGCAAACAAACGAACCTCGTTTTCATTTATTAAAAAAATCTATTTACAGACTTTTCTGTTCTTTTCTTAAACATTTGCATAAACATTTCATTATTTTCCAATTTTTTTCTCCTTCCTTTTCATTTTTCTTTATACCTACGATTAACCTGGACATTGATTTATATTTCGATGCTTCGATTATCAGGAACAACCTGAACTTGGAAAACCTTACCATGATCATTTGAATATGGCTGCTGTACTAGTGAGTCATGACCCGGAAGGAAGACTTCAAATGGTACAGTTTTTACTCTCTTTTCTGTCTAAAAATATTTTCTCCATCTCTCCCACTTTATCCAGCCTCTTTCACCTCCTCCTGTCTACTTTATGTCTCTTACTAACACGCACTTTTTTAATCATTTATTTTACTGATTGACTTCAATTGACACTTTTTCACTATTCCCCAACACTGGCTTATAATTGGAACCAAATTGAAACAATAAACGGACAAATGATCGACTTTAAACTGATGGTTTACACAGGATGGGACTTTGGGCAACAGTTTGGTGATTAAACCCTTGAATGCCCACAAGAATGCCCATGTCGTGTATAAAAAGGAATTTAATTATATTGATTCGGATTACCTTGAATTGGAACCGGGTTTAAATTTATACAGTTTAAATGCTTCTCAAGCTCGGTCATCTTACTCTTTGCCATACAATTCAGCGTCTTCCATGAATACCTCCAACCAACATCATGCTAATCAACCTAATGCAACCAATTATGGCGATGAAAATAATAATAATAATAATAATAATAATAATAAGCATCATCGATCGAAACGCCAAGCTCCTGATACAGTGTGGCCTGAGGTACTTCTAGTGGTTGATTATGATTCATACATATTACATGGAGCTAATAGTCGAGATGTTAAACGTTACTTCATCAGCTTCTGGAACGGAGTTGATCTACGATATAAATTATTGTCTCATCCAACAATTCGTGTTAGCCTGGCTGGTATGATTGTTGCTAAGGTAATGTAAATTGTCGTTGATTATTGTCTTACAAAAAGTTAACCCAAAAATGAGGCCAAAACACAGTCAAAAAAGTCAACCAGGATTGTTATTGGATCAGGCTTCGACCCATTAATCATGTCCAATTTACTTCCTATCTTTGATTCTCTCTCTTTTTTTTGGGTTAATTTGCTTTCCAATTAAACCCATTTTTTAACGTAACTTTCGATGATAATTTAAATGTAGATGCTTTGATTTTCTTCTCACCATTTAGCCCATCAAATGGACCTTAAATAGTCATCAGAACACTATGATTTCAAAAAGGGTCATTTGTTTTCTAATCAATTAATTAGCCAGGTTCAGGGGAAAGAGTTGAACACTGAACATTGCCTGGATATTTAAGGCAAAATTAATCTTGCAAGACATTAATTTGTGTGACACTTTTATGCTTGTTTTAACTATTCATTGTTCCACTAACTTGATAATTCAACTCTTGTCAATACTTTAAACCTTATTACCATCAACATGATGATTATCAACTAATGACACTATTTAAAGGCGATTTTACTGTTAACTCTCGATTAACTCTGATGATGGAGAGTAAGGACAATCATTTTGATACTTTCAAATGCATAATGAAAGACGGTTATAAGGTTAGCCAATGAGGATATAATAGTGTCAATGATAATGATGATGATGATGGTGTTGCTGATGATTATGTCTATTATGGAGGTTTTAAAGGTCCGTTAATTATTACATGTTGATCAAACAATGAAAAATGGCAACCAATTGAATCGTTGTTTAGTTTACTTTGACATTTAATAGCTCCATTCCCACCTCATTTCTTGAACATGAGTTTTTCGTCACCCAATTTTTACCAGGAAGATTGAAAATTAAATTTATTGTCATCTATAAGAATAAAAATAACATGAATATCAACACAAAAAAAGAGGTAATTCAAAGTGTTGGCAGGGAAAAGCAAAAGTTGCGTTAAAAAAAAGGGAAAATCAATTAACAAAGCAACCGATCATTTTTTAAAATTAGAACCAATTGGGAGACAATCAAAATTTTTGCTTTAATTAGCGAAAAAAAAGAGCAATACTTCAATGATCATATTTAATTACAATTTAACTGCAATTAAATTGTAATCTGCATTTTTTTATTTCTTTCTAATCTTAGTCAGTTGAAAGATAATCCATTTGCAATTGAATATGTTTCACCCCAAAAATGCGTTTATATTGGATGAATAATCATTGAAATTGCAGTTAAATATTGGATTATTTTCAATCAGCTATCATCTCGTTTAATTAAAAACCAATCAAAATGATAATTGAATGTCAATAATTGCTTAAATCACTAGATGGTTAAACAGCTGGAAATGTTGCAAATTTACAGCTTGAAAAATATAAAACTGTTGGTCTGACAAAATTTAAATCTAATCCAATGAATGAGATTTTGGTTTAATTGGTTTGATTTTCAATCTTTTATCCTTTAATGATTTAATCTAATTTTACTTTATTCATTTGAACACAGGATCGCGATGCAACTCCATACTTGGAACGTAATCGTCTTCGTCCTCCTAATGCTGATGCTGTTGATGCCGCTGGTGCCTTAACTGATATGGGTAAATACCTTTACCGTGAGGATAGATTGCCGACTTATGATTTAGCTGTGGTGATAACTAAACTTGATATGTGTCGCCGACGTTACGAAGGAGGTCGATGTAATCGTGGTACAGCTGGTTTTGCCTATGTTGGTGGAGCTTGTGTTGTCAATAAACGACTAGAAAAGGTTAACTCAGTTGCAATTATTGAAGACAGCGGAGGATTTTCTGGTATCATTGTTGCTGCCCATGAAGTTGGTCATTTGTAAGTTACAATTTCTACTTTCATTTTTTTCAAATTTTAATTTCTTTTTCATTTTGTTTTTCTCTCAAGACTGGGATGTGTCCATGATGGATCTCCACCACCAAGTTATTTGGGTGGACCTGGAGCTACACGATGTCCATGGGAAGATGGCTTCATTATGAGTGATCTTAGGCACACTGAACGTGGATTCCGTTGGTCGTCTTGCAGTGTTGAACAGTTTAAACATTTCCTTAAGTAAGGATATAATCTTTCAATAATGTCAATACTTGGCTAAATTAGATTACATCTGTTTCTGACGAATTGATTGAATGATAATTATTTATAATTAATATATGGTATTATTATTGAGATGAATGGTGAAATTACAGTAATACGAGTAGTTGGGAAAGAAAGGAAAACAGGGGATGAAAATTGTTGGTAGGAATGAAAGAGAGAGTACACTTTATGTGTTAAAAGAGTTCAATAGATTTGTTGTTGCGTTTCATATTATATTATAAATACGTGATGAAAACAAACTACTAAACGTTATTGTGTTATTTACTGTTGTCCAATTGTTTATTCCCTTAAATAGCGGTGAAACAGCGACCTGTTTGTACAATTATCCGCACGAAAACCAGCTCCTTCCAAGAGTCCTGCCTGGCACCATGCTCACGCTTGATGAACAATGCAAACGAGATAGAGGAACCAATGCTTGCTTTGTAAGTATAATAATAATAATGATAATATTTAACAACATTTACGAGTTGAAAACAAAGTTAGCCTTTTAGTTATTCATCATTCAACGATTATTGATGATTATGATTATACTAATGATGTTGACCTTTTTTGATCTCTTTTTTTCCTTACAAACTTACAGAAAGATGCTCGTGTTTGTGCTCAACTTTTCTGCTTCGATTCAGCCTCTGGTTACTGTGTATCTTATCGGCCAGCTGCAGAAGGATCTCCGTGTGGTGATGGACAGGTACGAGTCAATAAGATCAGGAAATCAAAAAATAAAATGAAGAATCAGAGAAAAGTGAACAAAGTGGAAAATCTTTTGATGGATCATTTTTGCCTTTTGGATTAGGGAAAGAAATGTTTTTTTTTCGGTGAAAGTGACCAAGTTTCGTTATGTATTTAGTAAGGTCATTGTTCGGTAGAGATCTTTCTCATCAACTTGATCATTCTTTTGTATTGACAATCGCTGTTCATGATTGTAAGATGAAAGAGCAAGTTAAGAGAGAGAGAGAAGGAGATGCTTATTGAGCTGATCACTTGGAATGAAAATAACGGGAATAATACGTGTAGGAAGGAGCGGAAAATTGCTCGAATCATGTCAAACTGTAGATGAATTATAATCATATTTGATGGTGAAAAAAAGAAGAGAAACAGCAACTAAGTTAAAAATGATTCTTTTTATTTTCTTCCTCCTTTCTCTTTCATTGATCGTCGTCAGCTTTTTACTCTTTCTTTCAATCATCATTGCAGTTTTTCCCTTCTAACCTTACTCTCATCTGTACACACACCACACATAAAATAATAGTAAGGATAGCACGGTTCTTGCAGTAGATCGAAAAAATGTTTCTCTTTCTATTTTAAAAGTTATTCACCAAAACATTGACACCGATCCAAGGAATTGAGTTTCTTTCCCTTCTTCTCAAACACATCTCTTTTTGCCTTCTCTTCAATCATCATTTTCATATCTTTCGGTATCTTCTTCTATTCTCTCGCCATCTTCACCTTTTTCAGATACATCAACTTGTTCCCTTCTTTTTGCTACTCACTTCTCTTCATCTCTTCATCTTATTTTTGATTCTTTTACCTTCCTTTTCGCATTGTTCTTACCTTTTTCACTTTCCCTTTTCTTTTGCCATCTTTTTTTACTTTTTTCCTGAAAACTGGACACTTTGAATCAACTTTTGTCTCTATTCTCATTTTTACTTTTTCTTCTTCTTCTTCTCTTTCCCTACCTTTTACAATCCATTTCTAATTCTTGATTATTTTTCTCATTCTATTCTTAGGTTTGTCGAAATGGTAAATGTCAAGCTGAATTGGAAAATATTATTCCCGATTATACCCATGTAACTCAGACAATCAGTCGATCACCAAACTCTCGATCAAATGAAAATGTTAACAATGACAACTCGGTTCCAGCAAGCATTTCCCGTAGAAGCTCAGCTGCTCGTCCAAAATCGCGGTCTTCTTCCGTTAGACCAAATTTAAAATCGTCTCCCGGTGATAGCCTTTCATCGGTATCATCTGATTGCCAGGATAATGTTGAAAAAATAGGTGGCTCTATGAGCTGTGCACAGTTTCTTGAAAAATATAGTTATCGTTATTGTAATCATAACTACGTTAAACGCCATTGCTGTGCATCTCATGCACTTCTCTGCAGCTCAGAGTGATTATGGGTTCAAGAGAAGCATTTAGACAATCAGATAATTATTGGATAAACTGGCCAAATTTGTCCTTGTTAATTGTGCTGCCTTTAAAAATCTCTCTATCTTTCAATCCCTTCTTCCCTTTCCTTGCTCTTTTACTATCTGCCTCCAATTTTGTTGATATTTTTTTCCCAAAAACAAATTTCAATTCAATCTCTGTCCATGTTTATGATGTCCAAAAAACACCAATCAACAAAACAATCAATCTGTAAATAACTACTTTTTGGCACGATCGACTTTTTATATACATATACATAACATTATTTATGAAATTGAAAGAAAACAAGAACAAAACAAAAATTCAAACTTAGTCATCAATTTTTCATTCACTTTCAAATCGTAATGTATCTTCTTCTTCCTCTTCTTCCTCTTCTTCTTCTTCTTCCTAATCTATTTATTTTTCTTCCTCTCTCACTGTTAGATTATTTCAAATGAATTTTTCCTCTTTTTTAATCAATCACAATCTTTCCTCAATTTATATTCAAAGTTTTTGTTTAATATTTGTATTATTATTATTACCTTTTTTTCAATTGAATTTTACCAAATTTTCTTACAAAATTTTACCTTTTTCTTGTAGTTAAGCTTTTTTTTTCTTGTCATGAAATGAAATGAAATGCCAGTTTTACATCAACCCAAATAGATGAGGGTTAGAATGAAGATGATGGTGATGATGATGGGATTGAAGGAGGCAGAACGGATGGTTTGGATGATCATTTTTACTATGATGATGAACCTGATGTATTTGTAACGATCCAATGATTGGTGTTACGGTGGAAAAGACAAATGAAGATGAAAATGAGTATTTACTTTTCTTCTTCTTCTTCCATTTAAAAGGCCGGAGGATCCGTTTTGAATTATTCTGATGCATGATTAGCCAACGATGACCTTGCCTGATTGTGATTGAGTGTAAAGCGAACAATACTGAATTAGTTGATTTGGTTGTGTTTTTGCTAGAAAACTGGATTTACTCTGATGACATCCATTTTCATCATCATTTTCATCATCGTCGCCATCATCTTTGTCTTTCTTCATCGCCACCGTATTAGAAATGTTGATCATTCACTTGCAATGGATTAACATTCAACCACAATTACAATAATACAATTAATCTTTTCACACAATTGAGAACCATCAAGAGTATACTTTTACCTCTTTTCAAGTTACAACAAAAATTGTTCAACATTCATTTCTTATTGTCTTTCAATTGTTTCATTTTCATTCCCAATTTAATTAGATAATTACTAACAATTGTTAATGATATTTAAATCTAATTGTCCTTTTTTTTGTCAAGCAAAATTGTCCTTTTAGATCAAAAACAACAACAAAATTGAAACTTGTAATGTTTTTACAAATAAGTCAACCTTTCTTGCATGTAAACATCCTTGTCCATACAGATTGATCCATTGAACAGTTAATACAATTTAGTGATTACAATCAATTCAAAACCTTTTATTTTATTATCTTGATTGCAAACATGATTACCTTTCATACCTTGAAGTAGATATAAAAGTGAATATTTTAATGTCAATACGGTATAAAAATGTATTGATTAACCTGCAATTTTTTATGGACCACACCAAACGTTCATTCAATGAGATGCCTTTTTTCAGATCACAACAATATCAAACATAATCATCAGTTTTGCTTCGTGCTGATTTTTTTTTTCTTCAACTGTTGTTAAAGTTAGCACTTGA
The DNA here is from genome assembly GCF_039701765.1 of Tetranychus urticae. Lineage (NCBI taxonomy): Eukaryota > Metazoa > Arthropoda > Arachnida > Trombidiformes > Tetranychidae > Tetranychus > Tetranychus urticae. Next base: position 4,142,136 of record NC_142958.1, on the reverse strand, counting down.
ACAAAAAGCAGCAACCTTCCTTCAACTGCTACTGTTATACCAAACTACACTAATGCTCATACATTTGCTTACCTTTTTTGGTGTCTTTTTTTCAAACTGTTGCTGCTTTTTGTTGTTGATTGTCTTAAAAAGATTCCTTTACTTGATTATGATAAAGATGAGAATAATGTTGTTGTTGTTGTTGTTGTTGATGATGATGATGGATGAAATTGTTCATTTCAATCTTGCTGTAGGTTTGGTTCTTTTCAGGTAAATTTGGTCTAAAGATATTGCTGCTTTGTTCAACTTTGGTTTGCTGTCCTTTTTTTGCTGCTGCTTTACACATTAAGGGTAACATATTGAAGTGTATATAAATACAATAATAATGATACACAATCATTTTGTTAACTTGTTGTATAATAGCAATGAGATAATGATGATCAAATGTGAACAATTGAATGACATTGTCTTTGTTTACCTCTTTTCCTTCATTATTGATTTTATTACCTTTCTTTTTCATCCAAAAATTCAGAACAATTTATTATCCTTGAGATAATCAACTAATTGATTGGTTGAAAAGTAAGGTTGATATTATTTCAACGACGCCAACTTGATTGCGCTCATTGCCATTTTACTCTCACTTAATACCATTGACTTGTTATTGGTTAGGCCTTATTATTATTCACAATTAGCTCATCATTTGTATTTGCACCTTTTTGCTCAGATTGCGCCTTGCTTTTGTTGATATGGGTTAATATACTTTACATGAACGGTCCATCGATGAAAATTTTGATGCGTGATATTTGACTTTAATTTTTACATTTATGCACAATCAGTTGCTGCTTATTGTTGTCCGATGTCAGTGAATAATATTACATTATATAAATGATTTACTAATCAAGTTTGGGTGCATGAATGAGCATTACTTTTGGTTCTGTTGAATTGTTAATGTGACAAAAAATGATTGGTAAACATTGAAAGGTTAACCTGATGATTTAATTTCCTCTCCTTAACATCTGATGCTATTTTCACTCTAATTTTTATCGATATTATTTATAAGGCATTTCAAGGGCAAGTAACAAGTCATCAATAAGTGTTTAGGAGTAACAATTAGGTGTAAATTGGGAAAAAGTTGGCCTTTCGCAATACGATAATTACTTTAAATTTGGTTTGTTTAATCAGCATTTATTTTTGTCAAAAATTCTCATTTACGTAGGTTATTGAATAATCAAATTGTGATTGATTCAGTGCGGGATGATCACAATTAAAAAGCGCGCTTCAAATACTATCCATACGAACCTTACCAAATGATTTAAGATCAAATTAATTGAAAAAACAATAGGCTGCTTCGATCATGGCTGATCATTCTTTTGACTGATTACGATTGTTAAATTGTCACAAACGTCGGTTTAAATTTACCCAAATCTCTTTGCATATTTGGATTTATTGTTGACAAAATCGAAGTGGCCTGTTGTACAACATCAGAAAATTACATTGAAATAAGTAGATTGGTCATGATAATTTCATATTGGTCATAGATACATTAATTGGTGCATTCATTCAATTTTTGTAGCGAATGCAGCAAGTTTTGTCCTGCACTTGTAACTAAACGAAAAGGGTTCTGTGAAAATTTTTCGATCAAACGATGGCATGATTTGATTACTGGGACGAAAAATAGGTTTAGCATTCATGGAATTCAAGTTCCAGAGAAAAGCGTATTCAGATACTTGATGCGACTATTTTCGGCCACTTTATCTACCACTTTTTCAATTTCCTTTTTTCATAAGATTTTCCACCACCCAAATTCAACAAATTGTTCATTGCTTTCGGATATGATCAATATGATGGTGTTGGATAGGAAATGCATCAAATCTGTGGGCAATATCGGGAAAATCGGTAAATAAAGGGCTGGATGCGTTGAAAAAACCAGTCCCCTTGATGGACTTTTAGAGACATGAAAGCTGAGCCAATTTGTGTAAACAAGCAGTATGTGAGAAAAATTCATTTAGAGTTAAGAGTTGGACTTTGTTAGTTTGTAGGGGTATAAGAACTGAGTCCATTAGTGCTTTGAAAAAAATTTTATGATCGAAAATCGAGGTCAGAGTTGAAACTTTCATGCTTTTTTGTATAGTTATTGAACCAGGTTTTTCCATAAAATTCAATTTCCTGGTGTAACTTTTAATGACCAATCAAAAAATACATTTATTTTGGCAATTAAAATTTTTGTTATCACAGATCACTTCGATTTTAGGTTAAACCTGACGCTGCGAGCCATTGTAAGAGTTAAAGAGATGAAACTTATTTTTCGTTGGTAAAATTGGTGAACATCAACCTCCGAACAATTTTCAATTGATCAACAGTTCTTTTGATTTTGCCCATTGGTCTTAAAATTTTGAGCCTCATCGCTTAGCGAACCTTCATAATCTCTCATCAATTATTATATTTTCCTATGAGCTTTATTTTAATATGACTAAATGTCAGAGAAAGTTATCAAAGTGTTCAATCTTTGATGAACACCAACTATTAACAGGGCATACAGTGCCATCTATTGGCTATTTTACCTAACTTTCAGTTTGACACGAAGTGACTGTAAATGTTGAACAATAGATGGCATACTGTTAGCCTCTTTTTCATCTGTCCAGATTAAATTGATCTACGCTTTGTGACGGTCAACATCAAAATTTTCCTCTCCCATAGAAATCAACCAAAAAGCCTAGAAATCAAGCTTTTTAAGTGAAAATCTTTATAATTAAGTGAAACAACTCATATATCTTAGTGAAAAAGCGTCATAATTCAAGTGAAAACGAGTAAAATTCACCAATCTGGACTCATCAGTCTCGGAACAAATCAACAAAATGAACCAAGAAAACAGGACCAAGTTAACCAAACTTATGGTAAGTCAATTAAACGAAACATAACAACTAAAACACAACGTAATAAAAATTACAAACCATAAAACACAAACCTCTTAACACACCTTTTCTCTTTCCTTAACCAAGGCAAAGAAGAACGATATAACACATGATGAATTCACAACAATCAAGACAATCCTAACAGAATATGGCGAAGTTTCAGACAACAACTCTCACAATCTCATAGACATACTACAAGACACAAGATTTCTCAAAATAACAACTCAAATCATCAACAATCAAACATGGTGCGAAGGTCTTAATGTCGATGAAATCAGGATCCTGACATCTTACCACAAACAATGTCAAATCATGGTAGCCAACAACACAATACAGGTCTCTGAACCAAGTCAGATAAACACCTCATCGCTCAGCAACAACAGTATCAAAAAGACAGTGAACCAATACATGACTATGGATGAGACTAGACCCAAAACCTGGTTCAAAATCGATCCGGTCATTACTTGCTTCACTGTGATCATCAAAATTAGAGGTTTGAAAAATAAGGGAAATCTCACAGTTGCCGCTCAAATCCAGAGTGAAATAGAGAGTCTTTTAATGCAACATGATAAGCCATCCATTAAAGTTAGGAAAATTGTGCCAAGTTTTGAGTGTTGTAAAGTACAATGCGAAACCTCTCAACTTCGTAAAAATTTGATGGAACTTATCAAAACAGAGAAACCAGAATGGTATTGTGAGACAATGATGATCAGACCCCCTCAGATCAAACTTATTAGTGTCAGACATTATGATCCAACCAAAGATACTGATAACAAATTTATTAGATTTCTAGAAAAGAAAAACCAATGGCCAGTTGACAAAGAAGATAACAAAGTTATTGCATATAGTCAAACAATATGCGGTCACGATCTAATTGTCCAAATTTCCTCTGCGATAAGAGAGAAAATTGAACAAAACAATGGCTGGGTCAACTTAGGATACAGTGATATCAGGGCCATAGATTACTTTAATATAAAGTTGTGCAGAAAATGCGCTGGTTTTGGTCATACAATCAAAGATTGTAAACATATGACCAGGTGCGGCTACTGTACAAAAAGACACTCAGGAACTTGTCAATTCCAATCAAATCAAAATGATTGGACTTGCCCAAACTGTAGAAAGAAAGGTCATAACGCTTTCCAGATTATTTGTCCAGTCTTTACTCAAAGGCTTAGAATGGAAATTGAAAGAGTTAATTTCCCATATGAACAGATAATGTATTAGAAAATACAAACGCTGCTCTAAGCTTTAAACCGAAATAAATCCTCTTCTCTCAGCTTAACAAAATTTCAATTCTCCCAAATTGTTCGCAACTTTCTCGTAAAACCCGCTCGTAAAATCAACCGTCTAAATACCATTCTTCGAAGCTCTCTAAACTATTCCGCTAATTGACTTTCTCTACTTAAAACCCCTTTCAAAAACAATAAAATCTAATCCTCCACTCTAAAATGTACTTTCAAAATATTGCTAATAAAGATCCGCCAGAACTGATTCGTCGTTATCCTCTTAAGATTTTCTTTTGCACCTGAAGTCAATAAAAACACTAAATAAAGCCAATTCAACGTAAAACAACAAACAAACAAAAACAAATACTTAACACAATCTCCTTTCTCACGACAATAAAACTAACTAATAGGATTTTAACACAGGAACCCTCTTCTTCTCCTCACACCTAATCCATAACCAGCTGAAAAATCCCTTCTTCATAGCCTGAAGCCAACTCCGTTAACTTGCTAAACAGAATATATAACACCTCGTTCCTAAAGATAACAACTCATTACTCTATTCACATCCCATTTATTAACATCTCCTCCTGTCCTACAAATCCATCTCACCGTCCTGTGTTAAAATTCACAACTCTTAACGAACACCATCTCAAATAAAACCATAAAACAACAAAACACACTCAAATTATGTCTAATTTAGTATCTCTCAAAAGAGAGTTTCAAGCTCAACGAAACAACTGGGTATGTGTCAGTGGTCACTCAAAACAGGTTGATCTCATCGTCACTCCTCCTGAATCACCAGAATATAGTGATCCCGACAACATCAAGATTCAATTCGAAAGATCGCTAGAATCCTTGCCAAACGTTGAAGATAAAATTGCTTATGTCATCTACAAGCAAAGATCGATAGGAATTGGTCTCTTCGGTACTGGACGACAAGCTGAAATTGCCAATCATCTAAACTGTGACCTCAAAAACTGGAAAATCGACAAACCAATCTTTCAACAAGCAAGAATCTACTTCTTTACAAATGTGTCAGCAACAGGATACTCCCTCGAATTTCTTTCTAACAATATGATTCGTGCCAACAACTGGGTAGCAGACTTAGTCACCAAAGTTCACTCAGTGGAGACTTACTCCAACCATCAAATAAGAGTCACCGTCAACATAAGCAAGCAAAACCGAAACAAGCTTCTAAACAACGAAGGTAGAGTCCAAATCCTAGACAAGAGCTGTCAAGCATATGACGACATTGGTCTGCGAAATTGCTACAGGTGCCAATCCTTGGATCATCAAACATCTCACTGCAACAACTCACCCAAGTGCTTCATCTGCTGCCTACAACACCAAGGTATCTGCAAACAAGTCAACATCGTTCAAACTCTCAAGTGTGCTACCTGTCCTGAGGAACACTCGATTGGTCATCACACCTACAGTGTACAATGTCCCTCTCTGGTGAATCGAGTCAGGAAACTATCACAATGCTTCAACATCAAGTACAGATGGATAATGATCCCGAAGACACACAAACTCTTTTAAGTATCTGTCTCCTCAACACAAACAAGATTCTCCATAACACCAAATACATCATCGAAACCATGTTAAAAGAAGATTTCGTTGTGTTTGGGTTGCTGGAAGCAAACAGATCCGCATCTCTAGCGTACGCTAGAAACAGAAAAGTAATCATCAACGATCAAACAGTCCTCATCATTGGTAAGAAACTCCAAATAATTGCAACAGATACTCAACACTCCAACCTTTCAATCGTTCTACTTGAAAGTGATGACCGTCAAATTATTGTTATGTGTTGTTACATAAACCCAACGAACAAAGCTCTTGTGAAGGAGCAACTCGACAACTTACATCATAAAATCAACGCTTATAAACATCTTCCACTAGTAATCATCATGGACTCCAATTGCCACTCACTTCTATGGTCACTGCAAAAGGCAAAATATCCGAAAGACAAACAAATGGAAAATATCATTCAAGAGTGTAATCTAAAGATCGAAAACGAAGCGCCGACAAATGAGAACTTTACTTTTCGAAGGGGTAAGGACTACATCTCCTGGATTGACCTTGTCTTGACCAAAAATTTAACCTACTCAGAGATAGAATACCATGATATAATAGGGGATCACAGACTCATTGAACTCAGAACAGAAATGGGACAGATAACATACATCAAACCAGAAATAGCCCGCCTCAGAAAAATACATAACTTTAACTTAGAGATAGACACAACCGTAAATGAACCCAGAGAACTTGACGATCAATTCAGATTAATAATAAACTATCCTCTTAATAGTAAGAAAAGCTTTTCATTACAAACGAGAACAATTAGAACCAGTGAAAAGATAAACAGAATTAATACTAAAATTAATAAATTACGTAGAAACAGTACAGACAACGAATTAGAAATCAGACAATTAAAAGACAAATTAAATGAGTTACACATCAAACACACAAACAACTTCTACAAATTCCTATGGAAAGCAAAAAACAAACCCGCCATATATTGGCATGTCCTTAACAGACTTATTAGAAATAAATACACGAATGAGATTGACAAGGTAATCACAGGAGATGATCCTATCCTCGAAGAACTGAAAAACTTCTCCTCATCAAAACCATACTTTGGTCCGTGTGGAGCTACTGGCCCCTGTCCACTAAATAAGGATGAAATATGTGTCATCAACAACCAACGATTCAAGAAAACTAGTGGATATGCGGATGAGTTTTTAAAATCTGATTGGAACCTGTTTTGGTCAAAAAACAAAACTGATATAATCAAGCTCATCACAACATGCTTCAACATCGGTTATGTACCACAAACCATTAAGATCTATGGTGCCAGTTTTATTCCAAAACCAAACAAACAACTCAGAACAATAAGAATCCCTAACTTTGTAGTGAAGATCTTCGACCGTATACTCAGTAAAAGACTTCACGAGGTAACTCACCGCATTCTACTACATAACACTCAATATGCATACCAACATAACAACAACAATGAAGATATGCACACGAGACTAGCTGAGAAGTTTAGAGAACAACGAATACTACTTCAACTTGACGTTTCGAAAGCTTTTGATAATGTGCTCCTCGATCACCTATGGACTATCTTAAACAATCACTTAGGACCTGGAACAACTGGTATGGTTAAACAAATGGTACACAATAGGTGGTTACGAACGAAATACAATAATAAAGTGTATTTCAGGAGAGATGAAAAAGGCGTCCCTCAAGGTTCTTCCCTTGGTCCCATCGTCTTTATTCTTGCACTGGATCGCGCAATTAGGATCATAAGTAGCTACAAATCGATCTATCACGTGTTCTCCTTCGCAGATGACATCAACATTCTCTGTGACCTCGAGAACGTCGATGAAATCTTGGAAATGACAAAATACACTCTTAGTTTACTAAATCTCCAACTCAACACAACCAAAACAAAAATATGTGTTGGTCTTGACAACTCCCAAGGAAAAAACACAGTGACCGGGAAACTCATCGACAAAAGTCTCAGTGAAGCGAGGATTAAAACTCTAATCGGAAACTCAACTGAACAACTAATGAGATACAACAAAGTAATATCAAAACTACCAGTATTTTATCGAAGAATCATCTTAAATGCGTTCACTAGCCAAATGTGCTACAAAATATCATCACGATGTCTTCACAAAAACGTGAACTACAAAGACCTGATCATGCGAATTGACAAATGTGTAAACTGGAAGCTCAAATATCTATGCGACCTCAGAATCTTTAGTTCAACATTAATTCCAACACTTGTATTTGGCCTAAAAAATCCAATAACAACCTGGTTATCCAATATCATTCAGTCAATTCTGAAAACTTCTGAATCCCTAGATGACTGGCCAGTACTAAACATAGTACAACCTCTTCCAACATTCCCCAAGAGGATGATCTCAACTGAGGACTTCTTCAAAAGAAAGATCACAACTACAATTGGAATGACAATAAAGGTGTATATATGGAAAAGCTCGATCTCAATTCATTACAATAATGAAGAAATGAGATACAAGACCAGTGATGAAATGCCGGCAAACGAAAAAATCCTCTTGGCCTACCTCATATCAACGCAAACTAACAATGGCTTGGTGACCTTCCTAATACACAATCGTTTCATCAAGCACCCACAATCCAACACAGTAAAAGATATCAGCTCCATTTTAAATAACTACAAAGGCAAATGGCTGTGGATGGAAACATCTGAAACATACATCAAACGTAGTGATAAAGAACTGCTACAAACAAATCAAGAATTCATATCAACGATGAGCTTCACAAAAACACTACATGAAAAAATAAGCAACTATCTAAGAAGCAACAACACTCAAGCAAATACCCTTCATCTATTTTTCGACTTCGATACCCATATCAAACTATACAACAAGATTGGAAAGACAAACATAACGCAAGCAATCAACCTCATTAATGACTTAACAACCAAAGTACGGATGTTAGCAGCATTAAAAAAGAAACCGAATGCAACCACCAGACACTACCTTATGGCATGCGAGAAAACGCAGATTATCACTAACGGGAGAACAGACTGGAAGTTCATTGGCGATACAAAACATGATCAAGATATACTGGAAGAAATATCATGCATACACGCAATAATTGACCAAAACATCACTTACCAAAGAAATAAGAAAATTTGATTAAAACAAATAAACCGCTCTTTCCTCAAAATACCACAAATACATTTTCCCCTCCACAATCCCCTCCCAAATATCTGTATTCAGATACTAAATGCTGTAGTTCACAGCATACTGAGTCTGTAGCAAGTCTCTCCCACCCTAAGTGTAAAACAAACCAGTGCTCAATAAAATTGTGGATATTGTTTAAACTGACATTCACTATCAACCATTTCTTTGGCCATTTTTGATAATTTATTTAATTTAATTTTGTCGACATCTAATTTTTTGTGTGTATTATTTTGATTGACTGTTCTACTGACGCAAGTAAAACTTAATTTAAACAAAATGGCATGCTATGTTCAGGTTTGTGAGAATGAAACTTCTGAGCCTATTGAATTACCTATTCAAGAAGATGGAACCATGCTGTTGACAACTCTAACTTCTCAATTTCCCGGTGCCTCCGGGTTGAGATATCGTAATGAGGAGACTGGGACGATGAGAGCTGTGAGTTTGGTTGAAAATAAATTTCAAGCTCCAGATAAGGGATGGTCAAAGATTTCAGTATACTATGTTGTGTTTCCTAAAGGTAGCCTTCCCCCCTTTTCTGCCGGTTTCCCATAGAGAACTGTTGGTTATCATTTTGCTCTATTCTCCTTTCCTTTCTTTCCTAGGTGATAACAAAAGAAAGAGTGATGATGTATCTGATGAAGAGTCAAGTGTGAGGAAAAAGCCTACCAAATGTACTGATCTGATTGTGCTTGGTTTGCCGTGGAAGACAACTGAAACTGAGTTGAGAGAGTATTTTGAGCAATTTGGTGAGCTTTTAATGGCTCAGGTTAAAAAAGATCCTGAGACTGGTCTTTCCAAAGGATTTGGCTTTATTAGATTTGGTGACTATGATACCCAGAAGCAGGTTATTCAGAAACGTCACAATATCGGTGGACGTTGGTGTGATGTGCGTATTCCGTTGTCGAAGGGTGATGCTTACAGTACAGAGTATGATCGCAAGATTTTTGTTGGGCGTTTGACTGAGGACATTACAACTGAAGATTTGCGTGAATATTTCTCCAAGTTTGGTGATATAACTGATGTGTTTATTCCAAGACCATTCCGGGCTTTTGCTTTTGTTACGTATGAGTCGGAAGTTTCTCAGAATATCTGTGGTGATCACATTGTGAAAGGAGTTTCTCTGCATGTCAGTAACGCTGTGCCAAAAAGTGAGATGAGCTCTAACAGATTTTCTGTAAACAATCATTTCAGCCCTTATGGCCCTGGTAATCAGATGAGTAAAATTTCTCACGGTGGAATGCCACCAATGAGTAATCCTACTTCTAGGTACTCCCATCAGCCCTACTACTCATCTTATGCCGCTCGTCGAGCTACTTATGGATCCCAACCTTTGCCCCGAAGACTTGACTAATGCTTGGTCATGCATACACAGAAAGCCATTTCATAATCAATATGCTCACCAATAACACAGATTTTTCTATTCTGTCCTTTTCTCTACCAATTAGCCCACTCTCATCAATCTTTACACTTATATGTCTGATGATTTTTCCTATACATCTCATTACTAATATTCCCATACTCTTTAAATCTTGTCCTAAATCATTTAGCTTTCACTTTTCCTCCCTAATCATCCTTTTTTATTAACTTCTCATCATTACTTTGGAGCAATTGTCCACCGTGACTCTGACTGTTCCCCTTTCCTCGTCATCTATGTTTATCAATCCTTCTTTAATTGTAATAATGTGCAAGATCAAATATTGATCTTGTCGGTCAGATTCCCTTCAAATTATGAAAAGCTGTTCCATCAATGAATTCAATGTATTTATGGGACTTAATAACTTTAATGCGATCCAATCTACAATTTTGATTGTTAAAATTTTCATGATAAATTCGAGGACAGTAAAAGATTGAAAAATGTGGATAAAAAATACTCAGTTTCCCATTCGTAATGTCAGCTGAAAATTAAATTGCTATTGAATGATAAAATCAATTGTTTACACAATTTGAAGATAGTCAAAATTGAATCCAATGACAGAGCTAACTAGATCAAGTTGATTGTGGTAAAAGAATCTTCACTATATTTATTATCCTATTAAGACTTTCCAATACAAGAGCTTACACAATTTGATACATAACAAAATTCAATGATAATTAATACAATTGAAGATGAGTTACACACTAATCATATACATGTATTTGTCAATTTAAATGTACCAAGGTAAGAACAATACTGATCAACCGAAAATTGATCAAATTTATGAAAGCTTTTGATAATAAAATAATTATGCGCTCGTAAAAATAATTTACTAAAATTTAGCCAAACGAATTAACCATTCTTGCTTTACACCTGAAATGAAACACTTTGAGTCAATGACTTACAATTTCATGTTGCATTGCTACCAGAATTTTAATTTTTAATTTTCAAGATTCAATATTCAATTTTATTTTTTACAATCTAAGAAATTTCAAAGTTCTGATTAAACCTAACAAATTAAATCGCCAATTTTCATCACAGATTGTGAATTTTATACACAAACAGCATGAAAATACTACTCAGAGAGTGCTTTACGCCCTGAACATAAGCCTCTGATTAATCAGTGAATAATACATTAATATTATGATAAGATGGATTGGTGTGAGAGGCATTGGTTGATAAGCTAACATATGATTGATGTTCTGACAGTAAATGTTTATTTTTAAGCTTTAAATTTTAATTGTATTCAAGATTTCCCATTTTTCGTCCCTATTATTGATAAATTGTTACTTGTATTAATGTAAATAATGGATTTGGATGTTAGATTAGAAAGTTTATGAATTGATTTAATACAAAGATTGTGTGTACCCGAAAAGGCGATCAAAATTTACATTCAAATGAAATGGTCAATTAAAATCTTTTTTCTCGGTTTTCACTTTGATATAAACTTGGATCAAGTTGATTGTTAAATTACACATACATAGTCCAGATGTGTTTAATACAAGCAACATCAGGATCATAAGTCATGGCCATGGTTTGAACTCGATATCCTAAAAGTTGAAACCAGTCAAGAACACAGATATCTGGATATTCAAATTTATAATTGTAATAATTGAAATTGGTAAACTTGAGAGGTTCATCAATAATCCTTAAAGCTCTCAACTTTTGAATTATATTGGCATCTCGAGTTGTTACATATGTTGGACCATCCGTTCGACTCTCATAACTGGAAACAAGCAAATACATTCTTCCAATACTGGCCACAGGTCCACCTCCACCTCCACCAAGAACACCAAGATTCGCTGGTCCACCAACAATTCCAATTCGTTTAACCTGACTGTTTATGGGTGCCGAGACACTTGAAATTAATTGATGAGGATGCTGGGAACGGATCAATGTTGATGCTGAAGGTGGACCTCCACCAGCACCTCTACCTACACCCCCAGCTTGATGGCCGTAATGGTGCAAGTGATGATGTTGATATAAATGGGAATGCTGCAAATGATGATGTGCACCAGTTGATGAATGTGGATGTGCACCAGTTGGTAATCTTGGTTGATTGTGATACTGAATTGTCGATGAGCCAGATGAAGATGAGGGTTGGATTGGAAGGCGAGTTTGAAATGTTCCCACTCCTCCTGATCCAGTACCAATAGAGGAAGAAGAGGAGGAAATAATATTGGTCGTGGATGTGGAGGAGGGGGAGGAATTGGAGATTGATTGGCGCGGAATTGTGAAGATGGTTATTTGGGACACTGATGATGGATTTAAGGTAGACAGTTTGATTGATTGGGTGAGTTTCCGTTCATTCAACACAAAACCAAATAAATATTATGAAACAAGCTTCATTTGACCAAATTTACTTCTTCATAGGTTTGGTTAGACTTCTTCTTTCTGTCTATTTTCCTTTCTATCAATCTTTCGCTTCACTCTCCTCCTTCATCTTATCATTTCCCTCTCTTTACATCTTCAGCTTGAACACATTGGTTACTTCATAGAGCATCTCATCAACTAATCGATTGAATTTCAAATAACAATCCTGATGCTTAACCATCTCTTCACTAGGTTTGCGCTTTTCATCTAAAGATACTTACCAAATCGTCTCAGGAGCTGATTCAATCATTTATTAATATTTATTTTATTTTCATTCTTGATCAAACCAACAATCAGTTCAAAGATGGAAAACATGGGATCGTTTAGAGTCTCAAATGAAATGAACATTTTTAACATAATGGCTAAATTAAATTACATGCTCACCATTACATACATTATGTATTATCTTGCCAGGTTAACTTGAATGATTTTTAGAAATAACAATTTCTTATATTTGTTATCTTTTAGGTTTAAACTTGAAACATTGACTGGGCATCATGAAGGAATTATTAGGCAATGGTTGAAGCAATTTAATACAGATTAACAGGTAATCTGCAATCTTTATTAATGTAAACAAGGTTGTTTATTTGTTACCACAAGATTTGCTCGCAAGGTTGGTTTAAGAGAGTTGAAAGCGAAATCAATTGTTTCAATGAAAATTATTCCAAAGTTTTACGGTAAATCCCAATTTGCTTTCTCAGATAATGGCTTATCTGAAACGTGAACTCTGTCATCGTCAAAATTATAATCCTTCTCGGAGTAAATTTTTTATCAATTAATTGATAAAAGCCTTAGTTTAAATATGACCCAGTTTGCTAACAACTATTGTACAATAGTTTGTTTACACTATTTGAGGTGATGAATTAGCATAGTTATCGCTTCAAAAAGCAAAAATGATCTCTACATTTTGATTCGATTCAAGGTAAACAAGAATATTGAGATTTCCAACTGAACAATTATTCTTCTTTTGATTTTTTGCAGTTAGTCGATGGGCTTAAAAATTGTAATATCTCATCATCTCATCTTATTCATTCCGATCTTTCAGGACTTCATTTTCTGCTGGAGAGGACATTCCTACGAAATCACTGCTAACACAATATCACGAAATAATCGGCATTAAATGATGATTGAACTTTAACCATTACTGTGTAACTGTGTTTGCTTCAAAGAGTAATATAACAAGAGGCCTCGCTTAATGTATTTCATTGATAAGGGAGATAAGTAGGGAAAGACAGCAGGGCGCGATGGCGCCACTAGTAAATTACAGTCAATCAACGGGAAAATACATGTTTTTGACTGTATTACAGTTGACTCTATGGGTTTTCCATTATAAAGGCTGTAATACAGTCAACTATATGCATTTACCCATTGAGTCAACTGTAATACAGTCAAAAACATGTATTTTCCCGTTGATTGACTGTAATTTACTAGTGGCGCCATCGCGCCCTGCTGTCTTTCCCTCCTTATCGATGGCTACATAGCAGTGGTCTCTCTTGTTGTTTTACTCTTTGGTTTGCTTGTTTATTGACAAATCTGGAGAAAGGTTTAAGCTGCTCCATCTACAAGTTATTATTAAAGTTACAGTTGAAGGAAGAAAAACAAGTTGTGTACAACTGTAACCTTCCCTATTTAGGTTTACATTTTATGTGTACTTCTCTGAATTCAATGTATATTTTTATTTATTTATGAATTGTTAACCCTTTCAAATATTTATTTGACCCTTTGGTCATTATGTCAACGGTATGTTTAACCAATAAATTGAGTTTAATTGGTAAAGCCGTAAGACATGTTAATAGGTTAAAGTGTGATAAAAAGTTTCTGAGAATCATCAGCTGTTCACCTTGTATTTTATGTGAAAAAATTCAATATTGTAATTTTAGTGATTATAAAAAAGATGATTCATCGAAAAAAGATAAGTTATCCTCACCCAACTCATCAGATACACCAACTTCATCTTCAGCAAGTAACATAACAAAATTATCTGAGAAAAAATCATCAGAATCATCAGAGGAAACCAAAGATGAGAAGACAAATTTCGCCCAAGAGTCAGTTATAAAAGGTATTGTCAATTTGATAACTATCAAATCACAATCATTAATTATAATAGCATAAAATAATTTCCTAACATAGATATTAACTATGAATTATTTCATCAATAGTTGTACATAGATCAAAGGAACGTAAAAAATTGGATCTAACTCAAGCAACAACAGAACGAAATTTTGTAACACCAGTTAGAGCCATGAATGATTATTTATTGAAACCATCGGATTTGCAAGATTTGAGGAAATTTATCCGTCGAAGTCCATTTGATGATACGCCACCGATAACAGTTTATTTGAGACGCGATGTTGAAGCTCGAGCTCTACAAGTCTGGGGCAGTTTTGAGGTTCTTGAAAAGGAAAGAAAAAAACGTAAACAAATCGAAGCTGATGCTAGAGAATCGATTTTAAATGTCAAACGTATTCTTAAGGATTATCGTCGACTTAATGATCCAGTAGCAATTGAACGCGATATTAGTTTACGTGAAAGTGGACATGTTGTTTGGACAGCAGTTGTAATAAATTCAATGAATTTTCTGTTAAAATCAATGGCTTGGTTTCATACAGGATCACATTCGCTTTTTGCTGAAGCAATTCATTCCTTAGCTGATACAATTAATCAGCTGATACTTTACTTTGGTATACGTAAATCAATTCAACGTCCTAATGCTGAACATCCATATGGCTATCATTCAGCGCAATATATTGCATCATTAATTTCCGGTGTTGGTATATTTTGTGTCGGTAGCGGTCTTTCATTTTATCATGGGATGCAAGGAATACTTCACCCAGAGAGTTTTCAGTCATTCTATTGGGTATTTTTGTATTTATTTTCCACCAAATCATCATAATTAATATTGCTTTTGCTGCTGCTATTTTTAGGCATATGTTATCCTTGCTGGTTCACTTATTTCTGAAGGAGGAACTCTTACGGTAGCCCTCAAAGGACTTTATAAAGGAGCCAAAAGAGCTGGAACAACTATGAAAGAATACAGTTAATTTCGTTTCATTACACATATTACTTTTATTGATTTATTTGATATATTCTGCTAACTTATCAATCATTTTATTTTTATAGTTCTAAGAAGTCAAGATCCAAGCATAAATGTTGTACTATTGGAAGATACCGCTGCTGTTTTAGGTGTTGGTATTGCTGCAACTATGATGGGCTTAACTGCATATACTGGGAATCCTCTTTATGATGCTGCTGGGTCTCTTCTAGTCAGTGGACTGCTTGCTTCAGTTGCTTCATTTATTATTTACACCAATAGTGGTGCATTAGTTGGTCGATCTATTCCCGTTTATAAATTAGATGATATAAACAAATTGATGGAAAATGATGTTATGATTCGAGCGATTCATGATGTTAAAGCAACTGATTTGGGCAATGGAATGGTTCGTTATAAAGCAGAAGTAGATATCGATGGCCGACAACTCACTCGACACTATTTAGATGCAATTGATTTGGAGGTGGTACTTCAAGTAAGTTGCCTTCACTCTCTTTATTACATTGCACCTCCTTTGACATTGACTTCAGGGTACTTTCATGCAAATTACTCTAATTTTCGTGACTCACGATTTAACTTACAATTCTACTGATTTACAGCCATCTGTTATAGCTATAGAATAATCAAATATTCAAGACTTTACTATCAGATTAACCTGGAATCATTTCTCTCTGCGATAACTTTTTTTCATTACATTTGTTTTTCATTTTTTTCAGGAAATGAAAGAGCTAAAAACCATTGATGAAGTTGAAACATTTTTCCTTAAACATGGTGAAAACATCGTCGACCTTCTTGGAGCTGAAATAGACAGAGTCGAAAAAGAGCTTAAGGTAATCCACTTTTTTTAAATCAAATGCAATTTAGATTATTAACTTATTTTTTTCTTCTCCATTTTTTGTCTAACAGAAAAAACACCCTCAACTTCGACACGTTGATCTGGAAGTCCTGTAAATATTAGGATTTGAATCGGAAATTCCAAAAAAAGAAATTGTGGGAAAATTATGGTTTAAAAATAGCCTCATAATTTAATTTTTATGTTTTATCAGAAATATCAGCTTTGAATCAAAAATTTAAATCCAAAATAAATCTTTGCTATAACCAAATACGTGGTGACAAATTTTATTGAAAATTACGCTAAGCGCTACCAGTAAAGCTTACACGTATCGGAACTTTTAAAACTAATTTATCCTCAATTGTTTATACTTGATTTTCACAAAATATAGTCTTTCTAAACGCGTAAAATATTAATATTTTTAGATATTGCCTCCCCTTTTATACATAGCAAAGATTATTGATTCACTATTGTTATCAAGTATCAAGTTGACATGGATTTAAGAAGTTATTTTTAAAAGAATGACGAATAACCTGGGCTTCAATTGTAGTCTCGCAAAATAAATATTATGCTATTTATTTTGAGCTGCAATCTTAGTTTATCTCTCGGTCTTTACTTTATCTAGTTTATATCGATTTAATATTGTAATTAGCTATTTCCGTTCATATTTTAAAGTTCACGATATCTGACCGATGTAATTGGATGAAAATATCTCTCCATAAAGCTAGTTTACTAGCTAAGCATTCATAAACAATATCTATCCATAAATGTGTTTTTAAAAAAAACAGTCTAGTGGTAGAAATGAGGAAATCAGATAGAAATTAAATAATTTGCTCTTCTCTCTGGATGAATGATGCATTGATGAATCTCCAAGGCTATTTGTCAGCTTCTTTTCAATCTTTCATTTTTCTTAGTTATTTCTAGCAATTAACGATTTTCATAAATCAAATTAGTAGTCAAGATATACATTAGCATATATTTATATAACTGCAACTTGCGTTTGACCAATTAACATTCTCAACGGAACCAAGTAAATTAATTCCATTCGATTTTGTTTTATGATAATCTTTTAAGAATTTCTCTCATTTTCGTTATTTTTACATGAAAGAAAAAAAAATGATCATGATGCAGGAAGAAGATACCTGAGCAGATCAGGAACATATGGGAGAGATTAGAAGGGAAGCAATTCGAACAGTTCAAAGAACAGAAAGGAAAAAAGTTTAGCAGATTAGATGAAATAAAGTGAAGGTGAAGGTTTAGGAGAGAAAAGGTAAGGTCAAGGAAAAAAAATGAAAGATGAAGAGAAGGAAAAGAAGGAGAGAACAAAATAGTCAATCTTTGTTTGGTTGGTAGTTGATTAATAATTCCCTTCGATTGATGCTGCTTTTAAGATGAGAGTAGATGGTGAATCTCCGTTTTGGATGATTGCTGGCTGTTTATTTGGTAAGTTTTTTTCGTTTTTTGTTTTCAAATCAACGCTTGATTTGATGGGTTGTTTGATTTACATTTTATTTTCGGTGTTTTTTGTATGAATTTGGTAGGGTATGCGTAGTGTGATGTATTATATGTGTTTTTTAATATTTTATCTTTTTGTTTGCCTCACTCCATCGTTATGTTGTATTTGATAATTCAAAACTAGCAGCTTTATTCTATGGTATTTCCTAAGAATTATCAGGCGATGATGGCGATGGGTTTGCCTTTTTTGACTCTTTCTCTTCCTCCTCATTGAAATTAAGCCAACTTTGTTCAACTATGGCCGCTACTCTTTTCTCATATTCCCTACGGTTCTCTTGATACAATTGGGCTGCCAATGAGTTTGCAGGTGAGTTAGGATTAGGTTCATCTAAGAGCGATTGAATAGAGGTCAAAATGGCTGAAACGTCATAAGTTGGTGACCATCGATTTTGTAGAATATCTAAACATATACTTCCATCAGCATAGACTGTAAAATTAAAGAAAAACAAATAAAAATCAGTATCAGATACAAGGACGATGAGATACAAAATAAACAGAATAAATAATGACAACAAGATAGTAAAAACACAACCCATCACAATTTCTTCAAAAAAAGAACAATAATTTTGAATTCAACCGAAATTCAGACATTTTAAACTAACGGTTTTCAAGGCCATCCCTGCGTCATTACAATATAGTTTAAGATGCTATTGGCAAAAGAAAGTGAAACATGGTAGCAACACAATGCAAAAAGACGTAACTAAAGCTGTCGTTAGTGGGAATTTCTATTTCTAGTAAGCTTGCAATCTGATGAGCACAAAGTAGGAATAGGTTTGTTACTGATTGGCTAATTATACAGACTTCCGAATTGAAATAAGGAAAGGTTGCATCAGCAGTGATAGAAAAAATTTGATGCAACCAATGGTTAATACGATTTGCGACAACTGTAGGAACTTTGGAGATGCGGCCTTGACTAAAATTAGGAGATGGAGTAGAAACGTGTAGGAAGTCGCTTTATGCTTGAAGAAATCGTGGATGGATGGTGGTCACTATTAAAAAACAAAGGTCCAACAAATTTGCTATAAAATGATCCCTACCATTAGGATGAAACATTTTGGACACAAAGCGCACAGTTGGTGGCTTATTGGGATACTCTTCCGTGAATTCAAGGGTCAGCTTGAAAGTTCCATCTTCAAATGGGGTGTCATGAGGCCTGGAGAATGTATTGAAAAAGAAATCGTTAGAAAATATTCAAATAAATAAATGACTCTCATAGGAATAAGATTGGTTGGAAGGCCTGATGTATTGTAAGAAAGCATTGTCCGTTGCAGACATAAAAGGTTGTTGATGTTGCCTTCGCTTATCGGATGATCTCGATATATCTTGGAAAAGGTAATCAACGAGAAACATTACCCGAATATAACAGCATTCCAGATCATAATATTATTGTCTGTGGGTGCACCAGAAACACCAGCAGGAGGATCTTCCTGGAGCCTGACAAGAGAAAGATCATAAGAAAACGAGGGTTATAATTACAATTTTAATCATGAGACTCAGGTAAATAGGAAAGCAGTAAATAACAGACAGGTTATTAAGGATATTTTTGCTGCTGGAGGATAAGAGGTGATCAATAAATGATTCATTCATAGCCAAAAAATAGAAAAATGGATGATTATCACTGAATAACTGTGAAATAATAGAATGGCACCTTTTACGTTATCCTATCAAAAAAATGCTAAATTGAAACGAGAAAAAACCCATCAGATAGGGAAACACGACTACCTAGGCATTGAAAGTCCTTCATAATAAAAGGATAAAGTATGTAGAAAATACGTATGGATATGGGCTTATAGCAAGGTTGAGGGTTAATTTGTGTATTTCATCTGCTGATTTGGTCAAGGATGAATCGATGAAAAATTGTTATGGTGAGGAAAGGATGAGGACCTAAGAATTTTTATTAGAAACGGTAATTAAGATCAACTGTACCTTTTAAAATCTCTCATTAATCTTCTTCTGGCTGGAGTTGACATCACTGAAGGTTGATTAGACTTTTGATGATTGGCCTTTAACTTACACCACCACAAAACAAAAACAGGAGAGAAAATATAACAAGGAGAGGATAAAAAAAGAGAGAATGATGAAGATAGTTAAAGAGGGAGACAGTTGACTGTATCAATGACGATGCAGTTGAGCTTAAAAAAGAGTGGCTTCTGAAAGATGTGTTTTTTATTTCTTTAGAACCGAATTTCCTTTTTTGTTGTTCCTGTGTTTAATACACTTTAATTATGTTGATCAAATCAACCTTACTTGATTTGAGAGCTTTAAGGACTAATTTATTTTAATAAAAACACCAAAATCAAATGAACACAAACACAAGAATAAAAAAATATTACATGTATGTTCTCACTATATTATGTGTTGAAAATGTATTTTGTTTTTTTTGTTGTGATTAGCTTCAATTAAATATTTCTACTGTCTTCCTCTTTCTTTCTCTTTCTCTCTATCTCTGTCTTTCTCTTTCTCTCTTTCTCTCCCTCCCTCTCTTTTTTAGCAACAAATTCTACTGTTATTTTGAATTGTAAGCTTTATTTCAGGTTCCTCCAGAAATGAAGGTATTAACAGTCAAAAAACTAAGATGGTGAAGAATACAGGTCTAAGAGATTTGAAACACACAGACAGTGAGTACAACGGAAAGAGGAAAAATAAGGTAACAAATAGCAGAAAGAAAGAACTGGAAGATAAATAGTTTGACAGACGTAGATAAAGAGCTGCAAAGCAGTGAGCCTAGAAAAGGTAAAATGCCCAAAATGATGAAATTTTATTAGCTCAGCCGGTTTCGTTAAGGTTCGCTCTAAGTGCAAATAAGTCAACTTTTGCCTTTTTTTTATAAAACTCAAACTACTGTCCAAGGAAGAGATCGAAGCTTCATTTGATCATGCTTAATATTCACATATTTATCACCGAAATATTTCAAATTAATTTCAAATTTTGAAGTGACCGATATTTGAATTGTATTGATTTAAAGCTAAATAACGTAGATGGATGATCTGCAGAGCGGATAATTTAACTATGCAGAAAATTCGCGTTAAATTGGCAGCAGTTGATTGAACTTGAAATAGGATAAATTGCAATCTGAAAGATAGTCAAAGATAAAGGTCATACTTCTTTATCAATTCAAGAAATACTGATTAATAGATTGTCGATTGTTAACTTTATAAGCCAATTATCAAATTCACTGAAATACATCAAGATTGTTAATAGAGAATGAAAAATAGGCTATAAATTATGATTTTACTTTCTACAAACACAAAGTATGCTTGCAAGATGAAATTATTTTATGATGATAAACTCTTCACCGATCTTTGCATACATTCCCACTAGCTGATCGATGATAAGAAAATGTAATAAAGACGGATTTTCATATAAAATTAGCGATAATGATTTTAAGTTAAAGAACCGATAATGAAAGACACAGAAACATGAGGTGTAGAACCAATAGATTGTTATTTATCTTTTAGGTCGAATTGACAAATTTAAGTTTAAACAGAACTTAAAACTGGGGGTTCATATTTTTCATCAGGACGATCTACAGCCATTGGTTCAGCTCCAGAACCTGCACCAGCAGCTCCTGATCCACCAGCAGTAGCACCAGCACCAGTACCGCTTCCTTTGCCATGTCCATGCAACTCTAATAATTTAGTTAAATCAAACTTAGGCCTCTTTAGTACCTTCACCTTTCGAATACAAACATCGTGTAATGGGTAAATACGATGACAATTCTTTTCTATATCTTTTGCCATAGAATCAGGAATTAATTTATTAACAACATCTTTAAGGTCAGAT
Source organism: Tetranychus urticae (assembly GCF_039701765.1). Lineage (NCBI taxonomy): Eukaryota > Metazoa > Arthropoda > Arachnida > Trombidiformes > Tetranychidae > Tetranychus > Tetranychus urticae. The sequence continues at coordinate 4,120,317 of NC_142958.1, read as the reverse complement.
TGAGTAACCTCTTTAGTTATTATATCCATCATCTTTTTACGAATTGCTCGTACTTGAGTGTGTTGTGCATATGATGTTTTCCTATTTTGATTAGGTGGTTTACGGGTAAATCCTATACAGAAAACTCGTAACAGATAACCATCAGTAGTCTTAACGTCGATACTAGCTTCAATTAGGGTTTGCCATTTTCGTACCATTGATCGAAGTTTGTCTGAATAGGAAAGCAAAAAATGATATATTAGAATCAAGTGGATAACATGAAACAATCAAAATAGATGAGAAAACAAGACGAAACAAATGCATACCTGTTGTTAAATTCATTCCATGGAAATTAGTTAGTACGTTTTTTCCTTGGACTTCTTCAGCAACAAGACGAAATTTACGGAAGGCAACTTCATCATTTTGAAGATCAGCAAGGGAACATTCAAACACTCGTCCCTTTAATCCTTCACTGGCAATTTTGGTACCTTGTGTCCGATTAACAATTGTCTTGCCGATATGTGGAACCGAAAACATGGATGGTGCTTTAACATCATACCATTCTTTCCTGGTAAATGGATCAACAATCTTTTTCTTGGCTCCTTTCTTACCACCCTTAGCTAATCCTTTATTCTTTCCAACGGCCATTTTAATTACTTCTAATTACAATTAAATTTAACAAAACTAAATATAAACTGATTAATTTAAACGAGATACATTGATCTTACAACACACACGGTAAGATGCAAAAGTAGAAAGGAAACGGAAGCGTGAATGGTGGGGATTTTATCCTCATCACACACTGTAAAAGACCGCAAAAATTTCAATTCAATTTATAAATAAATTCATTTGCTTTTAAAATAAAATAAACTTGCGATTATCATATTTTCATACATTAATTTTAATATTTTAACAACACTTTAATGCTTCTTTAATTACCAATATGATCTAAAATAAATACAATACTCAATGAATGAAAATCAAAATTAAAACGATTTCAAAGTTGCACTGAATTTGCATCTTTTATCTTTGCAGTCTTTCAATTAATAATGCATAAGGCTTGTCAATTAGAATTGTATTTTATTCGTGATTTTGCTTGTTTAATGAATTTTGGTTGTATCTGATGAATGATAAAAAATAAAAAGTTAATTAAAGAAATTGAATTGAAATTTTTGCGGTTTTTTACAATACGTAATGAGCATAAAATCCCTACCAATCACTCTTCCGTTTCCTTTTACTCATGTTTGCCGTGTTTTTACATTTTGTCAACCAATGTAACTCGATTAATTAATCAGTTTATATTTAGTTTTGTTAAATTTAATTGTAATTAGAAGTAATTAAAATGGCCGTTGGAAAGAATAAAGGATTAGCTAAGGGTGGTAAGAAAGGAGCCAAGAAAAAGATTGTTGATCCATTTACCAGGAAAGAATGGTATGATGTTAAAGCACCATCCATGTTTTCGGTTCCACATATCGGCAAGACAATTGTTAATCGGACACAAGGTACCAAAATTGCCAGTGAAGGATTAAAGGGACGAGTGTTTGAATGTTCCCTTGCTGATCTTCAAAATGATGAAGTTGCCTTCCGTAAATTTCGTCTTGTTGCTGAAGAAGTCCAAGGAAAAAACGTCCTCACTAATTTCCATGGAATGAATTTAACAACAGGTATGCATTTCTTTTAATTGTTTTCCCATCTATTTGGATTGTTTCATGTTGTCCACTTGATTCTAATATATCATTTTTTGCTCTCTTATTCAGACAAACTTCGATCAATGGTACGAAAATGGCAAACCTTAATTGAAGCTAGTATCGATGTTAAGACTACTGATGGTTATTTGTTACGAGTTTTCTGTATAGGATTTACCCGTAAACCACCTAATCAAAATAGGAAAACATCATATGCACAACACACTCAAGTACGAGCAATTCGGAAAAAGATGATGGATATAATAACTAAAGAGGTTACTCAATCTGACCTTAAAGATGTTGTTAATAAATTAATTCCTGATTCTATGGCAAAAGATATAGAAAAGAATTGTCATCGTATTTACCCATTACACGATGTTTGTATTCGAAAGGTGAAGGTACTAAAGAGGCCTAAGTTTGATTTAACTAAATTATTAGAGTTGCATGGACATGGCAAAGTAAGCGGTACTGGTGCTGGTGCTACTGCTGGTGGATCAGGAGCTGCTGGTGCAGGTTCTGGAGCAGAACCAATGGCTGTAGATCGTCCTGATGAAAAATATGAACCACCAGTTTTAAGCTCTGTTTAAACTTATATTTGTCAAATGGATCTAATGTAAATTAAAAATAATTGGACTCATTACACGTTGCCTTTTTTTCTTCATAATTTTGTTCTTTTTCTCAACTTGAATATTTCAAATCACATCCCGTATTTCTTGCATAGCTACGATACATGCCTCAATTCGCGTTAGAGCACAATTTAGCTATCAACTTTATCTAGTTTTTTTAGTATTACACTACAGTAATTGTAGTACTCTTACACATCATCAATTCAACTTTTATCTTCGTTTTATATTGCTCATAATCAATAAAGTGACTTGGTGTACAAGTTGGGTACTCTTAACAACTGTTAAAGGTTTCCTTGTCTATTACCAAAGAAAGCAACTGTTTCGTGAATTAATTTTGATTCTCAATCTCAAGTAATTTACTTTAACATTATTCAAATTATTCAAAAGTAGATGAAATTATTAAAATTATATTTAGTAGATATTTGAAATAACTTATGTCACTTTATGCCAGAATCAGTAGCACAAGTTTTTTGAAAGTTTTTTATAAAGTCTCGAAAAATGAGTTCTTAATTTAGCTTACTAAAGCCTTTTTTATTTAACAATAACTTGTAAGTATTAACTTAAGATGTGATTTAGGATACAGCTCGCAACAAATTGTTTACGTAACGTTATTTTTTTTAGATTGAGTTTTGACTCGAAGCATGAGTTATGAAAAAATGAGCGAAGCATCAGAAGAGTCCAAAGTTTACGGTAAAAGTTGTAAAAATAATTCTCATTTTAGCTAAAACAATTTAGCTCGACTTTCAGATCTACAACTATTGTAAATAAACATCGAATTTCAAACTTCCTTAACTGTGGCTGGGCCAATCGATTGAATCAGAAACGGTTCCTCAGTTCGGGTAAATGATTTTGTACCAGTTTTTAAAGGGATATGACTTATCCTGAGTATTCCTAATAAGACTCTTAGATTAGCATCTAAAACATGAATATCCTCTCTTCAGCGATCTAACCCACAAGAGTACAATTCAAAACTTAAAACTCATTGAAAAATAACGCAAACAAAACAATATTATCGATGTTAGTAACAGATGCTACGATCTTATTATCTATTATAAGTTATGTTCAATTTTAAAAATTGGTCAAGTGAGTTGAAGTATTCAACAAAATAAGTCAACTCGAAAATAAAACCACGTTCCCAGACTAGTAGAAATGGATAGCTTCGATAAAAATATTTTGATTAAATTAGCTCTTTTGAATCTCAGCTTAGATTATTTTCGGGACTTTAGTGAGTTCATCTGTTTCGGGCCAAAACCGGGAATGAGCACAGCCTCACGAATACTTTATCTACGTGCTCGAATCGCCCATAATGATGATCAGTTAATTCCCAGTTTATCAATCCTATGTGATGAGGTTTATTCAATTTCTAGAAATGCTATAAAATGAATTTCTAGATTAAACTTGAACCCAATGCAAATGATTATTCATAAATCAGGAAACATTTGCAAAACACAAACGCACTTCTCATCCAGTTGTCTGAATATTCATTAAATTGAATAAGAGAGATTTAAAATGTCATTGTCTGATTACTGATTGCTTACCTCAAAAAATTACCATAATCTGCTGGTAACATGAGACAAAATATTTAATAAGTCATAATCTTTTAGTCTACCAAATTAAAAGGCCTCTGAAAAGAGACAACCTTCATTTATTAATTGTATTTATGAGATTTCGATGATATTTATTCAAATTATTCATCCGGCAGAATATTTGTAATCACTTTTGTTTAATTAATGACAATGCAGATGATTTACAAACAAAGTGATGCTTCAATTAATACCAAGAAATGAATAACCATGAAAAATCAACTGAGAGCATTGAAATCAATCCAAATCGCTAAAATACCAATCGATCCAAATACAAATAAACCAAAATTTAATTTGATTAAACTAAACAATCATAATCACAATTGAACATCATTATCTGTAAAAGCAAATTGGCCTTTTATAATTGACAATAGATGGCCTTCTTTGACCTGAACCAGAAGGATTTGGCGTCTAAAAATAACGGTTGAAAGTAAAAATTGAGTCTTCATCTAAACGGGTTTTAAAGTCTGAAAATGAGAACAGAACGTTACAGATAGAATTCAAATCTTCAATAAGATTCAGATTTCTTAAGATGTTATTTAAGAAAGTGTTTTCAATAATAGCCAAAAAGTAAACCCAAAATATTAGCATTAGTAAAGTGATTATCCTTTCATCCGATCAATAGATTGGTTATCCTTTCTTTGATATTTGTGTCACCAGTAACAGTGAAAGATAATTCAAAATGGATTTAATTTACACAACAATTGAACAGATTGGGTACTTATTTTACATAGTTGACCCTCGCAAACATATTTACCATAGGGTTGAAGACGTGCCTGATTATGTTTCCCAAGTGATTCCATATTTTTCCTGCTTCATGGCATTGGAGCAAATCGTGGCCGCCGTCAGAGGATACAAATTGGCCAGAATCACCGACAGTTTTACATCGATTGCTGCCGGTATTCTTATGGAACAATCAAAGTAAGTAATTAAACATGAATCAACCCTTAAACAACCTAGATTTTAACCTAAAACCAGATAAAAATTTGAAAACCTTTATTCAACTCTTTCTCAAAACCAGATTTGTTTTGATTTTCATTTCCTAAACAACTTTCACTTCCCAATATTAATCAATATCTTGAATTACTCAATAGTGTGACAATAATCTATAAATACAGATTAATTGAGGAACTTAATGAGAGGCCAGAACTGGTAATTTTAGCCTAAAGAGGTTAACATTATCTCGTTTGTCCAAATAATTTAACCAAACATGTAAATCAGAGCAATATATGGCTTTGATCCTTCCAATGATAACATCAATTTTTACTTCTTCATTATCCTAACCAGAATTTTTTTTCATCTTCGTCTTTAGGATTGTCATGAGAAGCCTTTTAATCGTATTTTACATTTTCGTTCATCAAAATTTCGCTCTTTGCTCATTAAATGGCGATGTAACTTCTTGGTTGATTGCACTGGTTGCTCTTGATTTCACCTATTACTGGTTTCATCGAGCAAGTCATGGTATGCTTATTTTACACAAATATGTCCAACTGATTATTGTTATTATTAACTTTCAATTGGTGTTGTTTTTTTCGACATTTCATCTTAACATCATCCCGCTATCATTACATGTTAAGTCCAAGAATTATCATCCAGGAAAAGAGAAGAGAAAGAGAGAAAGAGAGAGACAGATTATATTTCTATAAATATTATATGAATAACCTGAAAAAAGATGAGGTCAAAGCTTATTATTGTATACACATCTTGTTTGTGTTTTGTGTGTTAAATATATATAAGTTTACCATCAACATGTGAGTCTCAAGCCTTAACGTCTTTCCGTTCATTTAATCACAATTACAATCTTTTTTTTCACAGAACCAATTAGGCTACTTGTTTAACTTCAACTGACAATTCGATTCAGTTATTTTGGTTATTCAGCTTACGCCTGTTGATTTAACCGATAATAACTTATCTGAATTAGCCAGCATGAAAGCGAAGACTAAATTGGCCAATAAAATGATCAACAGAAATATGAAAACATTGAAATCAATCAGTTAATCGAGCATATCATTAGTAGGATTGCAATTGAAAGCTTCATGAGTAAACACACAAATTTTTGAGATTCAATGAGATTCTTCCTTCTAATGATAGCATTTTTAGATGATGATTGAGTCCAATTTTCATTTTCATTAATCTTTTTTTCTTCATTTCTTGTAGAAGTGAATTTTCTTTGGGCAATCCATCAAACTCATCACAGCTCTGAAGATTACAATTTGTCAACAGCTTCTCGTCAATCAATTTTACAAGTTTATTTTCATGCGGTAAATAATATCAATCAGTTTGATTAATCAATGACAATAACTCAATTCTCACTGTCTTTTAAACAGTTTTGGTTCATTCCAATGGCACTATTTTTTCCAGCTCCAATGTTTCTCGTACATTTACAACTCAATGTACTCTATCAGTTTTGGCTTCATACAGAACTGATCCCAAGCTTAGGGCCGATTGAATGGGTTTTCAACACTCCAAGTGTACATCGTGTCCATCATGGTAATCACTTTCAATATTTACATAATCAATAAACTAATGAAGCGACTATAACTAAATCTTGTTTTGTTTTAACAGGTCGAAATCGATATTGTATTGACAAAAATTATGCTGGTTTCTTGACCATTTGGGATCGCATGTTTGGTACTTTTGAGTCTGAAAAGGATCCAATTGTTTATGGTCTTGTTCACCCAATCAATACATTTGATGCCTGGACTGTCCAAAACTCTGGTTTCATCGATATCTGGAATCGATTGAAAACGTCTAAGGGATTAGTTCATAGTTTGTCCATTATATTTAAAGGTCCAGGTTGGGATGTTGGTAAACCCAGATTGGGTGACCCTAACGATATACCTGAAGTTGATTACAAAACAGCTACCAAATATGATCCAAAGCATTCAATTTTCATGAATTTATATTTTGTACTCCATATCGGTGCAATTTTAGTCTTCCATATGAATATGGTTCAAACTGCTACCATTGATAATCCGTTGACTTATCTATTCCTTGGTTATCTTACCTTTTCAATCGTCTGTGTTTCCAAGCTAATGAATGGTAAAGACTGGAGTAAACAAGAGTTAGCTCGATGTTTAATCTTTTTCGCTCTGGAATCAACTTTCAACGCTAACTTCATGGATAAATTGTCCATCCAGGTTGGAATACCAGATTTAGGAAGGTTGATCTTTTTCCTGTCAACACTCTACTGGACCACTAAATTGGTCAAAATTAATGATGGATTTGGTAAACGTTGTAAAGTAAATTGATGATCAAATTGACCGAGAAAGTGATCATTGGTTAAACAGCAATATTTAAAGACGCACTTTCATGAAATGAAAATATATTGAGCTGATTAACTGATTAACTTATTGTTTTAATACATTGTATAGCGAGGTTTTTTTAAATACAAACAAATTGTATTCCTTTTTTACTGATAAATTATATTTTTGTATTATTTACTGGAGGTAAACTGTTAACCACTCCATAACCCAGTGAAACCTTGATCTACAATTAAATATCTTGATTCCTGGTAAACTTAACCTTTAAAATGATTGAATCTTTCGCTATTAATCGCTATTAATTACCTTCTAGGTAAATATATGATTTAGTCTATGATAAGGTCTAGACTTAAATTAGGTTATAAATGATTGAAGGGCAAAAATTTAAAAGCTAAACCAAAATATCAGGATAAACCTTGATCAAGAAAAAAAGGTTTACTTTGGTTGAGTCTAACGAAGGTTTGCTGTTAAGTTTAAACAAATTGAAATTGATTATTAATCATGATGACTATTGCGATGTTTTTTGAGGTTAAAGTGCGTTAAGAATTAATTAATCAAGTGACTTGGAGTTGATCACAAGGTGTAGGAAATAAGGTAAATCAAATGGATGGAATGAAAGAGTAAACAAGTGAATTGGATATCTGATGAGTAGATAAAATAATAGTGAACCAGTCAAAATTGATTAACCGAATTTATTGGTTTAGGTAAAAGTAAAAAGACTAAATTGTTTTAATAGGTCAGCCTGACAATCAGTTAAAATATAAAAATCAAGGTTTCCTTGTGACTCAATTGTTTATGAGAGCAACTGAGTAAATTGTTACAATTTATGGCAATATTTAGATTCCTAATGATGACTTTTAAGAAGGACCTTAACCTAACTAAAAAGTATTACAGTTATGTCCCATTAAAATAGACGGATAATAAGCGTATAAGGTTTAAATACAATATTCAATGTAAGATACAAGTTCATCTAGAGTTACGGATATTAGGCTTAACATATGATTTCTTTGGTTATAATTATGATTATGTTCATGTATTATGTTATATTGGGATGATTATGATAATGGTTTAATGTTGATTCAGGGACAACTCGATGGTTCAATATGTGAGACGATTCGGTTTTGATTGAGATGACTGGAAAAGGTAATTTCATGGAGAAGGTAAAATCATCCCGTGATTTGTTCATTTAATTATATTCATAGCGGGTTTACCTCATCACCAATGATTCAATAATGACCCGCTTCTCTCAATCTAATTAACTCTCTACCATCATGGTTTCTCTCTCTTCTTCTCCCGATAATCTGTCAAGGAGCTGAATTGATTGTAATAAAGCATTTAATAATAAAACTAAAGATATATAAATAACTAAATAAACTGTGAACCCATTGGTGTATCAATAGTACAACCAAAAAGATAACAATTTATAAAAAGACAAAGAAAAGAGCAACCGATTTTAACAAAACAATAAGAAATCAATTTGGTTGCTTTTGTAGATCGAAAAGCTTCTTTGTTTTTTAACCTCTTAATCATCACCTTTTAGTCATCTTGTTTTCTGTTGACAACAAAAGGCTATTTTGAAGAAACAAAGAAAATGCTTTTATTGTCTAATATGATTGCATTAGTTTCTTGCTTATTATTAAGCATTTTTAATAATTTCTCCGTAGGAGCACCAATCAATCAAGGAGAATCAACAGCTAGAGTTGACAGTACTATTGGTTTCTATGATCCTAAAGCTTTCTACAGTTATGATAAATTTGAAGGAGACATCTTGGGATCCTATCCAACGGTGAGTTTGATTCCATCATTGATCTTGATAACTGTTAATCATCAACATCAATCCTTTTGTTTCTAATTTCTTCCACCACTTACTCGTTATTCGTAAATTTTGACTATGTGCTTGATACGAGAAGATTATTATAAAAACATCATGAAATGGACTTCCGTTTGTTCGCTTGATTCCACATTAATCTCTATTTATTCCTCAACTCCATGTGCTTACAGACAAACAACTCAGAAGCTTCACCCTATCATGCCATTGTCGATACTGGTTATCTGTGGCCTAATGGAGAAGTGGTCTACACAATCGACTCCAGCCTTCGTAAGTTTTTGTCCAATTATCTCTATTTGCTTGGTTTTTTTGAATATCTGGTAAAAATACTTTCACCTTTCGATAATAGAGAATCAACGGTCGCTTATCAAACAATCAATGGACCATATCACGCAAATGACTGGAGGATGCATTAAATTTAAGGAGAGAACCTATGAATCTGATTATGTTTACATGTATCAAGCTCAGGGGTAAGTATAACTGTCAAACATTATGAATATTTTCTTATTCATATTTCTGAAAAATATTTTATGCTGTAGATGTTACTCTCAAGTTGGACGTCAAGGAGGCTCCCAAGAATTATCATTAGGAAGAGGTTGCCATGTTGCTGGTGTTGTTATTCACGAATTGCTTCATGCTCTAGGTTTCTTCCATCATCACAGCAGATCAGACCGTGATCGTTACTTACGAATTAATTACCAAAACATTGATCCACAAGCTTATCCACAATTTCAAAAGTTAAATGATTGGGAAAATCAATTGTTTACTGATTTCGATTATAATTCAATAATGATTTATGGATCAACAGCATTTTCACGTGATGGTTACTCACAGACAATGACTACGATAAATCCATCAGGAGCAACTATTCAAGATCCTGGTTATAAGCATGCTATGACTCCAAGTGATGTTTCATCCCTTAAAAAGCTCTACAAGTGTGACGCAAATACAATCGACACAGGCAAGGATAAGAAGGAGAAAAAGATCGGTATTGGAGGTATTTGGCCTTTTGACCAAACAACAACAACAGTTCCAGATGCTGACGATGAAGATGAAGGAACTACAATGAAACCAGTAACCGGGCAACCAAGCACTCAACAACCAATTATTCAATGGACAACTCAACCAGTTGACCCAAGTGGTACCTCAGATTACTCAACTCGTCAACCAATTGTACCAACAATTTTTCCAAATGTTGTTCCCTCTATTCCTAGTATTGTTGATTTTTCCACTTCACAACCAAATGAATTTTCCACCCAGTTTCCTTTCACTATAGTGACAATTCCTGGCTTGGGTAAAATAGTGACCCCACCACCACCGGGAGCTGAGTTACCTGAACCAGAGATACCTCATCCAGTTCCACCTTTTCAACCTGTCGATAAACACGTTTGGGTAAGTTAATCAAAAGTATTAGAAATATTGATTATATTTTGAACATTTTTCTTTATCTTTCTTTAACAGGCAAACGAAGTGCCTCAAGATGAAATAATGAGCGACAAAGCATAAAAATTACTCCTGAAAATTGTGTAAATAAATTAAAATGATCAGGAATAATGATGCATCATTATCTCACAGTGTTGGGTGATTATACCTTTTACTCTATTTTTGACACAAATTCTTCTGGACCATTGAATGGACAAAATATCTGTCTATCTTGTGCCGTTTCTACTTGGGATCTTTTCGTACCAAAACATTATCATTAATTTATTTTGAACATTTATAATTGGATTAAACGATTGAAATTACTCTGCAAACTAATACATGTAACTCATTATCGCGATTAACACTAATTTCGATTCTAATTCATGCAATCAAAATATAGTTTTGTAAACAATCATAATATCAATATTAAGATTTATTATATTGAAGTGGTAAATGAACTCAAAATTAATTTTCTTAGCGATAGATAGCAATGAATAGTTTCGAGAAAACCCTTTAAGATGTACGATACAAACTGACTAGTTCAGTTGTTTTATTTTATTAATTCAAGATTTTCACAATTTAGATCAATCTTTGTTGCAGATGACAATCTTTTTAACAGAGCAGAATTGATTTCATGACTATCACCTAGAAATTATGATAAAATGATTTTAAGATTAAATGGTGGACTTGAAATAAATTAAGCTTAGTTTTTTTTCACATTATCATTGGTCCTTTTTGGTTTCTTCATTGCTGGCACGATCGTCTTTATCTTTTATTGCTGCCATGGGTTTATCTTTTTCGTCTTTGGATTTGTCCAATACTTCTCCAGAGACACCAAACTCATTAACACGTTTAGGATCAACACGATAGATCCAACGTTGGTACAAATAAATTAAGAAAATGATATCATCTCGGAAACAACCGATTCGATACATTGTGGGCATCTTAATGACGAAGGCAAAAATATCATCGATAAATGTATTGAGAAACTTGTAGGTTAACATTCTCCAAGGAAGATGAGCGACTGATTTCAACTTATAGTTGATAAAAAGCTGTGGAGTCATACTTATAAAGCCTATTCGAAAGAAAAAAAGAGAAAAGCCAAATTAAATTTTTGTCTCTGATGGTATTGTGATTATTAAATAACTTACCGAATGTTAATAAGAAACCATAAACCATGCCCAAGACCCATGAATACCATCCTTTGTGTTCCTCATACAACAATGAGTACACAGAGTAACCGACAAATAGAGGGAAAACAATCCAAGAAAGATATTTAAACGCCAACTGTAAGAAAATAATTGAAGTTTACTTAAATGATTCATTTTTTCTGAATGAAATGAAACGATAACTTACCACATCATATTGCCGAGTTGAAGATTCGACATATGATCCTTTGTCAGCTATCTTTATTCTTGGAATGATGTTGAATATTTTATTTTGATAATCTATCTCAATATTTGTTACTTTTGGAATTTTCCATATTTCAATGAGTAAGCCTATTCCAATAGAGATTCGAACAACGGTATTTGTATCGTTGTCCAATACGTAAAGAAATACAACAACGGATTGGAAAACATTGAAAAATACAGATCTAACAGAAAGACCTTCCAAAGATTCACGGTTACGCCAAAATTGAATATCTGAATTGAGATGAAAATGATTTAATCAATAAACAGTTTGACTTCATAAGCTAGAGTTTGAAAGGTGAAAGATGCTTACCATTTTTGAAAGCTAAAAATTCAAAAATACTGTGAGTTATGGAAACAATTATGGTTAAAGCTAAAAGGATAGGTGAAGTCTCAAGAAGAGCTTCTTTGACACTATCTTGACTACTGTCAGATTCTTCCATCATATCAGCGCCAAGAATGCTGTTCCATTGAGATCTCATATTTTGAGTAATATAGAGTTGCCATCTGAACATTGATAAAGGTTGGAAAGTGAGATGAAGAGGAATTGACCTTTGAATGAAAAAAAATGATATGGTTGAAATAATTTTGATTTTGAAATACTGAGTCAATGTTTGATTTGAAAGGTTTGCCGGACCGATTTATAGTTACTTACTCTAAAGTAGAATTGATGGGCTGGTAATCTCTTTGAAGATTCCAATAATCATTAAGATAAATAACCGGGAAATATTTGCCAGTAGTTATATCGAATCTGATATATTGATCGAAAGGTGAGGGAACACGACCTTGTACCCAAGGAGTTTGATCATAAATTATATTAATTGTTAGATTAGGATGCCAATGAGAAATTATTTCCTCTTTAATGTTTTGTGCAACCTTTTCAATGGACTCTTTGGAAGCTGATGTTTGGCCAGTTAAAAGGTTGTGCGTACTTGAGTATCGACGCTTTTTATACTTATTTAATTGCTGTCGCTGATGAACAGTAAAAAATTCAGAATAAGTGGGATTTTTAGGGTCTGGATGATGTCCACTTTTAGTGACATAAACATGAATATAGATGGACCCGTTATTCTGAACTCTCTATAAAAAAGAAAAAATCAAAATTAAAATACTAATAAAGCAAAGAAGTCTCACAAAATTACCTTAGAAATAGGAATAGTTGTATCAAACTCGACGAAACCCTCTTGATTAGGACCAATGTTCCAATCACCAAAAATTAGTTCTTTTTGGGTCCATTTTAACTCATTCGGACTATTAAAATCCACTTTTGATGGATTCTCATTAATATATACGTAAAGGTCCTGTAATTGAGAAAAACAAAGATAAATGTTGAAATGGGTGAGATTTAAAAATTAAAATCAGTATACAATATCTACAATGAATATAGCTATTATTTGCAACAAAAGTCAAAGATTAATATGAATTAGTTTTCTAAATGAAATCATTTTTTTGTAAAAATGGACAGACATCAAAATAATTGAAAAACATAAAATGTCCAACAAAGCATGAAAAACGAGACACTTCGCTTGAGATCTTGCAAGTTTGATGGTTTAATGATCATCGTTCTTCGGGGCTTTCTATTATGAGCTTTTTTGAACTTGCCGTGGATGAAAGAAACACATTGATCAATGGAAAGGTCTGATGGTTTCAAAAGATTTCCAGGTTAAATCAGTAAAGAAAAGTAACTTCTCCTGGTGAGTGATATCATCCTATCTTTGCCATTATCCCACAGAATAAGAGCAACAAGTAAAGACAATAAAAAAGAATTATTCCTCTCAAGAAATACATAATCATGTAAAATATGTATATCAGATTGAAACCAAGACAATTAAGCTCAACTGTCTAATCACATAAGCTGTAAATATAGAGAAATGAAGGTCCAGATAATTAGCAAGAATTGAAAGTGAAACTCATTCAATTAGATGTGGGAATGAAATAAAAAGGAAAGATACATGCTGTTTCTAGATCATTGATTACAATAAAATGCAAGCTGAAGCTATAATATTGCTCTTAAATACTCATTTAGCATTAATATGTTTACTTTAACTTAGCTAAGCTAAATTTGCATGACTAGACGTTAAATAAGATGATATACTGCTAATTCATTTAGGTACACTCATTTCATCAAGAAAACTGTCGTGACTGACCATTATGGTTCCATTGTGAAACAAATTCGTCGATGGTTCAATGGTTACTCCTGGACTGGATGGTGCAGTTTTAGGTTGGTTCATCTTTGTGAAAAAGTTTACGACAAAATACATAATGACACATCTCACAACAATATCACGAGCAATGCTCCAAAAAGAGGTACCTTGTTGCCTCTGATCACCTTCAGCTGGACCATCAGTGGCCACATTACCAGGCTAAGAAAAATGGGCGATCAATAAAGGTGGAAAATGATACAATGATATAATAGATAGTATGATGATAAAAATATTAAAAAATCAATGGAAGAAATAAAAAGCTTCAAATAAATGAATTGTGAGAACATACCTGTTGCTGGTTTGCGACCTCTGATCGTTGATTACACATAATTTGAACCTAATCAATCTATTGGATAAGACTAAGTACAAAAATAATCAAAAAAAGGAACAATTAATGAGCTCAACATAAATTTGCACCTTAAAAATGTGAACAGAATCAGATTATTACACACTCTATGACATAGAGTTTTTAAAGATACTCTTCCTCCTTAGGTTTCCAGGATCCATTTGGACTCGCTTGGGATCAATTGATAGCAGATATCGAGTCCTTGTTTATTTTTTTTCTTGTCTACTTCGATGAGAGTTTCCATTAATTCACTGATTATCATTACTTTTGAGAATTTATAGCTGTGAAAAAATGTCATTCTGGCCTGGCAAAGGTCTTTTTTCAATCCGAAACAAGCGACTTCAGCGTGTTCGGGTTGTTTGGCGGCCGCCTCAAAATTATAACAATGATGAAAGTGCTGAACACAATGAAGAGCAACCTAAAAAAGGTAATTAACTTGAATTAAATAAATCGTCTTCATTAACTTTTCATTCTTCCATTTTCACTATTTTGTATGCATGATTAGGATCCGCATTAAATGAAACTCATAGTAAGGGTTTGAAACAAAAAGTAAGACATTGATAATTTACATCTTTTAACTGTCAAATAAAATAAAATTTGTTGTTATGTTTTGAGCTCTTATTTTAATCTGTTTGCAACTTTTTTTATTAACAGAGCACAGAAAGTCAAGAAAAATCTGGTAAAAAAGGTGATGGTGATTCTAAGAAAACATCAAAATACGAGAAAGTCAATAATCGTGGTAAAAAAAGGAGAAATGTTAAACCTGTAAGTGACCAGTCAAGTAATTCTGATGGTTCAGAAGGTTTAAATTGTAAATCAGGTGATGGCGGGAATGGCGATGATGATGAAACAGTCGATGAAAGAGGTTTAAGTGAGACCAGCAATGATGCTCCTGTCGTCAAAAAGAAATCCCGAAAGAAAAGATCAAATCGTCGATCAAAGAAATCTGTTGTTATTGATATTGTAAAGAAAGATGACCAGGATATCAAATTGAAAAATAACAAGTATCATGATGTTGGCAGCAATGAGGAACAATTCAAAAGATTGGAAAATAATTGGGAAGATGCTGGTGACAGTGGTGGACGAATCTCACGTTGTTCATCGTCTTCATCATTATCATCTTCTTGTTCAAACCATTCATTGATTAAGCATTATACCAATATAATGATGAACTGTTGTGATGATCAATTTGATGAGGATTGTAATGTTGTCAAAAACAAAATTGATCGTATACTGAAAAGTCAATGGAAAGACAGGTTGAATCGTTCAAAAGAGAAAACTTCTGGTACCACAGAATCTCATAGCCCAACACCGCAAACTTCTCTAAAACACACGTCCACATTTAAATTGAGACCAGCTCGATTACCTTTGAATAAGAAGACATGGTCCAAGCTAAAGAAATCAAATCAAAATACAGATTGGCTTTTCAACAACGATACCTAAATGGTTTGCAATGAAATTTTCACACCAAGGGGGCTATTCAATGTGTAATACTTCACACAAAAATCCAATGGATGTAAAAATAACATTTATATTGTTGACTATTAACCAAACGAATCTCGCAATTTAACCAAATCTGCAAGATCCTGAAAATTTAAACTGTTGTCGGGAGTTGGGAGATTTTAATGCAATTTCATAATCAAAAGTAACAATTTCATCTCTTATGTTTTATTTCAGTTTTAACTCTTTATAGTCTTTTCAAAGATTAGTTTTAATCTTTAATTAAGAATAAGCATTTCTTATAACAATCATTCATTGATTTAAATTCTTCGTCAATTGACTTACCTTAATGGGTATAAAAAAAATCTTCATCAACTATTGTATGTTAACATTCTTCTAAATCAGTATAAATTAAAATAAAGACTCATTGTTAGCATAACCAAGCGCTACAATGAAACAAAATAAATTCAAATATAATGTTTATGATCAAACCAACTTTATTCCGCTCTTTCAGTCTGTAATTTAAAACAATTGAAAGTTTGAAATGATAAACTCAAGCTAAAAATCAATAATAACCAAGCATAATAGCTGTTGATAACTAAAAAGTAACATCTCAATGATAATGATTTGCTGTAAACCATCAAATTGTAAGCAAGTTAGATTTCAATGAATTTATGAAAAGCAACGGAAAGTTATTACAAATACGATTTCAAGATTAATTTAAATTGCCATGAAAGAATTGAAATTAAAATTCCATGACGTAGATTTCAAAAAGATTTACCCAAAACGCAACCAATACAATAAATTTACCCTGAAAAATTACATCACCAGATGCAATACCAGATTATTCAGATTAACGTTTATCACAAATAGATGGCAGTGTTATAGCTAGGGTAAAGGTGGAGCCAAGTTTAAAAAGGTTTATGGAGCTAAAATCCCAACTTGCTTGTTCAGTTGAAGTAGTCAAAGTGAATAGTGTATTTGTGGTAAAGCTGAAAATGCAAAAGTTTATGATTAAAGTTTATGCCAAAGTTTTGTGCCCTGATGTTGAATACAAAACATTATCAGTATCAAAGGTGACAACATGCCGTGAAATGGTTACCATGTTATTAAACAAGTTCAGGATGAAACACACGGATCCTAATTTATTTTACTTAACCATGGAAATAACTATTCGTCGAACAGGTAAATATTTCTCATTGAGTTTTATTTTTTCACGTTCCAACTGTAATCTAGCTAAAGTGGCAATCATTTCATCAAATTGGAAGCTAATTGATATTTTACCCTGCAATCTTTCACTTTCTGTAATCTAGGAACACCTATTCGGACTGTTATTGTTTTGGATGATATGAGCTGTCCAGCCCAGATCCAGGAATCATATCCTCATCAAGATATCAAGTAATTTATCCTGCTGTTGCAAAATGTTTTCCCTCTCAAATTAACTCTTTGTAAAACACCCACAGAGAAACACCACAAGCATCTCATTAGACTCCATAGTCATCTTTATTTTCTCAGCCCATTTTAATCTCTCCAAATGAGTTATCCTCTCTAACTTGGCCAGTTTCACTTGTTATCCCTCGCCCATTGCCTTTTTGTTTCCTTCATGATCCATCGCTATTTTCGGTGATGAGCGATTCGGCCATGAGAAGAATGAGAAAAGGATAGTTAAGAATATAAAAAATGCGCTTTATCTCTTAAAAGAATCGGATGACAGGAAATAGGATCACTTCCTTTTTTTACTAATCTTGTATACATTGTTGCTTGACATACTTGATGGTCCAGTTAAAGAGATAACGTCAGGTCCACTTTGCTGTATTTTCTGACACCAAAATCTTACATTTTTTTCTTGCAACTTTTAGCCCATTTTTGTTTCGTTTGACACTAATTGCTTTTATTATTATCCCATTTTCCCTTAATTGTTGCAGATTCTCCCTGGTAACAAGACGAGGTGGATTGGTTAAAGTTTATGACAGTTGTCTGATGTCAGCGGTAGGTTAAAAGCCTTTAAATATATCCATATCCATTCAATTAACGTTAAATATGCTAAATAATTTGAAACTTGTAACACCATTTACAATTGATTACAATTTTTTCTTCTTTCACTCTTTCTAATATCTAATATTTTATGTATTTTTTATTTCTATTACAGTCCTTATATAAGAGCCTTCTCATATCGGATTACACTACAGTTTCAGAGCTAATTCAACTATTACTTCATTGTTACGATTCAGATTCATCGCCTTCCCATTTTGCCTTATACGAAGTTTGTCCCCAGAAAAAGTGTAAGTTGTCAATCCACTAATTTGCATTCCCAGTTTTGATATCACTTTAATGTAACGATTAAAGAAGCAACGAACAAACGAAACAAACAATTATCTCTAAATGTAGAGAAGATTTTTTTTCTCAAACTTAACCCAACCTCACCTAATGTTTCATTTCAAATCACCTTTTAATTGCATTATTTGCACTTAAAATTTGTCCTTTACACGGTCAACGGTATTAATGTGATGGAATCCCTTTTGTTTCTTGTCTGATGAAAACTTTCATTGATTAATCATTTACTTCATTTCTTCCTCTTTTAAATCTTGTTCAGGGGAAAGGAGGTTACATGAGAATGAATTACCCTTGATGATTCAGAAAGAATGGACAATAGGAGATTTATATTTCTTTCAATTACGACTTAATTATGATGAGCAACTTCAACGGAGAAAAGTAAGAAATTATAATCATTTATTTTCTAACACAATTAACTGTATCATCATAACATTTACCTCAGTTACTCTATCATCATTATAATACTTGTTCATCACTTGACTTTTTTTGTGTATTTACTCATTGTTGTGGTCATTTTTTTGTGAAAATTTTCATAACAACCTGAAAAATCGTCAATCGTAAGATTGTCCTTCATTTGTTTTGATAATTAGTTAAATTCCCATTCAGTTTTCCCAATTGTCGACCTTAAAACCCACTCAAGATGAAAGTTGACATTGAGATGACACTTTATATAGCAAATTCAAAAGCAAATTCAACCAAAAAAAAATAATCAACTTACCATGAACTGTATTTTTAGTAAAATCATTTGCTATTCAAATTTACCATTTTGTCCATCATTAATATTACAACCCGAAATGGCTATTGTACTAACTCAACTAATTACCATCAAAGGTCAATGCATTTTTGATAAAAAATGGACTTTTAACTCTAAACTCTTGCAATTATCATAGAGAAATAACCTGGCGAGTTAACACAATTAACCATTCAATGAATGGTGATCAGATCAACAATTACTGTCAGCTACTTTGATGATCCATTGAAAATATGCATTCACTTTGAATGGTAACAATAAACTCGATTATTGCCTTAATATTGAAAGAAGTGCAAAAAAACTTTCTTTCGTTCTTTTCATTGAAACATTTCTTGATTTACGATTCACGATTTGATCATATTGATCCTAATGAACTGCTATTGATTTATTGATTATCATTGATAGGTGTTTTCCTTTAATTTGAATTGGTTTTAGATGAAACGTGTTTAAATATGTTTTCACTTTCACTTACAAGCATTTCAAATTGTAAACCAGAACAGGTAGGAGATGCAACAAAAAATAGTTGTTTTCATGTTGATTGTTGATGTTGCCTTTGAATACAATTGCTCTTTGTATACTTTGCAGTCACTTAGGCCACTTTTATGCCGCTTTTCAATTTATCTAAAGGAGTATTTTTTCACGATTTTTGATCAACTCTCACTTTTGCATTTCATTATCTTGTTTCCGTTGTTGGTGTTTTCATGTTTTTTCATTTCTTGTTTACTTCTCTTGTAACAGTTTCACTAAATCACTGAGTCATTCTTATCAAACGGAAGTGTCACTTGACTGATAATTAGTCATATTGTGTGTTTACATGGGACAGTTGATTTATCTTAACCATCAATTATAATCTGTTAACTTGAACAATCAACAAATTGCACATTTCCTTCGTTACATCAAAATTCCTAGTCTTTTCCTTATCTAGCCAAAGATTAAACATTAAACTGTAACATTTTGTATTCAGCTAATTGTAACAACCAATTTAATCTCATTTTTCAGTTGCACTTTGAATTGTTAAACTTAATCATAAGCTTTGATATGAGGAACCAATTGCATTTAAACGGTTACTTAAATTTCAATTGTCTTGATCAATTTGATTGCACTCGATCTCCTTATCATTGTATACAATGTTACAAAAGATGAAATCGTCTGAATTTAATCTGTATTGTTGATTAGATTAATACAAATTGGGTGAACATAAGATACTTTGACTTGTTTCTTTGACCATTAATCATCACCAAACGATAGCAATTAAAGCATCTTAAGTTAATGAATAAAATGTCATGGGAAAATGTATCTTTTGTAAAATACAAAAGATGGAAAAATTTCCAATCGTTGATTTAATGATTAATCAAATTCCATTAATATCTAGAACTAACAGTCTTTTGTAACCTTTACTTAACCCTGTAACATTGGTATTAAACTGAGCAAATGATGAAAACAAATGAACAAAATGATTCAAAATGTGTATCAAAAGATACTAATTGAATGACAAGTTAACTATCGTTTAAAGATGAAAGTTTAAAATTAACTGTCAGAGAAGGCAAAATAGATGAAGAAATATTTCCATCATATTTGATGAATATCTTTGAACAATTGAATTTTTCCTTCATACTTTAGTCTAATAGATTCCAAAGACTTACATTTTCCATCATGAAATATCTCATTCTTAAACCAATGTTTTGGCCCATCAATTGATGTATATTTGTTTCTCTCATATAAATCATTATCATCATCTTTAATCATTACAATTGCCAAATTGTAAATAACAACTGCTGAGGCAAACAGGTAAAGCCACATTGTCATGTTTATGATGAATGATGATAATGATTGTGTTGATGATAATAATGGTGGCGATAACAATTTACCTTTCATTCTCTATTCTCTTTATGAATTTCAACCTTTACCTTTCTCATGATGAAAAAATTTACCGAGAGTGAAATGATTCAGATGGTTAAAAAAAGGCCAACTTTGCGATTACAATTTCTGTCCCGAAAATACACTTTGACTTTAACCATTATTCACGGCTATTAGTCAAGTGAAAAATAATACATTTAAGTCTCATGCAAGTAACTCATTGGTGATTAATTTCAGGCCATTTGATTGTTTACCAAAAGATATGAATTTTGAAAAAACAATTGTTATTGACTGTAAATGTTGAGACTGTTTCAATCATAGTTTGTCTTGAAACACTGGGAGTTGCCAGGTGAAACATTTGAACATTTTTTGCTTCATCTTCGGTTAATAACAGTTTAAAATGATCAATTTGACCAACTTGATTCTCACTGTTACAACAACAGTAACTAGTTTGGGACTATCTCTGATGCATTTTTCTGCCTGATTTTTCATCTTCATCTTCGTCTCCCTTTTCATTCTGTGATTTCTTCTTTTCTCCGCCATTTTTTACCTTTCTTTCTGATAAATTTGACAGGAAATTGGATCACACAGGTCAGGTATGAAAAAAAGATGATTTGATGCGGAGAAGATAATATTTATTATTATTTTTTGCTACCAATGAAACTGGATAACTTGAGGACTTGATTTTTCTCCTCTTCTCCTGGTAAAAACCTTGATCGAGACTTGGGAATTAGGGAATTCACTTTTATCATTTCATTTTCAAGATGCGGTGAGAGCGGGAAAAAAAGGTGAAAAGATGATGAAAAAAAAGTGTGGAATGTTGTATTTGACTTGAATTGGATGAAGATAAATCAACTGATGAAACCTTGAAATCTTGAAACTTGCTCATCTTTACCTTAAAATTGACAGATTTCTTCTTCTCTATTCAACTTTAAACCCAAATGCAATGAAATTACTCGTGACAATAATTAATGATACTTGAGCATGTTTAATGTCCAGTTTTGAGTTCGTCAACCGGATTTTGAATATTAATGTCATTATAATCCAAGTAACTCAAGTTATCATTATTGAAGACAAAAAGGACTAAAAATTTTGCAAGAATGTTAATAGATGTTGAAGCAAAAAATAGCCTTGCTTTGTCCAGTTGCTCTTTTTTTCATGCTAATTCATCAATCTTGACCCTCTCTCGCCTTGTCATACAATAATTTACATAACAACATTTTACTCTTTAATTGTCTTTATTAGTTCAAATTACTTTCAACTTTCCTTTCCTTTCATCGTCAATCAACTTTATTCTGACCAGCGAAAGTCTTATATTTACTTACATTCTTGGCATCTATTTTATAACTCGTCTCATTTGAATTTTCCTGCTTCTACTGAACTTCCTTCCTACTCTTCCTCCTTCACCATCATCACCACCAGCATCATTATCTTTATCATGTTTTACAGTTTCCAACACAATTCTCGGAATTTACAGGCAAAAATTAAAAATGCTTTTTTAAACGCACACAGAACCTTCTTTGTGTGTTTCAACAAAAAGCCAATTTAGGCTTTTTTGCCCTTAGGTTTGTGTCCCTTTTGCTTGTTCATCTTCACCATCTTCATTATCCTTCATCATTAGGGATGAACCTTGCAATTTCGCGTCTCTTTCATCTTCCCTTTTGCATGGTGCAATTGAGTAGTAAAACTGCAAAATTGAAAATCATCACCTTAACTTGAACAAAATTTGCCAAATTTCTCAGCTTCTTGTTCCTATGAAAATTATTCGTTAACATCTATTAATACCAAAACGTTAGTTGACTTTGATAATCTGTTAGCCCCTCAAGGCTCTTAAATCGCTCCTTGTTATCATCATTTTTTTGTTTCATTATTATTAACATTATCTAAATATTACTCTTAAAGTGGCCATGTTAAAGTAACGACAAAAATCACACTAATTTACTAGTTAATCAGTAAATTCAGAAACCTCAAGGGCTTGCCAATTGCTCTCAACATTTTAACTCACAGGTTCCTCTTTTAATTATTATAATAATACATATTTTATTGTTGACCCGTCCCTTCAATTGAACCTTCAATGATTCACTAACTATTGAAAATCAATTTCAAGCTTGACGTTAGTTGCAAAGTACATCAGCAAACTATTCAAACACACCTTCTGAGGTTTCCACTTGATTTTTGTCACTTTCATTTATTGCAATTTATAAAACTGGTAATCATCAACATTCAGAAACAAAAGATTAAACAAAGAATGTTAATCTCAAGATTAATGGTGACAATTAATTGTTTATCATGATTTCCATGAAATCTTATTGTAACACTTATCAACAAAACTCATTATCTTGCAAGAATCACATTTTGATTTATGTCAACATTAATCAAATGAGGAAACAATTTTCTTAGCCAATTACAAAGTCAATGATGAAAATTGTTTCAATTTTTTAATTTTTGACAAAATCTGATAAACTTAATCTTAAATTCACTTTCAAATAAGCTTGGTGAAATGCCTTGGTGCAGTTGAAGAGCAGCTTAAAATGTTCACTCAATCGGGTCTAAATTGACCACAAGTTGAGTGGGTCAGTGTTTAACAACCCTTTTTACTTGTCTTTTGACCCAAATCATCTCCAAGTAATGGACTTATCCACCAACCATTACCTACAGTTAAAGGTAATTAGTCAATTCTAAAGCTTAAAAGGTATTATTGGATTACAGTCTAACACCATAAAATTGTGGTCTACTCATAGTCTTAACTAGTCTTTACCTTGACCCGTGGCATCTTGACTTTACTGCCAAAAAAGGCAACAGAAGAGACACAAAGATGAATATGATAAGCAAGAAGAAGGAAGAAAAATGTTCTGAATTGAAAATGAATTACAAGTAAAGATGATATTACCTTTCAACAGTTGTCAACAGTTGAATTGGTTACCAGTTTGCTAATGCTATTACCTTGATTATGAGAAAAAGTGAGCAACAGAATTAACATGAAATGCTGAAAACTAAGAAGCTTTTCAAGAAATGCTAAAAAAAGTGGAAGCTTGTTGAAAGTGTTGCCAATGAAGAAGAAGCAAAAAAGTAAATAAAATTTTCAATTTTCACCTGTAATATTTGGTTACCTGAGCTTTTTTTCTGGTAATGCTTTTTACCTTTTAAAGTGTCCAATTTGAATGCAACATTAAACCAAATTGAAAACTCAAGTAACGACTTTTCATGCAAATTCAACATTACAGTTCATACTAATTACGTTAATTTTGAGCATAACAAGTTTACCAGTTTTATCAAGTTAACCTTTTCATGACCTTTTCATTTCACCTAAACCTCACTGGTTTCAATTGTTGGTTATCATTTTGGTGATAAAGACATTCCATCGTTACATGAGAATATCTTGCTTATTGAATTGTTAATAAATGGTTATTGATATCTGTTGATTAACTTTGCGATATTAAGATAAAAGTTGAGCAAAAAAACATTTCATCTCAAATCACTTTGATAATTATACATGTTTTGGTTACATCTCTTGATTATTGATATTTAAAGGATGAAAAAAGGTTCCAAGTTTCATCATGATCATGAGAAAATAGTTTGAATGAAAAGTGAAAGTCTTTCCTTTCCCATGAATCAGGATAAGAATAATGGTGAAAGAAAAGCTTGAATGTGTTTTTCAATTGAGAAGAAAAATATTTATACAGTTTCAAGATTTGCAACTTTGATTTTTTCCAGTTAATCGCTATTTTACCTTTTCTCTCATTTAATGATTTACCTTTAATCATTACCAATGGTTGATTGCTTGCTGAGAAAAATTTTGCTCTACTTGATGACACTCTTACCTGTCTTTTTTTCAAGTTGAATCTTAAGCTCATTCTCAGCAAAAATGAAACGTCTTGATCAAGTTATCATTTTTGTAGGTTTATCGGTCTATCTTTAAATTATGATGATTAAATGATAGTTAAACATAAAGCAACTATTAATTAAAAGTAATCGATACAATTGATCAAAGATCATTAATGAAAGAAAAGTAAAAAAAATCAACAATCATGATGACCATCAAAATGATGATACTTTTCAAGTTCAGGTCAATTTAATGTTGTTATTTTTGACACCATTTTTTGTTTCTTATTTTTTGTTGTTGTTCATATTGAGTTTCATGAATGAAATGATAATAATAGTCACAATTGTTGACATGAATTTCCATTCCTTTTACAACAATATTACTGTTTGCTGTTATCATGTTTATGATGATTTTTTCTTGAGGCAATTGAATACCTTGCGGCCAGTAAATGTGAAACTTTTGATGATAACTGAATCTTTTTAATTTCATTAATTGAATCAATATATAAAAGTATACATTAAACTTTGAATCTTACCAACATTGGAATTTAAAATGAATTTTGTCAGAATTGAATAAATGGCATTTTGAGACTTGCAACCCTTTCAAGGTGCGTTTGTGACAAGCTACTTGATTATAATGATTTGGATAAACAATCATTTTCCTATTGTTTAATCCCTTTGCAAAAGATTACATCTTTTCAGTGTTTACCTGGTAGTTAAGTAAACCAAGTGTTTGAGAGTGAAATGTTTCAACCTTTCATCTTTTCTTGTTCATCTTTTACTTCTCCTTACCTTTGAATTTATTACTGCTTTCTCTACATTCCTTACAATCTTTACAATCTTTGCAAGGTTACCTTTCTTACCCTGAGGCAGTCTTACCTGTGAGACTTTCTCTTACCTCAAAGTGATGATTCTTACAGGTAACTTACCCTTGTTAAACAACGAAATGCTCAACATTTTGGTTGCCCGTTCACAGCCTATGCCAACACCTAATTGATCAAAATATGCGAACCTTTTGTACCTTTGCCCAATTGATCAGCCCATGATGAGAAAAGATGAAAAGATGATTATCAAGGTAAAAGAAAAGATGATTAGATATTTTGTCTCATCACGCATCCATCTTGATGATTCTAGTTAACTAAAAACACAACGAAAATTTAGTTGGCAATATCAATTACCATTAACTAATAGTTGAACTTTTTCTCAATTTATATTATTTTTTAACAAGCTTTGTGGGTTTACATTTTTCACTGTTTCCATCATAGCAACTCTTGGCTCATCTTTTGGGTTCATCTCTGGATCCTTATTACCCCTTGTCATTCATAAATTAAGGTTTAAACAACCTTCAACAATTTATCTATTATCGTGAAAAGCATCTCATTAAAATTAAACATTTCAATGATTGGCCAATTAACTTGTTCACTATCATCAGGCCCATCATTGAAACACACACACACACAATATCAAAGCCTATTTTGCATCTCACTCTTTAATCAACCTTCATTGATCCGCTTGCGATAATCACGATTCAACTTTTAATTGTTGGTATTAATAGATGAATAAACAAAATTGTATAAACTCACTGGCTATTTAATCAAATGTTTGTTTCGTTTTTTTCACTCATTACTCTTGATCAGATTCAATTCAATTGCGAGATTTTTTACCAAAATTGAAAATTGAAACAATTTTCTCATTTTTCAAGTTGATTTGTTGATTTTGTTTCCCCGCAATTTGTTATTCAATTAACTTGATTTTTTTCAATTAAAATGTTAAACTTTACTAATCTGGTTAATTTGCTAACCGATTTGGTTTACTTAATCCACCATCAATATTTTGCTTTTCATCAATTTGAAGTTTACTTTTCATTTTTCATGCTAATCATTAACTTGCTTTAAAAGGAAAGTTGCCATTGAATTGAGTGATGATCAGCTTTGATTTTGTTTGTTAGATGTTCGGAGGAAATACAAAGCTCAAGATATTATAGCATAAACACGCAAGGTTAATCATTGACAGAATCATTCAAATAACCATTCACATAATCAAACTAATAATCAAATATACTTGTAAACTTGTTAAACATTGGTATGCAAGGCTGTTGCTTTTTTGGCTTAGCTTGAACTTAAGCGCAACTTGTTCCGTTTATCAGTTGAAGAGTTTCTTGATTTTACAGTCAAGTTAATGCCTTGATTGCGATCAAATAAAATGATCTTGAAAATAACTCTTTACCAACAATAACAAATACTGAAATTATTGAACGGAAGATGATAATGATGATAATAGTGATAACAGAAAACATAAAAGTCAAAGCAATCATGAAAATCATTGCTACCATTCAAGTTGTTTAATAAAAAGTCACTCTAAATACACAAACACATTTACTCTTAAATGACTGACCATGGTTTTGATATTTCAAATTGTTACCAATTTTGGTCTCCATTGAAGATGGTTGACCTTTATCATCTATCGTGCAAATTTGACCAGAAAAATGAAAAAGTAGTCAAATTTTAGCGCTAAAAAAGACTCGTTTCTACCATTTGATTTTCGGGAATCGTTTTGATTGTTGTTTAAAGCATTTCAAGTCTTTTTTTTTTCTTGTCATTTTACTTTACAATTTTGCTATTGCACTCTCCCAATGATGAAAAAAATATATTGTTGAAAGTAATTTCCACTTTCCATTTAAATGATGATTTGCGAGGGAAAAAAAGGAAAAGCAAGGAACCAAACTAGGAAAATAAGAATAAGTTAACCTTCCTAAATTACTTTTCTTACCTCTCTCTACCTGTGGACTAGCTTGTATCATAAAATTTTGTTTTCTACCAATTGAGCCCATGTTGATGCATACGTAAAGAGCAATGAAAAAGGCCACTCCAAGGGAAAGAGGAATCATCATTATCGATAGTAAGCAGGGAAAGTAAAAATGGTTAACAGTTTATTGATGATTTTTGTATTTTCATTTGTTTCTCCTTTCAGTTTTTTTTACCTTTTCACTTTAACTGTTTACCTTTTTTTTGTGTAAACTCATTTGTTGTGAAAATGCACAATGTACTCGCAAAAGACCCGGTAAATGTGTAACTAAATATGTTAATCTGTTTACAGTTTAACTGAAATGTTGCTGCCAATGAATGTCAAGCATGGTTGGTATGTTTGGCAAAAGTATGCTCAAGCTGTGTATACTTAGGCCATTCCTTGCATTGTCCTAAGAGAAGGGGTTAGAAGAAATACAGGATTCTCAGGCCTAACCCTTAGGAGGCAGCTTTGATTGTCATGAGAATTCAGGAAACAATGAAAGTTGAATCTTGAGGCCAACAGAGCTAATCTACAGAGCGTTAAAGAAACAAGTTTACAGTCAGTTCTAATGTCGCGTGGTTATTAACTTTAACTGTTAGCCATATTAACCCATTATTGTTATCATTATTCCTACTATCAGTCTTTGATCTTTCGTTTGTCAAATATTTACCATGAAGTACAATCAAATAACTTCTTTTTTCTTCTTCTTTTGGTTTCTTCTCTTCCCTGTAAACATATCATTATGGGAATATTTGTAATCATTTAGAAACATAACTAACCAGCGGTCAAGAGAAGCAAATTTCTTTATCTTTTTCTCTCTCCATTGTTCAACTTGAATTTCAAGACTTGTTAGATTCAAACAGCTACCTGAGTTGTCCTATTCATTGTCTTTAATTGTTACAAGAAGCTGGAAAAACATAGAAACCTTTTTCCTCTCTCACTGCCAAATTTGTTTCCCTGGGCCAAGTTTTGTTTACATGTTTTGTAAGGATAATTTAACTTGATGTTGACACTTGTTGGTCTCACTTGTTAACCATTTTTTGCGCTATTCCTACTTTGATAACATCTGAAGACATTTTTCAACTTATCTTTCACTTGGTGTGATACTATTTTCACCTTGATAATGATGAAATTGTTTCACCACATATTCAAGTATTGAATCATTTCCTTGCCATTGTTTCCCACTTTACAAATGTACCTTTAATGATGCGCTCTATTATCTCGTTTCATTAGACCCTTTTAATAACTGGTATTTGTTTTGATGATAGTTAATTATTTGAAAATTCATTAATGACATTAAATGCTCTCTTCCTTTACATCTTTTAACTGTTTTACTAATTACCTTCTTTGTCTATTTTCTAGGTGAATTGGAATCGCAGTTCAACTTCATCATCTTCTTCACGTAATTTATCTTTTTGCGACTATAAAGACGATTCTTTACCTTCATCAGTCAGTTCGAGTCCATCACTTCAAATGTACAACCAGTTTCACATTGACACTTATTTTTACGTTTAAAACAATGGACATGGACAAAGATTGGCAAATTTTGACTCTATTCAATTGGATTTAGCTTGATTGACTCTGGATCAAATGCATCTTTCAACAACGCTAATAGTTTGGGTTCAATTTTGAAGCTCATTCTTGTATCTCACTATTTCATTGAATCTGATTATCTGGAGTTAATAGGAAGGTTGATTGAAATTGCTGCTAGTCCTATTTGCAAAAATATTATGTTTCTATCAATTTGGACTCATTTGATTCTCACTTTACTTCACCTTTCATTTAATCTCCATTCAAGTTTCCACCAGAATAGACAATTTATTGAGTAGACTTTCTCATCAATTGTGTTTGTAAATCAAATGTTCATTGTGGAAATTTGAACGAAATTTGTCTCCATTTGTTCATATCTTTTTTACCTCAAAAATCACATTGATTCTGTTAATGTTTTTGTTTCTCGCTGGAGAATTTGATAATCAACTGAAATCAATCAAAATTTTCTCCATCAAAACCATTTGTACTTTTCCTGACTATTTAAATCATTCAATTTAATCTTTTTTCTTTGTAAAAATAGCAATTTAATAAAAATTTTCATTGAGCAGACATCAGATTGTAATCTTTGATTAAATATTCAAAACTCTCCAATTCCGTTGCTAAAGGCTTGGTTGATAGTTTTTGCAGTTTAATTTTAGTATGAAATGAATATTATTATCAATCTTATCATTCTGCGAATTAAATGTAAAAATGAATTAAGCAATTAAAACTATAACTGCTATGAAGGAAACGAAAAATTTATGCATATTTTTGCTCCTTTCAATGATTATGTCTATTATACGATAATCATGTTATATTTGACAATTATCACCTGGAAGAATTAGAATATCTAATTTTACTATCTTTTTTAAACAATTAGCAATAATCGAGTTATCAAGAAGCCAATCAAGCTAATAATTTCTTTGGATAATTATTTTGTTAATCATTTGAGATTAAATAGGTCAATTCAGGTTCAGCCAAGGTGGACAAGCCAAGAGAATTGCTTTAATTGTTATGTTTTTTGATTGCATATTAAAATATAAGTGAATTATAATTTATAAATATATTATCTAATGTGATTCTGATGGCTTGGGTACATTTAGTAACGAAAGAAGACAAAAAAACAAAACAAATGTTAATTAAAGCATCAATCAAACTTGATTCTAACCAAACGTGATCCTGACAAAACCAATCAATTTGATTTGAAAATGATGACAAGTTGCATTAATGATTCCAAAACTGTAATTTCCTCATTAATTATGTCACGAATAGATTCAAGATAGTGATCTTTAATGCGATTGCCGGTGTCGTTCCCGCAATTACTTTATATTAATCATGAACACGTTACCAGAAATTCAAATTAAATTCAAGATGACCGGTAGATTGAATAAATTTGAGATGTCACTTTGTGAAAATAGAAATAAGAGCATCGCGATTTTATATCATAAATGATATTTTATATTCAGAGATTAACTGGATTCCATGGACTAGATTCCAATTCCATATTATATTAACAGCCGTAATACGGGTAAACAGCAGATTAGAAAAAAATAGTAATCATATCACAGAGCCAATTTTGTCGGACGTGATCAAGACATGATCAAAAGTGTTGACAGTGATGAGAATTGGTTTAAAATAGATTAATTTGTACAAAGAGTTAAAATGGCAAACGAATTGTTGAAAAATGCTCGAGTACAGATTACTCTTCAATCCACTGCTTGATCGACTTTACGGGCTACTTTCTTGCAACCAGATTTTGAATACACTTTTGAATCCTGCGGAAAATAATCGAGCTGGTTGGCAATCTAGAGAAAGAAGAATGAAGAACGTGTTAATCAGACAATTTAAAATACCAGCTGATAAAACTAACTTACCTTAACCACAAATTTATCATTAACATCTCTTGTTATATTGTACTTTTCTTGTAGATAATCAACTATACAACTTTGTACATGTATTTTTTCCAAAGGAAGAAATGGAATAAAAAAGTCGATTAAATTTTTGTGAATTAACGAGCTTTTCTTCAATCCTCCCTCTTCATTAAATGCATGTAGATCAATAAGGGATTCAATATCTTGAAGACCAATGTCTTCACGATTCATGCCATTGTAATAAAAACTGTAGGTAACGCGGGCTATTTCGCCTCCTCCAGTGTTACTAGTGATAAAAAATAAAGAGATTTTAGTTAATGTTGATTTCTTACAGTATTTAAGGAATTGTTAGTTCTGTAGAGTATCAAGTGTTACCTTAAAAAGATAAATATAGCTTTGTTCTGTTCTTTGGAAACCACTGAATATTCTAAAAACGGTGCAAGTGCATCAATGACTCCGCCAGGTACTTTGTCTATTTCGTCGAAAATGAACAACTGTCTGCCACATTGTGATAGTTGTTCTTTAACAAATTTCATAAGTTGAATCTATTGAGTAAAAGATAGAAAAAGAATGAAAATTTTGAAATACAAATAAAACTGTTGAATCTTTTCAAGCACTGAAAAGATAGTAAAACAAACCTTATATTCATTCGATTTGGTTGGATCGGGGAATTTTTCTGTCGCGCTGATAACATGTACAAATTTACTTTTCAAACCTTCGTGGTAGAGATTACGAGCGATTAAGTAAGATACGAAGTTTTTTCCACCACCAGTCCAACCATGAAAAGAAAGCACAAGAGCTTTTCGAGGCTGCGAATCTTTCATATGCTTGGTTATAGCTTTAATCACTATAGATTCAACTAAATGTTGGCCGTGAAGTTTTTTTTTAAAATCATTTCTCAGTTTATCTTCAGCATCGTATTTAATCCAATTTTTGGCAATAATTGCTGACTTTTCCTGATTACAACATTCAGATACAACACAATACATAAAAGATGTTGCAGCATAGATAGAAGCTGAGGCAGCAGTAACTCCAAAATAGACACCTGTAGATACTGGCTCAATGCATGTACAACAACTCAAACAAAATGTAAAAAAAAGTAGAAGACGGACCCAAGTCATGATGGTAATGATTGAAAAACCGAAATCGTCATCAAATTAAATTATAAAAGACAAAATAAAACTCATTGAAAAACTAAATGCAAGATTTGGTTGGAAACATTTTGGAAACATGACCAAAACAGCAAGCAAAACAACAGAATCTAGAAGCGCCAAATACGAAAAATTTAACTTCTTAAATAAATTCAATAATTTTATTTCAACAAGAAAACACAGAAAGGGAAAAATGTTTAAGGGTCGCGATTTTTATTTAATAACTTAGATTTTTCATTTTTCAAATTAACCGAAATCGGTGAGAGAATTTCCAGTAAATTAAAGCATAAGATAACGAAAAATTAACTCGTGGAAGTTCAAGCGTCGATTGATTGTAATGCCTTAAAAATAATTGGAAAAACATTTAAAATCCATACTTTCTTACTTAAAGAACCTTGGATTATCTTGAAATTCGAAATTTTATACACTTCAATATTGAGCAGATCACAGTTAAAATATGAAGCCTTTAGCTCAACAGTTCTAAAAATATAAGCACGAATAGGCGTAAAAATGCGTTCAACAGTCTGGTATTAATATAAACCAGAATAACACTTTTTAATGGATTTTATGTTATTTTATCCAGTTTTTATGTCCATACAAACCTACAAAGTCAACCTAGAAATTCGTTAATTCGAGTCATTTTATTGAAAAGTTTTCTATGCACCTTTTCTTGCTAAAATTACGGATCTGAGCTTACTGAAAAAAAATTTGAAATTGGCTGTTGAAATAAGTCTTCATGTTTATATTGCAGTATTGAACATTGCTTGTGTCTACGACCATACCAGACTGAAAACACCGGATCCCGTCCGATCTCCGAAGTTAAGCAGTTTCGGGCCGGGTTAGTACTTGGGAGGGAGACCACTTGGGAACCCCCGGTGTTGTAGACTTTTTTGTTTCATTTTGATATCAAAATACCGAAATTAATTCAAATTGAATGTCTATGGATAGACGTTCAAAAATGTTTAGTCTTGCAAATTGATGCGCATCGTTTTTCATGTTAATACAATGTATAGAATAGCATTTTTCAAAATTCAAAGTTTTATGCAAATTCCTTTCTTAGTAACCTGAATTCTGATTAAGCTTTGATAGTTTTTCGGACATGTAGTTAAACCATAACTTTCAGATTGCGTAAAAGTTTTCCTTGCACAAAAATTTGATTTTTTGACTTCATATATGAACATATTGCGTATTCAAATGTACAACAATGTTAAGTGTCATTTTGTCTTTCTTTTTTACTGTATATTTTAGTCTCTTTTTCATCTGCTTTTCCTGAGTTTCAGGACCGGGTTCTAAAAATTTGAATATTTTTGGGGTGACATTCAGGCCCAAACCTTTCATTTGCGATTAACAGAAAATTTACCTTTTGAGTGCGGAGAAATTTTGACAGAAAGATACCAAAACGGTATTAATATTTTAGATGAAGAATATGATGAAAATTGTTAAAATTAAAGTGAAATGTCCATTTAATCTACGAATTTTTGATACCATTGAGAATAAATGGACAAAGGTTAGACATTGGCGAGTTAATGAATTGAAAGTATGAAGTCTGAAATTTCCTCATGTGCATCCAAATAGTGATAAAAATAATTTTCTCAGTACAAGGGAAAGCTGGAAGTTTCTTTTGAAAAAGAAACGTCAAAATGAATTTGAGATTGTCAGCAATTTACAAATTTATCTAATGAACAACAGTTCAGCAGAATTTTGTTAAACAAATGAATTACAAATAATAATGATATATTTGAAATCAATTATGAAAT
The DNA here is from genome assembly GCF_039701765.1 of Tetranychus urticae. Lineage (NCBI taxonomy): Eukaryota > Metazoa > Arthropoda > Arachnida > Trombidiformes > Tetranychidae > Tetranychus > Tetranychus urticae. Next base: position 4,086,672 of record NC_142958.1, on the reverse strand, counting down.
ATTAAAAACTTTACAAATCATTTTGATTGACAACCCAAAAACACCTAAATTTAGCCAATTTACCAGTAAAATTTATAAGTTATTAGTCAATTCATTCAATTTGCAAATAGTCAACATTAAAATGTGTCAAACCAAATGAAATGTTAAAGTTTACTGAATCACTCATGTTAACAAGTTTACATTTAAAAAGCTTCACTTCTTATTTGGGGAATCCTGCGACAATTAAATTTTCTAGCTTCTTCGTTATCCATCAAACAATAGACTCATTAACTAATTGAGCAAATTCATTTGTGCTATTAAATATATTCCAAATCATATCAATCGAGCTAAATTTTGAAACGAACTGGTTCTTTCCCAATTCAAAGTACGATGTTTTGGAATCCTTTACAATTTTCATTCACAGAGTCCAGAGTCTAGACCAACATCAATTTGATGAATTTCAGCTGACGCAAGCTGATTTGAACTCATTAAATCGGCCTGAATTGATTCGCTTTTCAAATGTATCAGAAAAAGGCAAATGTAAACAAGTGTCCATCTAATAGAGCAATGCTTCATCAGCTATTGTTTAATTATATTGACCCGAGGCTGATTTAGATACTATCAGTTGCTGAACAGTTTGGTTCATTGATAGTGATAAATGTGTTTAATCAAAAAAAACAATCCATTGTGTGATTAATCTAACCTAAACCTAACCTAAACCCAACTAACAACCCAAAGTACCCATTTTTGAGATTTCATTTTTGTCAACATTAACTGCGTCAGAGACTTGAAGTATTTGATTCATATCTGAAGGCTTGAAAATTGAATGTAAATTTTGTAAAATGTAATTTAACCTAATCATAGGTTAACCAGGAAAGTGGTAAAAATGAGGTAAATCTAGTTTGGAGAGGAAAAATGAACAACTCTTAACGCTCTTGATGCCTTTTCAAATTTGAATCATGTTTTCATCACTTAACTGAACCTTTTATTTTTGGTTAAATTGATTACCAACTGTTTACTCAACTGTTGATTCAAGTGATATTTCAATGAATGTGAAAAAATCTAATAAAATAAGATTCCTCTAATATTTGTTTACTAATTTGGTGTTTTTTTTGTTCAACTTGTCTCACTGTCAACCAGGCTACACAATTTAAATTGCTCAAGATATATTTAGAAGACAATTGAATGATTGAGAAAAGGGTAAAAATTGAATAAGGATAATGGTTAATAGTATTCTGGTCCAAGTTAAATCTTTACATTAAACATTGAACATCAGATTGTCAAACCTCATTGAACCCATGAATTATTGATGTTATACAATTATAGAGATCATTTTTGGGTTTCAGAATATTCAAATGAACCAGGATTTACCAGTTTACTCAAGGTTTTACTTGTGTTTACTTTGAGATATTGAATTTTGAAATTTTGTTGATTGTCCTGCATATTCACAGGTAAATCCTCATTTTATGCTTGACTTTGGCAAGTTGTAAGATTAAGAGATTGTTAAATTGTTCAACGTCAATTGAAATGATTGGTAGACTTTGATTTAATCCCATTGTTTTATTTAAATGAATGAAAATGTTCAAAATAATATGTAAAATTGATGAGTTGGACAAACATTGACAAAGGATAACTTGCAAAATAATTATTTCAATGATACAATCATTTGATACAACAATAAATGAACCAATTTGCCAGAAATTTGATTAAAAACAAAATTTGAATCAGAAATGAAAGTGGAATGAAAATTATTCAAATTAAACTTTAACCAAAGGTTGGATTGAAACAAAAACCATAATTGTTTTCCCTTTATTTAGATTGCATTGATTTTTGTCTTCATTATGATCAGATTAACCCAATACAAGTGAATTGAAATGATTAAATAGTCCATTTTGATTGAGAGAGAATAACATTTTGATTAAACTGCTTGTTTGCTTAATAACTCCCTTCTTATGAGTATCCTTAATAGTGAAGATTGTCGTGATTTATGATGAAAATTGGTGGTGAGTTTTGGGTTTTGCTTGGTTGTGATGGTTATCCAAGACTTATTGTGATTGATAGTCAGCTTGATCATTTAGAGGTAATTGAACAATTGATCGTTTACCAACAGTTACTCCAAATAAAGGATCAACACCAGATCTTTTAGGTATAAATGGCCAACCAATCTCACGATCAGCATCATAATCATTATCTTGTGAACGATACAAAAATTTCCATGGTCTCATGTATCCAGCTACAATTAATGGACCAAAGGAAGCAACAGGAATAAAGGAGAAACAATAATAGACAATAAAGAAATTAAATTAACAAGCAAAATTGAGAAGAAATTAATTAATCAAGACTTACCTCTTCTTATTGGCATCCGCAAATAATTACCAAGAGGCTCTTTACCATATGATGAGTCCTCCTATTGTTACACAAAAGAGACAAAAAAGCACGTCGTCAAAACATAGGAAAAGACTAATTACCGGACAATTTAACTGAACAAGCAGATTATCCAAGGGAAATTAACAGATTTTGGTTAACAATAAACAACTTAGCAAGCAGCAATTAACAACACCAATTGTGAATTAATTGAAATGAAAAACCCAAATAAGTACCAACCTTTGCTGAAGCATCCAGAGTCAGAAGAAGTAAAATGAAAAGTGAAATAACTAAAAGCACAGCAGCAGATTGTATTGTTCCTTTAATCATCTTCAATTGTACCAACATAATTAGCTGATTGTATAATTAAACTGGTTTTTCACTTGGAATCAAAATTACAATTAATAAAACAACAATTAAAAGACAAGATAACTTGTAACCAGAAAACGCGTTACAAGCAGGTTGATAGGGAAAGTTGATAGGACTTGTTGTTGGATCAAGTATTAGACCAGCTTAACCAGATATCGTATTTGAAATGCACAAAAACCGTTGGTTTAGATTGAGATGAACAAATTGTGAGACCAAATTGTTGCTGTAAATTTAACTATATTATAGGGTTTTGCCTAGTTTATAAGGATCCAGTTTAAGTGAATCAAATGATTAAAGTGCGCAAATGAAACTTACTCAAGAGCATTGTTTACTCTCATCCTATTATGATCATCATCATCTTTTCCCATCCACTGGAATTGTTGCCTCCATCCTTCCCCATCTTAAACAAGATAAGGTTAAAAGTGAATCCCAGAAATATGAAAAAATGATAATCATTCAGATCATCGGAAGTCCGGTTACAGTTTAATAGACACTTATTTACAAAATTCAATTCCGCTGTTGAAATATCATATGATAACCAAGTCTAACATCAAACATGAAGATACGTTTCATCAAGAAATTATTCAAGTCTAAATTTATCATTTAAAAATATGTAAATATACATTTGAAAGGTTAAAAAATTCATGATCAATCTTTGACTATTAAAAGAGTTGAAAATTAATGCTCGTCTATTGCTTTACCTTAATGAAGACAATTAAAAAAGGTTGTTTAAAACGATATTATTTAAATGAGCTTCTTCATGTTATAATCATTATTTACCTTTTTTAAGGTTATTCAAGAGAAATGGGAAAAAGATGAAATTGACAATTTAAACAAACCTAATTTAATATTGAACCTTAATTGGGTAAATTAAATGTTAGCTTTCATTATATTTCGTTTTATAAAATATATTGTCTGGGAAGGCAAATAATGATAACTTTCAATGAATGTTTTCCTTGCATAATTAGATTTATAAGCAACTGAAGGAACAAAAAATTGAAATTGTCCAATTGCTATTGATTGACATTGAGATGATTAAATTTGATCATAATGTTACAATGATAAGTGTTTGAACAATCACAATTGGCTGTATTCAATTGACAAAATAATAATCCCTTTTTGATACAAGTTTGGGTTACAATTGAACGATTCATCGATCTCATCTGCTATCCAAAATTAGCAATATCAATTGAATGAAAACCTCTTGACTTGACAATAATAATGTTATCATTGAATTATGTCTATTGTAATATTCATACCTGCAATAGGTTGATATAGATGCTGACAAAATGTAGACCACTAATCATTGAGATTATTTGATGAATTTCATTTCAATGGCGACTAAAGGTTTAGCAATATTGATCAATATTGTTTTTTCATCATCATAATGGAGAAATCCTGGGAATTTCAAATCCTATCAGATTTAATCTCATATAATCTTTATTCTTATAGATGACTTTTGACCATTTTTGTTTGACCTTAACTGATAGATTGAATTGAAGATGGCTTAAGGTTTTACTTTGGGTGAGATGAAATGACACTTTTTTGGGGTTCAATCTGAAACATGCTTTTTAAAAGTCAGGTTTTAGGATTAATCGTGTTTTCATTTTCATGAAAATATAAAATATTATAAACACTTTGCTCTATTTTTAAAGTCAGAATATTCAAATTAGCTGAAATCAATAGCAAACACGATCGCATTGACACGGCAAACTAAACATACAACTGTAATTGACTTGAAACTAAAGGAGAAATGGAAATGTTAAGTCTTGAAAGAAGATAGAAATCTCAATTGAATCTTTGATTCTCTTAAATTAAGGTAATTTCATGGATTGGTGAAGATTGTTTCCTTTGATTTCAGGGAAATAACGAAAATAGAAATGAAAATATCTGAAAAAATAACATTTTAATGTCTATGGGAAAAGAGACAATTTTCTGGTTAACAATAAATGTGTTTCACCTTTTAGGTTACTTGGTTAAACTTTTAGTTTATCAATATGCAAGCAACTCTTTGGGTGTGAATGAATGCGGATCAACATCGGGATGAACTTCATCAGGATAAAGAGTGTTCATGGTTGCCGTTATCTTGGCTCTTTGCCAGGTTCTCAGGATCAACATGAATTTAAGTAAGGCTGCAAACATCCATCGGAATACTGTGTATTTAAGTAAAGTATCAGCCAGAGTTACCATTGATTTGTAGCCAAACTTGTGTTCAACTGGAACTGAAGCAGTGATTCCAAAAATTCTGTACCATTGGCGCATTAAACCTTGAAGGGAAACGATTGGAGCTAAAGGTTGAATTGCAACTGCCAATACCTTTGATACTTCAAAACCATGATCAGATGGATATTTGCGTTCCTTTGAAACTGGACGAACATCTTTAGCCAAAATCATATCACAAATGGCAAAAGTTTCATCGTAATCGGACAACATTATATTGTTTTCATCTTTAATTCCTAAAGTGTAGGCAAGAACAGCCCAAAAGTGGATTAAATCTTCCATCTGAGATCGAGTTATCTCATGGATTCCACATTTACGAGGAAACAAAACAATTGGTGCCATGATTGACCAAAGGATAAGAGCCATGTCATATTGGGTAACCCAAATTGGTTCACTCGACTCTTTAGGAACCAATCCATTCATTGATTTGACAATGTTACAGTGCAAAGTATTGATCTTACGAAGTGACTTGTTGGCTTCACTGCCTTCTTTGAAAGGGTCAGATTCGTACCTAAAATGGACAAAAAGGACATTTTTATGATTAATTATTTTCCTTAATTGTATTCAAGGCTTTGGATTAAAAAAGGGACTTGATTATTACCAAATTTTAACATGTCTAAATGTATCCAAGTAACGATTAAAAAGCTTTGCGGCTGTTGAATGGCTTTTTGTTTTAGCAACTGGTGGTATCATCGATGGCATATTGAAAACGACTAAAAGTCCGGTTAAATGACCAAGAAAAACACTGTAAAAGTAAAGACAAAATTAATATCGAAGAGAAAGCAGAGCTTTGAAATGGTTTGCTAAAGCAAAGACTTAACCCAATTGTCACATTGTCAAACTTGACAAAAATGGGTAAAAACGAAGTAAAAGTTTATTTCATTAAATATGAACTCTGTTGGTTTGAAGAGAAATGCAAACTTAATCAGTCTGTGTGGTTTGAAAGTTTCTTTGCACGACAGTTATCGAGAAAAACGAGTTCGAACTTTAAACTTTGAACGGTCTTTCTACCTTTATGGAAGAAGATTTTTTCTTGAAACTTATTTTCCTGATGTAACTTTTGATAATTTACCATAAAATGTACATGTTTTGAGAAATAAAAGTTTCTTTTTTCTGTAAAACAGGTCAATAGGATTTTCAATTAAATCGACTTCTTTATGTGGCCGTTAGTGTTAGAGAGTCCAAACTTACTATAAAATGCATGAAAATAAGTTGCCCACATCATAGATGAAATACTTCCTTCAAGTTATGAACAGTTTCCTAGATTTTGGCTTTTGGTTCGCAAACTTTGACCCTCATTATTTCAAAAATGGTATCACATACGATCACCATTCATCGCACAAACATTCGATCTTATTATGGGCTATGACATAATGCAATTTTCAACGGCTGAATTCAATTACAATTTTGTATAAACTTAATTCTAGAAGGATTGTGTATTGATTGAATGCATAGTTTGCAAGTTTAACCATTAAAGTGTTTAAAGTAAGCTAGAAAGACACAATTGTCATTTTTATGCACAAATCATTATTTTATTAGGTTAAAATAAGGTGGGAATTAATTTCATCCGAATTTAAACTCTGTTAGTTTGTGAAGAAATGCAAACTGCGTCCAATCGAGCAACTAAAAAGTTTCTCTGATGCACAGTTCTTGAGAAAATTGAGTTCGAAGTCGAAACTTTGATCGCATTTTGTGCCATTATGGAAGCAGATTTTTTCATAAAACTTATTTCCCTTGTGTAACTGGAAATGATCAACCATAAATTGTACTTATTTCGGGAAATAAACTTCTCAGTTCAACTTGAAATAGATAAGTTCGATTTTCACTTAAACCGATTTCTTTCTGTGACCGTAAGAGTAAGAGGATTGAAACTTGGTATCGGTCCATGAAAATTGGTCACACACATCATGGACTCTGTAATTTTGCAAATTTACAATCAGATCTCTAGATTACAGGTATTGAGCGGAAAAATTTGAGCCTCAGTATTTCGAGAATTAAATCACTTACAATCACCATTCTTTGACTTGACACTAGATTGCATTATGAGTTATGATATAATATGAATTCACACCGAATTAAATCTGAGCTAATTCGTTCAATAATGAAATCATTATAGCACATATGGGTTTGACTAATTATTCATTTTCATAAATAAAGTCTCAAACATGAAAACATAAGTAATAGTTTGCAATAACCTTTTTCCGTATGATCTTGCATGATCTAAGATTTCAGCAAGTCATAGCTTAGTATAATGTCTAATTTTTGGCAGAAGAATGATAATTGTAGGGAATGCCATTCTTGAAATATTGAGGGTTAAAGTTTTTAGGTTAATGGGCAAAATTAAGAGAACTATTACTAAATTGTGCAAAATATTCAGTCCATCATGCGTGCCAACAGCTTTCCTAGCGGGATAATTAGCTACAGCTCTCGGACTCTAACGGTCACAGAATAAAGTCGGTTTACTTGAAAATCGAACTAATCTATTATATTTTGAACAGAAAATTTTATTCCCCGAAAATAAGTACAATTTATGGTTGATCATTTCCAGTTACACCAGAAAAAGGAAATTTATGAAAAAATCTGCTTCCATAATGGCATAAAATGCGATCAAAGTTTTAACTTCGAACTCTAATTTCTCGAATACTATTGATCAGAGACACTTTTTAATTGAACAAATGGACGCAGTTTTTATGTCCTTACAAACTCACAGAGTTTAAATTAAATTAAAGTCCATTTTTACCTTGTTTTTGCATAATAAATATTTTACAGCAGTTGAAATCATTAAAAGGTTGAAAATGGGTTTAATTTGTAAGTCAGGTAAAAATGAAACAACTTTTAAAGGAAAAATCGAAATATTCTGTATTTTGTTAAGAAATTTTGATAGATGAAAATTTGAACTCGCCCTAAATGTAAATCGCTAAAGCAAAATCAAGAAACTCACCTTACAAAATGGTGATAAGCCCAATTTTGGGCTCGTTTGAACTTATTTTCATCATACCAAGAAGGTTTCTCTTTGAATGAAAATCCTTCAATGATAGCAGGTTCACAGACAGCTTCGGTTCGCAATCTTTTATATTTACTTGAAACTTTTTCATCAATTAAATCACTTTTCAATGGAGTAATCATCATTGGTTCACTTGGTTATCCACAAATTGAAATGTAACCAGAAAAAAGTCAACTATTGCTGGCAACAGTAGAAGAGGTTTGAAATGTTGAAAATGAATTAAACTGAACAGACCAAGATTTACCTGAACTACTGACGACTACAATTGTTGACTAGCGAGTACATTAAAGTGAGAACTTTCAGGCTCATTAAACTTAAATTACAATCAGGGAAAGAATTGAAGCAAGAAAGAAGTCAGACAAAATTATAATGATAATGAAATATAACGGGGAAAAGGTTGAAAACGCATACTAATCAAGTAGCGAAAAGTGATTCGGAGTCATCATCATTATCAACATTTTCATCATTACTATTGTTGTTGTTGATTATGCTGTTCATTATATTATTGATGCATTTTGAATTGAAAAATTTGTGTTTTTTTTAATTTTTGCTTTACTCCTTTCATGATGTAATGATAATACAAAGTAAAGGATAAAATTGAAATAATGACTCAAGTCTAATGAATCGCAAAATGTATTTCATACACTTTAACGGTTGTGATAATGTTTGCTCAAAATTGGCTGCTTAAAAAGCTATCAAGTAATTCAATTGATGTCCTATTTGATTTAAAACTGTTTTCATGTTCAACATGATTTAACCTCAGCTGATTAACATGAAAAATAAACTCGAGTGTTGACAAATGTGTCAGGCAATACAATTCCTTATAACTGAAACATGTAAAGATTCTCGTATTAACTTATCCTCATCCTGTTTCATTATCCGTGGGATTTTTTGAACGAGTAATATTGGATCATTAAAGCAGTGTTGTAAGTTTCTGTTAGTTTCGAGTCAAGTTCAGGTTAAGATCACTTCGCTTGGACCAGACGTAGTATATGGATTTATGGCGTCCATAGTCTAATGTTGACATGTTGAAAATAACTAAAAGTCCAGTTCAGTGACCAAGAAAGACAAAATTAATATCAAAGGAAAGGCGAGCTTTAAAGTAGCCAAAACAGGGTAAAAATTTATTTAATTCAAATGTGAACTCTGTTGGTTTGTATAGATATGCAAACTGAACACTTTTGTGCAATTTAAAAGTTTATCTGAAAGACAGTTTGCAAGAAAATCGAGTTCGAAGTTGAAAACTCGATCGCATTTTGTACGTATATGGAAGCAGATTATTCCTTGAAACTTATTCTGCTGGTACAACTTTTGGTGATAAACCATAAAATGTACATGTTTTGAGAAATAAAAGTTCCTATTTTCTGTAAAACTGGTCACTTCGATTTTGCGTTAAATCGACTTCTTTCTGTAACCGTTAGAGTTAGAGAGCCCAAACTTATTATAAAATGCATAAAAATTGATTGTATACATTATGGATAAAATACTAACTTCAAGTTATGAATAGTTTCCTAGATTTTGGCTTTTGTTTCGCAAACTTTGACCCTGTTGTATGACCAACGGTTCAATAGGACTTCTAACACAAGATGATCGAGCCTAAGCGTAGAAAGCCTTTTATCTAGCAAAAGCGAACACAAATTGTAGCTCAACCGAGTTGAGTTTTCCCACGATGAAACACAGTTCGTTGAACAAGTCTAATGACCGACTAGTCAAACCAAGTTTAACACTAGTAGTAATAATCAGAGATTATTCACAGCTTTAGTAATACCGAGTATTACAGGCGTATATCAACCGAGTTGATATGGCGTATTCCAAGAATACTTGAACACAGTAAGAGATTCCGAGAATCTACTTAAATGAAGGACAAACAAGATTACTATTTCACAGGTTTAATCTATCAAAGTCACTTAATTAGAAATACAATTTAGATGGCTATTTATACATGAAATTAGGAAATGTAGAAATAGGAAATAACATAAAAGAACAAGGAAATAAAGTATTTCCACAACTATCCTTGTGGCTAGCAACCCGGTTGCTACCAGCTGCACCTGACAAGGCGCGAGTATCAAATCACCCAACATTCCCCCCGACTTAAATCAAACTATCGGGCCTGTAGCACCAAGGCTTATCTCCACTGTTTGACCATCGGTCAATCTTTGTCCTGGTGGCAATCCTATCCAGAATGTAGGCTTGTGACCAATCTGATGTTGTCTCAACGTTCGATGATCACCTAACACTGTATAATCAATCCGAATAATGGAACCGAGTTCCGTATTAAAATATCTTTCGATCCTGGTTCTCAAATCACTGGCTCTCATGTTTAAGTCTAGCCCAGTAAATCTACCAGATCTTCCTCCAAAACGCACAATCACCGTTGGTGAACTTCTGTACTCGTTGCGGCAACGAATATTATTCATCATTCCTTGGGTCCGATTGTTGTTGTTATCTCGCAGAGTGATATTTTCTTGCCTTAGAGCATCGTTCTGCATCATTAAATCGATGATTTTAGCAGCCCGCTCTTCTTGTTGTGATACTAAGGCTTGAATCCGGGATTCCAAACGACTAACATATTCAGGATTGCGTTTACAGGTATCAACATGATTTCGATACTCTTCATAAGTGATGATCTTATCACAACCATCAAATTTACACCGAAGCTTTAGCTTGTTTAAAATAGATCTACTTCTTCTACCTGGTTCAGCAACCAATGGTAACTCTCCAACCGCGTTGGCCAACCGTTCTTCTGAACACCTCAATGGACAGGTCTGTACTTGTTCCATGGCCTCTTCGCCTCGTAAATAACATCGATTACAGAAAATTGCTGCACATCCAGGCCTAGTTATGTGAATCATGGGATCAATCACTATATCGAGACAATAGGTACATCCATAGCCTTCCCATTCCTCTGGATTCACGAGCTGACTGGTCTCAATAGCATAAGGTTCAGGAATTTGCCAATTCCGTGGAGCTGGAGCTGGTTGATTGTTAGGTTCAATCACCAATTCAGGTTCTTGAGCAGCAGCAGCTTGAGCTTCAATAAGGCGACCTTCTTCATATGCCTGAGCATCAAACACAATTTCCGGTAAATCATCATCGAAGGGATCTTCTAGACCAGGAATCCAATCTGCCATTCTGAGATCACTTGCGGTTGAACTCGGTTCAACAAGATAATCCAAATTAAGCAAAACAGCTAAAACCAAAACGAAACACCCAAAGTATATTCACAGAATATAACCAAACGAATGTATCAAAGATACAAAGAACAAGATGAATTACTCCGGGAGTAATCAATAACGACGTGTTCTCAGAACACAAGTATTCCACGAATACAGTTGATTAAAGCACAAAATTAATTTGCAAATCAAAAAAAAACAAATTCAAAACTGAAAAGAAAACTGAAGTCACCAGCACGAGTTCCGAGAACAAGTGAGTTAACTTCCTAATTTGCGAGGGAAACGTGAGTCTCGGTTACTAGGTAACACCAGAGCAATGGATCGATTGTTAACCTCCAAATTCAAATACAAATTAATTTACCCATTTAACCCCAAAATCGAAAATAAATTAATTTAAACAACAGCGTAATTAGCAGAAACCCAACATTTCACCCAACTCATCATTGGCTTCCTCATTCCGGGAATGAGTTTGATTGTGGTATGGCCGCAGTCTGGAAACGTGAACTATTTCCTTCTTAACTGGACCTTTCAGGTTAATCAGTTCATAATTAACAGGGTTAATTTTTCTAATTACTTTATACGGGCCTTTAAAACGGTCGATGAATTTCTTGTTTTTCCCTTTCACCAACAAAGGCTGTTTTAACAAAACTAGCGAATGCAATCCAAAATCAGCTTCTTTATGACCTTTATCATAAAGCTCTTTTGACTTATCTTGAGACTTGACAATATTCGATCTGGCCAACTCTCTAGCTTTAATCAAAGCGTCTTCTCTTGTACTGATTTGATTCCATTCAATCTTCAAGCCAATTTTCGACTCCCATGGAAGCCGGGCTTCCACTCCATGGACCAAGTAAAATGGCGAGAACTTCGTAACTCGATGAGGAGTAACATTGTATGCAAATACCACCTCTTTAAGGAACTTGTCCCATTCGCTCGGATTATTCCCAGAATAAATACACAGGGTTGTTCCTAAATACGAGTTAAATCTCTCGGTTTGTCCATCGCTTTGTGGATGATATGCTGACGTTGGTAAATGTCTTATTCCCATACTTTCCAAAAAGTTCTCGAATTCCTCAGACATAAGGTTCGTACCTCGATCAGTTAAAAGAGTTCCGGGAACTCCAAACCTCAAGATCCAATCATCAAATAATACATTAATTATCTGTTCACTTTCAATGAATTTAACAGCAGTTGCAACAGCAAACTTCGTCAATCTATCATTGATTACCACCGCATATTTGAAACCATTATTAGACACAGGCAGCTCCATGATATCAAGGCTTATATCACGGAAAACGTCTTTCGGGCATCGAATGGGAATCATCAATCCTTGACTCGATGAGGGATATGGTTTCCTCCTTTGGCACTTATCACATTTTCTGATGAAGTTGAACAAATCCTTAGACATTCCTGGCCAATATGCTCGACATTTAAGCTTTTCAAGACATTTATTCATGCCTAAATGACCTTCATCATGAGCACCTTCCATAATAAGAACTCTCAATTCTTTTGGAATAACTGGCACGAATTCTTTACCTCTTTTGAACAATAACGTTTGATTCAGAATCAAAAATTTCTTCTTGAGCCTACTTTTTGCTCTTTTTGTCAACTTATCTGAGTTCAACAAATCTCTAATTTTCAAGCAATAAGCATCTCGTTTTTGTACATCTCTGAACGTCTCAACTGGTTCAATGTAACAAATTGTAATTTCATTCTGATTCAACCTTCCGGGAAGGTTAATCTCTTCTTCATCTTCTACACCAGTATCTTTTAATGGATAGCGTGAGACACAATCAGCGTCTCCATGCAATCGTCCACTACGATATTTAACAATGAAATTAAATTCCTGCAATTTAATTGCCCATCTTGTCAATCTTGGTGTCAATCTTTTAGATGAAGTGAACCAGCATAATCCACAGTGATCGGTCACAACCGTGAAAACTCGACCAAATAAATAATGGCGTAACCTCTGCAAGGCCCAAACAATAGCCAAGCACTCTTTTTCAGTAACTCCATAATTCATCTCGGCTGGATTCAGGGTTCTGGAAATATAGCATACGGGCTTCAAATTTCCATCAAACTGGGTTTGATAAAGGACTGCTCCAATACCGTAATCACAAGCATCGGTATGGATTTCAACCTTTCCATCATTCTGAAAACATGCTAGAACAGGTTTACAAGTAATAATCTTCTTCAACTTCTCGTAAACATTTCTCTCTTTTTCTGTCCAACAGAAAGTCGCATTTTTCTTTAGCATCAATGTTAGCGGTCTCGCCAAATCACTAAACTTAGGAATAAATCTCCTAAAGTAACTGCAAAGTCCAAGAAATCGTCTAATATCCTTACAGGATGAAGGTTCCGGGAACCTTAGGACTGTAGCAATATTACTCTCACTTGGTGATATGCCATTAGCACCGATATGATAACCCAAGTAATCAATGCTTCGGCGATTGAAAGAACACTTTTCTTTTCTTAATTTAACGTTGAACTTCCTCAATCTCTCTAAGACTTTTCGTAAATTCATATCATGCTCCTCATCAGACTTACCAAATATAAGTATGTCGTCAAAATAAATATAGCAAGAAATATAATTCAAGCCAGCGAGAACCTTGTTCATCGTACGTACTGCAGTAGCAGGAGCGTTCTTTAATCCAAATGGCATCCTGGTAAATTCAAATAAACCTTGGGGAACAACAAATGCGGTCTTACATTGGTCTTCCGGCTTCATACGAATATGCCAGTACATCGCAGCAACGTCCAGGGAAGAGAACAACACACATCCTTCCAAGGAATCCAATGCATCTTCAACCTTCGGGATAGGATAAGGATCCAAAGCAGTAATCTCATTCAGCTTTCTGTAGTCGACACAAAACCGAGTTTGACCGTTCTTTTTCCCGACAAGTACAATTGGGCTTGCCCAAGAACTTTCGCTAGGAATAGCTATTCTATCCTTTAACATATCATTTAGTAATTTATCAACAGCTAACCTTTCCGAAACGGCAATCGAATAATACTTTTGGTATATCGGAGGGTGATTGCCTGTATCGATTGAATGAATTGCATCCGGGATGCAACCAACATCATTCGGCGTTTGACTGAAAACATCATCATATTCAGACAAATCAACGGCGGCAGCAGAAATACTTGAATTCATTTCTACTTCCATTGAATTCCGGGAATTCAAATCAGGATTCGCCAAAACAACACGTTTAGCAACATAATCAATTGCAAACACAGAGTTAATTCTTCGCCTCGTCTTGACCACGTCCGCATGAGGTCTAATTAACTTAACACTTCTATTCTCATAGGCTATCATAACATTATGACGGCAACAGAAGTCAGATCCAAGCAAGACTTCTTGGGTTAGTTTCTTCAAAACTATAAACTTTATCGGAATCTCATGGTAATCAGCTATCATCAGACATTCACTGTACCCAACAGGAACATCAATCTGTGTGTTAGCCATGGTTAACGCTCCGAATCTCCACGGTTTCAACTCGAGACCGCATCGAATCCGAAATGAACCCTTCATTAGTGATACCCTGGCACCAGTATCCACTAATGCTTTTGTCTTGATTCCTTTTATTTCGACTGATAACGTAGGCAGCGTAACATTTCCGGTAAAAGATGATAGAGGCAACGGAAGATCAGACGAACATACTCCGAGGTTACCGGTCAGTAATTCCCAATCATCCCTAAAGCTCTGTACAGCTTCATCTTCTTGTGGTATTCCAGGAATACCTGATGTTCTCGGAACATCATTTACATCAAAAGTTCCAAATGTGATGTTCTCACTCGATATTCCCTGAATATCGGGCGTTCTGCGAACACCTTGACCAACAGCAGCTGCATTCACAACAGCTTCTCGTTGATTTCTCAACTGTATCTGATTTGCTTTAACCTTGGCGGCATCGTAGACTTCCGGACAACGTCTCATGAAATGTCCCGTCTTCATGCAGTTATAACAAATTACAGAACTTGGATCTCTTCTTTTAAAGGTTTTAACCTTCTCAGTCTTTTCTGCTTCCTTGACTTTAGGTTTGACCTCTGATTTCGCATCAGTTTTCACCTTTGATTTATCCACCAAAGCATCATTGATTCCAATTAGATGTTCAAGGACTTCCAAAGTCCTTCTACCAAACAATGCAGACGCTATCGTGTTCCTCATGTTTGATTCCAATCCCTTTAGAACAAACGAAATGATCTCATTTTCTGGCATATCTGGATTAAAATCCATACATAATGATAATACCGAATGAAAATAAGTGGATAGTCTTTCTGTTTTCAAATGAACCCGGTTCATAAGCTTCAGAAAGATAGCGTGTCTGTCCTCTTCTTTTACATAGGTCTCAAGGAACAACTTTTTAAACTTCGACCAGTTTTGACCTTTTCCACTGACCTTCGGAGAGTAGACATACCAAAACCATGTCGATGCATCTCCTTTCATGCAGGCACCAACACCTCGAATCAATTCGACCTCTGTCCAGAAATTCAAAGCAGCAGCTTCTTCATAACTTCGAATCCATGCGCAAGCTTTTTCATGTTCTCCATGGAATGGCGGCAAAGGAACAGCCTTCATGATTGCCGATTTAGCTTTTTCACCTTCTGCTGTGAATTCTTCCAAGAATGAATGAACCTTCCGTGAAGGGCCTGGGTGAGAATCCAATTCTCTTTGAGTATCCATCGTAGGCTCCTCACCTATTCTACCATTAAAGACACTGGAACCAGAATGAGGTGTTCCGAGAACACTAGTACCAACACGGTTGGTCTCCATTCTTTCCTTCTCAGCGACCCTTAACGTACTAATCTGAGAGATATGATCCATCTGCACTTTTCTCATCTCCTTCATTTCTTCTATTTGAGTTGACAATATCTCAGCATGCGAGTTCTGGAGTTCAAGGCACTTACCAACTTGTGTCTGTAACTCGGTTATAGCTATCTTGAAATTCTTGAGAATATCGTCCAGCTTATTCGTCTTTTCTTCGGGTTTCGGCACTGCTGTCATATCGTCTACTTTAGCAGCAATAGAACCAAAATAAACTTAGGGTTGAGCAGCACACTTCAGATAATATTATCAGGCAGATAAGCAATAATTCAAAAGCTTTTAACTCTAGCAGCATGAATTCAGAATTCTAAACAGAATTTTATAGTTCAAAGTTTATAAGGGACCAATCTCCCCCACACACAGCACAAAATACACTCAAAAACAGAGCAATCCCGCAACAACGAGACAAGAGAACGAGGGCATCTCCACCAAATGTTGTATGACCAACGGTTCAATAGGACTTCTAACACAAGATGATCGAGCCTAAGCGTAGAAAGCCTTTTATCTAGCAAAAGCGAACACAAATTGTAGCTCAACCGAGTTGAGTTTTCCCACGATGAAACACAGTTCGTTGAACAAGTCTAATGACCGACTAGTCAAACCAAGTTTAACACTAGTAGTAATAATCAGAGATTATTCACAGCTTTAGTAATACCGAGTATTACAGGCGTATATCAACCGAGTTGATATGGCGTATTCCAAGAATACTTGAACACAGTAAGAGATTCCGAGAATCTACTTAAATGAAGGACAAACAAGATTACTATTTCACAGGTTTAATCTATCAAAGTCACTTAATTAGAAATACAATTTAGATGGCTATTTATACATGAAATTAGGAAATGTAGAAATAGGAAATAACATAAAAGAACAAGGAAATAAAGTATTTCCACAACTATCCTTGTGGCTAGCAACCCGGTTGCTACCAGCTGCACCTGACAAGGCGCGAGTATCAAATCACCCAACAACCCTCAATATTTCAAGAATGGCATCACCTACGGCCATCATTCATCGCACAAATATTAGATCTTATTATGGGCTATGATATAATGTAATTTTAAACAACCAAAATCAATTGTTATTTTTATAAACTGTATTCTAGAAGTATTATGTGTTGATTAAATGCATAATTTGAAAATAAACCATTAAAGTGTTTGAAGCAAGCTAGAAACACACAATTGTCATTTTTATGCAAAAATCATTATTTTATTAGGTTCAAATAAGGTGAGAATCAATTTCATTAGAATTTAATCTCTGTTAGTTTGTAGAACAATGCGAACTGCGTCCAATCGAGTAAATAAAAAGTTTCTCTGATGCACAGTTCTCGAGAAAATTGAGTTCGAAGTTGAAACTTTGATCGCATTTTGTGCCATTATGGAAGCAGATTATTTCATAAAACTCATTTTCCTTGTGTAACTGGAAATGATCAACCATAAATTGTACTTATTTCGGCAAATAAAAGTTTCTGTTTAGAATAAAATAGATCTTTTCGATTTTCAGTTAAACCTACTTTATTCTGTGACCCTAAGAGTAACAGAATTGAAACTTGGTATCGGTCCCTGAAAATTGGTCGTACACATCATGGACTGTGTAATTTTTTAAATTTACAAGCAGTTCTCTAGATTTCAGGTATTGGGCGGAAAAATTTGAGCCTCAGTATTTCGAGAATTAAACCACTTACAATCATCATTCTTTAATTTGACACTTGATTGCATTATGAGTGCTGATATAATATGACTTCATATCGAATTAAATCTGCGCTAATCCGTTTAATAATGAAATCATTAGCACATAAGATTTAGGTTTGACTAATTATTTATTTTCATAAATAGAGTCTCAAACATGAAAACATAAGTAATAGTTTGCAATAACCTTTTTCTGGATGATTTTGCATGATCTAAAATGTCAGCAAGTCATAGCTTAGTATAATGTCTAATTTTTGGCAGAAGAATGATAATTGTAGGGAATGCCATTCTTGAAATATTGAGGGTTAAAGTTTTTAGGTTAATGGGCAAAATTAAGAGAACTATTACTAAATTGTGCAAAATATTCAGTCCATCATGCGTGCCAACAGCTTTCCTAGCGGGATAATTAGCTACAGCTCTCGGACTCTAACGGTCACAGAATAAAGTAGGTTTAACTGAAAATCGAAAAGATCTATTTTATTCTAAACAGAAACTTTTATTTGCCGAAATAAGTACAATTTATGGTTGATCATTTCCAGTTACACAAGGAAAATGAGTTTTATGAAATAATCTGCTTCCATAATGGCATAAAATGCGATCAAAGTTTCAACTTCGAACTCAATTTTCTCGAGAACTGTGCATCAGAGAAACTTTTTATTTACTCGATTGGACGCAGTTCGCATTGTTCTACAAACTAACAGAGATTAAATTCTAATGAAATTGATTCTCACCTTATTTGAACCTAATAAAATAATGATTTTTGCATAAAAATGACAATTGTGTGTTTCTAGCTTGCTTCAAACACTTTAATGGTTTATTTTCAAATTATGCATTTAATCAACACATAATACTTCTAGAATACAGTTTATAAAAATAACAATTGATTTTGGTTGTTTAAAATTACATTATATCATAGCCCATAATAAGATCTAATATTTGTG
The DNA here is from genome assembly GCF_039701765.1 of Tetranychus urticae. Lineage (NCBI taxonomy): Eukaryota > Metazoa > Arthropoda > Arachnida > Trombidiformes > Tetranychidae > Tetranychus > Tetranychus urticae. The sequence continues at coordinate 4,068,112 of NC_142958.1, read as the reverse complement.
CGATGAATGGTGGCCGTAGGTGATGCCATTCTTGAAATATTGAGGGTCAAAGTTCGCGAAACAGAAGCCAAAATCTAGGAAACTATTCATAACTTGAAGTTAGTATTTTATCAATGATGTGTACAACCAATTTTTATGCATTTTATAATAGGTTTGAGCTTTCTAACTCTAACGGTCACAGAAAAAAGTCGATTTAGATGAAAATCGAATCGACCTGTTTCACAGAAGATAGAAACTTTTATTTCGCAAATATTTACATTGCATGGTTGGACATTAAAAATTACACCAGCAAACTGAGTTTTATAAAAAAATCTGCTTCCATAATGGCACAAAATGCGATCAAAGTTTCAACTTCGAACTCGCTTTTCACGAAAAATATTGATAAGAGAAACTTTTTGGTTACTCGATTGGACGCAGTTTGCATTTCTCTACAAACATAAAGAGTTTTAATTCGGATGGAATTAATTCTTGACCTGTTTTCACATAATAAAATAACTATTTGTGCAAATAATGACAAATATGTCTTTCTAGCTTACTTAAAACATCTTATGATGGTTGATGGTGGTGGTGATCTGATGGTTAAACTTTGCAAAATATTCATTAAATCAATACATAGTACTTCTAGAATTCAGTTTATACAATATTTTTATTGAATTTAGTTATTTATACAACTACAGTTAACTTATTTGAGCTTAATTCATTTGTCTGATTGTCCATATATTCAGATGATCAAAGTAAATTTGGTTCATGTAAGTAAAATCTTCCTTTCCCAATCATAACTTTCCAATTTTTTCATTAAATCACTCCAAATGACTCCTTTATTTTTCAGAATCGATTGCGTTTTTTGTGAGGCAAAATATTTGCATGTTGGCTGAGAATCTTTATCGTTTGGTAAACCCGTTAAATTTGTATGAGGCAGATAGGCACCACATTGTTGAAAGGCTAAATATTCACCAATTACCAGTTCGGGTAAAAGAATGTCAGACATAATTAAATCATCTGTGGAACCATTTTTACCCCAAATGACTGTACTAACATAATTGCGTGGGGATTGTTTATCGTAAAAGGGATGAGGTGGAGGCAGTGACTCTCTATTGGCATAAACTGAAAGCAACCCAAAGATACTCTCGTTTACATGGTAATGGCAATATTGATCACCGTTGATGCTTTCAATCACTCTTTTACCAATTATGCGAACCATAAGCCAAACAGAAGACTCAACGAAATACCTTCCCGGTTCAGCAATAATCTTGATCTTTTCCCTTCGCTGCGCCTTTTCAATGACACGAGACATTTTTGAAAAGTAATCGTTTTCGGATTGACTGATAAAAGTGCTCGGAAAACCACCACCGATGTTCAATAGCCACATATCAACTTGCTTTGCCAACCCAATATCAAACAGTTTAATTGCCTCATCTACTGCCAAATCAAATAGCTCAGGGTCTTGACAGTTTGTACCAACATTGAATGTAACTCCAGTAATTTCAATGCTGGACTCTTTCGCGATATGAAACATTCTGTCAATTTGTGCTCGACTAAATAGTCCATACTTTAGATCTTTGGTGGTTGGTAGACTTTCAAGGCCCATTTTTTCACTTCGTTTTCTAGGCATTTGAAGTCGAAGCAACACATTTGCTTTAGGAGCCATTGATTTAATTTTGAGAAGCTCAAAGTCACAATCAGCTGCTAGAAACTCGATGTTGTATTTGCTTGAGCTTTTCAAAAGATCTTGAGTTTTGTGTAAACTAGAAATGATGATTCGCGATTTTTCTGAAATGGACAAAACTCGTTCAATTTCAGCCTGTAAAGACAAAATTGGTTTACTATTTAGTCGAGTATTCTGGTTAAAGTACTTACAACTGATGAACAGCTAAAGGATATGTTGAACGCTGACATGATTGATATGACCAATGGATGAGGGTTACATTGGACGAAGTAGAAAGGGTCTATTTCAGCCATTTTTTCGGACCAACGCACAATTTTTTTCACTATTTCGTCTACATTGATGATGATTGTTGTTGAATCAATGTTACTTGCTGCGACATCAACCAAAAAATCTGCAAACTCTTTATCCATATTGGATTTGATTTTACTTTTTGAATGATATTTCCAAAATTTTAGGGGAATCAGTAATTTAGGACATATTGATTTACTCAGTTTAGGCATTTAGTTAAGATTGAAAAAATTAAAAACATCAACTCTAAAACTAATCAGGAAATTGATCTACAGTTAATTTAATATCAAATTACAGTTGCATGCTGGTTAGGACTTTATTCACTACCAGAGAGATTAATTGTCTCATTCATTGTGTATTGACTCTATTGTTTTCAATATAATCTCTCTTCAGATGCTATTTTATCATTCCAGTTTTCCTTCTCCATTAATTAAAATTAATGATGAAAATCATGGCAACATTAAGCTGTTTTGACACATATGATGTATCAACAGACAATTGACAACAATTAAAACTGACAGCAGTTTGTCATGTTTTCATGAAGACAAATTTTTTGTTTTTTTTGTGCTCAACCAAGATTCACCTTCAACAAGTCAGGTTATTCAACAGATTTTTAATTAACCAATAATATTGACCTTATTTTCAGTTCCAAATAAACCAAAATTATCTTTAATTCAGCTGCATTTACAACAAAATTCATTGTATCTGTAAGTATATTACAAATCTGTTGAGTTACTTTCATGCCAAATATTTTATACTTCTCATTGTATTGAAATGAAAATGAGGAATCAATGTAATTCGTTTATTTTGAATTTATTTGGTTGAACCAAAATTTTTCTTCTATTGCATTTGTTTTGTGCTTGTATCAAAAATTCGGAAATAGAAACGTTTTGTTATGAATTATTCACAGTAATTGAAATTTTAAGATGTAAGAGGATTTGGAAATTTATTGTGGATCAGTCCACATCATTGCCCAGCCTTCAAGTGTCCTAGCTTGACCAAGATGTTTCAAAGGTGAGCCTTTCCAGATAGCATCGTATGTCAGCCAAATTGTCCTCTGTTTACCTCGATTGTAAGACTGGGCTAATGCCAATCTGATAATCTTCCTACCAATTGGAGCTTTCTTTTGGACATTTAGCGAGGCCAAAATCTTTTTCTCCTTATCTTGACCAATCAACCTCTCGATTTGATAATTGTTAAATTCACGATCGCGAGAAACTTTACGGCCATTGTAAGTCAATAGATACTTGGATAGATCAGCTGTTGAATAACGTCTCCTAAGGCTTCCTATGTATTTAGCATTGGCAAGAGTTCTTGGTCGCTCTTCATCAACCGAATCAAATTTAACTGTATCAATCAAATATAAAACAATTGTTGACTCTTGGTTAAATTCACTATCTGAACCAATTGATGAGGATTCACTTCCATTTGTTTGTTTGTTGTTGTTGAATAAAGGTGATGAATAAAAAGACAATGAATTTGAGACTGGATAATACTCTATGTCGGAAAAATCAAGGTTAAGAAGTGTCCCATTGTCATCCGTGAGGGTAACATTACTAGATGAACTATCAGATAGCACAAATGAAATAAAAATCAAATTAAGGGTTAAAACACAACTGCTAAAGAAATAGCCGTTAACATTTTTGAAACACATTTCCACTCTGACTGTGAGCCGATATCTTCAACCTTAAACTCTAATTGTTGAGCTTAAATAAACTTCGACGGCTCAGGAAATGATCTGCAATTTTGGGACTATCCAGTGATGTGCATGATGACAAATATGATGATGACCACTCAACAGGTTTCATGGGTCAATGTTCTTATAATTAGCAAGTCGTGAGTAGGAATAAAAATTATGTGGAACCCGGTGACTTAATAATCAAGCTAGTCATTCATATTTTGTCTCTTTTGACTACCGTCTCAACTTCCTCAATTGACCTGAATCATGATAAGCAAAATAATTGATAAAACTGCCATAACTGTCATGTTTTAACCATGACTTTAAATCTGATGAGCATATTTAAATTTGCTGGGATAATCATAACTATAATCATAACTATGGGTGACTATTATTTTGCCTTGTGTTGAGCTTCATCCACATAAAGCTTAATATTTGTCCAAAACAGAATATATTAGACCCAGCATTGTTTTGATTTACTAATTACTTGATAATTAATTTATTTCTTGTCTAGTTATATGATTTAAAGTCAATGTCAATATTTAATTGTCTAAAATAATATTTTATTTGCAGAAATATAATTATAAAATTCGCGCTCTATTAGAATAACCACTGCGCAATAACCACAAAGGATAAATAAACCTTACCCAATAAATAAAGTTCTTACACATTTGTTATTTAATTTTATCATTTCACTTAGGATTAGTTTAATTAAGTTGATTTGCTTGTGATTTTACACGACATTCATTAATATTAGTTGAGAAAGATGCCTGTTTACAAAGGTAAGCGTTTCAAGCTTTTCCTTGGGTTAACTCCATGGTTTAAATCCATTTTATTTTGACCAATTTTTCATTTCAAGCTAATCACCATTTGTGTCTATGAATATCTTTTTCATCATTTACATATTTTATCTCTTTGAATATTATATAATCTGTTTTTTTCTCCAAATAAAGTTAAAGTGAAATGGGGTAAAGAAGTTTACGATGCAATTGATTTGGACACCGATTTGGAAACTGCTGTCTTTAAGGCTCAAGTGTTTGCGCTCACCTCGGTGCCGATTGAAAGGCAAAAACTCATGTTCAAGGGAAAAGTAATTTCAGGTGCATCATGGGATGCATATCAAATAAAGGATGTATGTTCAAATTTAAAACAAGATTTACTTTGATATTTTCATAAATGTACCTTGTTATAATTTGTTTAATCGTATTTTGTTTATTATAAGGGAATCACTCTCTTGATGATGGGAACCGCTGACAAAATTCCTGAGGAACCGATTGAAAAACCCAAATTTATTGAAGATATGAGCGAAAATGAACTAACCACGGCTCTTGATCTTCCTTCTGGTTTGACCAATTTAGGTAATACTTGTTATCTAAATGCCACAGTCCAATGTTTGAAGACCATACCCGAGCTTAGGGAAGCAATAACTAAGTAAGTTCTGTTCAAGAATTGAGTCTCATAAATTGCTTACTTAATGTTTATCGTAATTTTTTCAGGTTTGTCAATAGCCATGATAGTGGCAGCTTTGCTCCAAATGTCACCGCTTCCTTGCGTGATCTCTTTGGTACCATGGAATCAAGATCAGTTGTTGCTCCCATGGTTTTCTTGACCGTATTCCACATGGCATTTCCGAGGTTTGCTGAGAAATCTCCTGATGGTAATCTCATTCAACATGACGCAGCAGAATGCTGGACAAGTCTGATGAGGTCTTTACAACAAGATCTTAAAACATCTGATAAACAAGGAACTGGTGATAATATAACCGAAGCTAGAGCCAACAAAAATCAAAACTTCATTGAACAATATTTTGAAGGAAATTTTGCGGTCACTATGAAAAATACAGGTAATATTTTTCTAGCACCTTTATATTGAAAAATTTTCTCATGCTTTATTTTATATTTTGCAGAATCTGAGATTGAAGAGGAAACCAAAACGGTGGAAAAGTTCTTACACCTTAGTTGTTTTATTTCTAACCACGAAGTCAAATACCTACAATCTGGCTTAAAATATTCCATTCTAGAAGAAACATTAACTAAATTTTCTCCTACCCTCCAGAGAGATTGTCTTTTTACTAAAAAAAGTCTTTTGGCTCGTCTACCTGCTTATCTTACCATTCAAATTATGAGATTTGAATACAAAGGACGAGAGGCCAAAATCTTAAAAGAAATCAAATTTGGTTTAACTTTGGATGTTTTTGAAATGTGTACTCCTGAATTGCAAGAAAAGTTACTTCCAATGAGAAATAAATTCAAAGCACAAGAAGATAAATTACTTGCTGAAAGCCAGAACGCTGATAGAAAAAAGGATGACAAAAAAGGAGATAAAAAGGATGAAAAGCCAAAATATCAATATCCATATTATTTCAAAGATGATATTGGTTCCAATAATAGTGGTTATTATGAACTCCAGGCTGTGCTAACTCATAAAGGAAGAAACATTGCCAGTGGTCATTATTTAGCTTGGATAAAGCGCAATAAAGGTGATATGACTTTTATATAGAATTTTATATTTCAAAACTTGAAACTGTCTATTTGCAGTAACTTGAATGAAATTGATGTATTTTATTTTTTTTTATGTAGACGAATGGTTCCAATGTGATGATGATAATGTTACTCAAGTAACTACTGATGATATTTTGAGACTCTCAGGTGGAGGTAAGAATCTTTCAGATTTTTCTAAATCACTGAATCAGCTTTGTGTTCATATTTCGATAATTTACAACATTTATATTTATTTTTGATCAATTAATTTTCAGGTGATTGGCATTGTGCTTATCTACTTTTATATGGTCCACGAGTTTTGGAAGTCGATGACAAACCCGACAATCCAGATATTTGAAAACTCTCTAATTTGTAAAACTAAAATTGATTTTGTTTAACAAACTCTGAATGGATCCAATAGGAATTAAAATAAAATTATCTTTTTAATATCCTTAGTAACAATTTTCCATATTTACAAGTGTAAAATCATCTGATGAGTCTGATTTCCAGTTAGACTTGATCTTCGTTTTCATCATCCTCGTTCTCAACTTGAACTTTATCTAAATCACTTTTACTTTGCACTGACAATTGTGAATCTTTGCTTCTCTTTTTGAATAATGTAAGTGACCTTTTCTTCCCAATAATTGCATTCTTATCGTCCTTTTGGGTTGATTTTGATGCAACTTGTAGACTTGTTGTTTTTAGATCCATAATATTGGTCGCTACTGATGAAATGAAAAAATGTTTCAAGCTGTTTTCTTGATGGCTACTAATACTAATACTGATAATGAACAACAAAACTTACCTGGACTCCTTTTCTTCAGATAAAAGGGTCGAATGAATTTATTATAAATCTGAATTGAACCATTATTCGGAGATGGCCAAAAAGCCCATACTAGGAAAATAAGCTTGGCCAAAAAGTAGACTGGAAACACGTGAAATATTTTATCCGAATAAAATTCAATGACTGAAAAGGCGGCAAAAACGACCCAATATGTTAACCATTTACGGTCGTCTTCATTTCCTGGCGTTTCTAAAGCTTCTAAAGATTCTATTGCTGGATAAACATAACCAACAACGTTGCAAATTAATTGAGCAAAGGCACCAAAAGTCATATACAAAGCAAAAGCAAATAGTAAACCCTTGGCAAGTTTATGTTTATCGATATGGCTGAATCTTTCACAGTTGTTAAATATGTCACTGATTTTTGGGTTAGAAGTGAATATCGAATCTAACCAATCATCTAGGTCTGTTAAGAACGGAAACATTTTTCTTATGAACAATTTTATTCTTCGTTGATTAATTTATTATCACAGTCTAGCTAAGTATTAAACAGTTCAAATTGCATTGTTGAACTACGCATTGTTGTGTATCTCATATCAAATAATGCTGTTTGACTCATTTAATCAGCAAAAGTAAAAATGTTAAAACTAAATCTTACTAGCCACAGATGAGTGTCATGAGGTGTCATATTAGTGAACAGATAATTCAGAAATTGAAACATTCATTTATAAGTTTCAGGTCAACTTCAGGTGTATCTGGTAGCAAACCAAATATCGAATTCGATACTGATCTAAGAAATGAGCCTGAAAAGCCTTAACAGCCTGAGATCGTTTGGAAGTCATTCTATAATAATAGTGACTAATAATGTTATTAAATTATCCAGGGTTTATGAAACACACAATTCTGTTCGATCGAAGAATCGAGAAATAAATTAACGCATAAATGAATTTTCAAAGAAATTAATTTAGTTTTATTTCGTCTTCTTTAACTCCATAGTTTAAAATTAATTATTTAGCAAATAAAAAACTTGATCTAAGTACTGGTTGCTCCATTTATAAAAACAAATACAAGAGTTATCAAAAATTAATTGTTGATAAATTAATCAAAGATGGTTCGAGTTGATTCACAAGTTGCCTCGCTGCTTTTGTAACCTTTCAACTGCCTCATACAAAGCTTGTACATTTCCAGCTCCAAAGCCAGAATGGTTATTTCTCTGAATTATCTCTAGATAGGTCGTAGGTCGATCAAACAATGGTTTGGTGAATAATTGAAGAATATAGCCATTTTCATTGAAATCACACAAAATGTGCAGTTTTTCCAAAGTATCAATAGATTCCTTGATTGTAATTTTAGACGATTCCAGTCTTTTCCGAAGTTTCACATAATAATCAGCCGGAATGTCAAGAAATTGAATACCTCGAGCTCTTAAGCCTGTTACTGTTGCTACAATATTATCTGTTCGTAAGGCAATATGTTGAATACCAGATCCGTTATTGTATTTGAGAAACTCGTGTAACTGAGAAACTTTGTCGTCAGCTGATGGCTCAACCAGATTGATGATAACATCTTTTGATTCATTGGCAACAACCACCATTTTCAATCTACTAGTTTCAGTTTTGACGTCAAAGTCATCCACAGAATAAAATGTTTTCAGACCCAATTTGGAATAGAAATCAAAAGTCTCATCTAATTGTCCAATCTCCAGCACAGGAACAAAATGGTCAATCACTTCAAAGGAAACATTAAATTCCGGAGCAACCTCGTGGAATCCATTGAAACTCTCTGACTCTAATGGTGCAGAATAGGAAGGCAGGAAAGATCCCGAATAACGGCTTCTTTCAACCAAAGTGTGAGTAATTGATCCAAATGGTGATATAACTGCCATCCTAATTGATCCATGTTGATCGCTTTCTGTCCAAGGGCCTTTGACAGCATTTATCCCTTTTGAAGCTAGTTTGGCCAAATAACAGTCCAAGTTATCAACAGTGAAAGCTATATCTTTAACCAAATCACCTCGTGATGATACAATAGTCCACAATTCACCAGAACCATATTCGTAAGTTGAACTTAAAACCAAAATGATATCTCCTTGGGTGACAACATAGGAACATATGGATCGACTTCCAGTTTCCAAGCCTTTGTATCCAATCAGCCTAAAGCCGAGGAAACGCACAAAATAAGCGGCTGTGTATTTGGCGTTCGAAACATAAAAGGTAACATGATCTAGGCCAATTATCTCTGATTGTTTAATTAAATCCGATTGAATTTTGGTAACTTGTTGAAGAACCATTTTTAATATTTTTTCAAATATTCACTTGCACAATAAATGAAGAGTTAAAAGATGAACTGTTGATTATTTTCTGAGTTTGGATAAAAAGCATAAAAAATATTCATTGTATGGCTTAAAGCTTACTCATTGAAATGATTGAAACAAGATTCGTTGTGTTTATTTATTCATTAATTTTATTGTTTATGCTAATTAAATGACAGTTTCACTGATCCAGTTTTTGGTAAACATCTCAAATTCTTATCAGATTGTTTGTCTGATCAAGTGCATGTCACCCTGACCTGTTCATCTTTATCTGATTTGGTTTACGGTCAGTTAGCACTTGGAATCAAAATATTAAACTCTGCTTATTTGTTTTGAGCCTCTTGCTATTTTAACTTGAATTTGTAACAATCAACCAAAATATTATCATCAATATTGATTATTCAGCATGAATTAAGAGTAAATTTCTTTAACGTTTTCCTTCTAATCAACAAATTGCGCCTGTTAGCATCTAATGATTTCAACTTTCTCAATGCTTGATAAAAGTGATCGGTTGAAAATTTAACTTTAAAAAATTGGGTGATTTAAAAATTATGTAGTCAGCTTGAAATGTAAAAGACAACCTTCATCAATACAATGCTGGTTGATGTCTCAAAACTAACTGCTTTCAGGCTCATTTAGATCAATGTTAAACAGAATGACGCAGCTATTTTAATTTAGTGACAACCTGTTGAAATTCATGAGCTAAGAAATCTGATTTCAATAAACCAGCAGAGGGTTGAACTTCAAAATTTCAGGGAAAAATTTTTATTGTATAGATTTTTGTATTGATACAGTAGTCAAGTATTTTGACACAGAGTCAAATATTTTTCAATTGTGTAAGATTTACAAATCAATGTTAGTATCGATCATCAAATGAAATCAAATCGAGATTCAATTTGTTAATTAATCTTCAAATATTATATTCAGTTAATTTTGGTCAGTTGAGGTTCGATTATCGATGATTCAGTAACTGTAACAAGATCGATTGAAGAGAGTGATTGAACAGCTGAAATGGTTTTTCAAGACTCTTTGTTAATGTCTTTCTTGTTACTTTTTTTGTTAATTATAGTTGATTCACTTCTTTTTGGTGAAACATCGATCTGAAGACGTGGACACGTTCTTAGAATTGAATACCTTCAGAATATTAATATGGTATGTTTTTTTAAATTATCATAAATCTTATATCTTCTTAAATATTCTTACCATAAGGTTATTTACCATCTTCATTAATAACATTGTTGCCAACGTCGCTAATGCTCTGACTGTATTTCTCTCTGTCTCTTTATCTTATTTACAGTTTATTTATGATTTCATCCAGTTGATAATTTAATACAACATATTCTGTGATCTAAGTGTTCACATTAATCTTGCATTTTGATATTGAGTCGCATCCAAAACCATTACCTGTCTATTTAATCCGTGTTTCTCCTTGATTGGTCGATGATCATTGCATTTATTTGTTCTACCGATGAGATCTGTCTAAATCAATTATTATTTAATAAGTTAATCTGTGATGGCTTAACTTCAGCATTTTGGTGACTGTTTTAATCATTCATTCAACATTTGAAGCACATCAACTACAATCTTCAAATTGTAAATTTAATTCTATTGTATTTTTTATGTAATCATGAAACCAAATTTTGCATTTATGTTAATCATTTTTATAGTGGATGGTTTTGGGTCAGTTTCTCATCAAGTAAATGCTGACCTAGTCCTCAAAAGTGTTGCGATTGTTCACAGACATGGGGATCGAACTCCACTTTCTAGTTTTCCAGCTGATAAGTATGCAAATGCGTCTTTTTGGCCTGATGGATGGGGTGAATTAACCACTGCTGGTAAAGCCAGAATGTTTGCTTTGGGCCAGTATTTTAAAGAACGTTATGGTAAATTTTGGCCATCAAATCTTCGTGAAGTTGATGTACGTAGTTCAGATGCTGAGCGATGTTTGGAAAGTGCTGCTCTTGTACTCGCTGGTGCTTTTCCTCCCTCTGGACGATGGATCTGGAATAATAAATTGAATTGGCTGCCATTTCCCATTCACACTGCACCTAGAGTGTATGACAACATGCTCAACCCATCATGTACCTGTCCTGTTTCAGAGAAGGAAGAAGAAAGAGTAAAAAAATCTCCAGAATACAGGAAACACGAAGTTGAATTTCTCGATTTATTTGATTATCTCGCCAAGAACACTCAAAGCAACATAACTGATTTAATCTCAGCTCAAAGGGTCCATGATACACTGAAAATTCAAGCGGAGAACAATTATCTCATTCCTTCTTGGGCAACACCCGAAGTTATGTTGCGGCTGCAAAAAATTTCTGATCTTACTTTTACATTAGATTATTCAACTTATTTAATTCAACGACTTCGAGCTGGTGAACTATTGAAAGACTTGAAATCTCGTTTTACTACAACCATGAAGCTATCGATCAAACCTTACGATACATCTTTACTTGATAATGGTGTTGCTAAGAAGATTTTCTTTTATTCTACTCACGATTCTCAATTAGCTATTCTATTGAGCACTCTGAAAGTTTTTGACAAACTAAGTCCACCATATGGATCAAGTGTACTTTTCGAGTTGTATCAAGAAACTAGCACCAATCGCTTCAAACTTTCCCTTCTTTACCTCAATGATACCTATTCTAAAAATCCTCATTATCTAAATTTATCAGCTTGTGATGATAAAAAATTCTGTGATATTGACCAGTTTTTCAAACAAATTGCTATTTACCTGCCTGAAAATTGGAGAAGTGAATGTGGCCTTGAAGGCATTCATTGTGAAGAAGATCTAATTACACTTTCATTGAATCTATTAACTTTTATTGTCATCTCTGTTCTTGTTTCCCTCAGTCTAATTTATTTGGCTATCAAAAAGAAAGGTAAAGATGCATATGTCTACCAAATGTTACCAGTTCTGTGAAATTCTTTAAGAAATTATTTCTCCATGAATTGGGATAAAAATCAACTTGTAAATGCATTTGATTAGCTATTAAAATTTAATGTTTTAACCTTTTAATTTTTTCGCTCTTGTCAATCCACAGTTCACACCAGATAACCATATAAGAAACAAAACAAAGATATTCACCGATATTTTCCACAAAATTGGATCAATCTTTATTTATCCAAACGTTGAAGTGGCTTTGGAAACTTGAAACAAAGAAAATTAATTAATTTATCAGACTGAACAATAAAAAAATATCAAAAATAATCAAACTCGATCAAATAAATAATATTGTTATGTAATGAAGTGATTGCCCTGAAGATTTACTGAGTTATTCTGAGAAAGGTAACCAAATTAACCTATTTAGGTCAAATGGTTTTTGAATCAATCAATAAAAAATCTGGCGCCAGATTGTTTGTCAGAACAGTTAATAGCATTCGCTTGGAAAAATTGGCGCGGTTCAAAGAGTAAACATCGTTTGTAGATTATCGCGGGTTTTTTGCCGCCTTTAGACATTTAGACTGTATAGATGGCGCTTTTTTGGAGCGCCCTGATTGGTTAGATTAAGAAGATTGTACTGTAAGTTATAACAGAAACCTATCATGACAAGATTGTTAACTGTTTGTATTTATTAATTTTTCTGTGGAATCTTTTTTCATTATTTATTATTGTTTTGTTTTTATTTAACCGGAGTGATTGTGTTCAACCTGAGTGTTGAGTGAAAATGTTTTATTCAGTTTTTGTGCTCGGTAAAAAGGGTCCCCTTGCTCGGGTTTGGTTGGCTGCTCATTGGGACAAAAAGATAACCAAAGCACAAATATTGGAGACTAATATTGTTGAATCAGTTGATTCTATCCTTCAACCTCGTGTCAAATTATCTCTCCGTACTTCATCACATCTTCTGCTTGGTATTGTGCGTATTTATGCTAGAAAAACATTATATCTTTTACAAGATTGTCAAGATGCAGCTTTCAAGATCAAGTCTGCTTTCAGGCCTGGAGCTGTTGACTTACCTGATGGTAAAACAGAGGCTGCAATTTCTGCTATTACTCTTCCTGAAATGTTAGACTTTGTCAATGATTTCGATTTACTTGCTGAACCTCCTGTTCAAATTGAACCTTTGCAAACTAATACTAATATTCGTAGTATTACCTTAGTTGAAGATATTGCTAGTATGCCTGTTGACGTCCCTCTCTTTGGTGAGGGAAAAGAATGGAATGAGTTTAGTTCTATTCAAGTGGCTAGTACTTCTAAGATCAGCGATACTTCTACACAAGAGATAAGTCAAAAACAAACATCACATCCCCTAGATATATTTGATCGACCTACTGTCGATGATGGTTTTGGTGGTCCTGTAGGCTTGACTGATGTCGACGATATGTTTGCCTTACCTGTCCCTCCTGAAGCCCAACAACAGATGCAAGCAGAGGCTGATGCTGCTGAAGAAAGGGAAAAGGGAGAAGAACCAGAAAGACCTTTATCCAGAATGAGTGATAGAAGTGATAGATCTAGTATGTCATATGGAGCACCACCATCCATCGCTCCATCTGGCCCTTCTTCCCCTGGTTCACCACCTCCAATGATGAATCAAGATCAAGAAATGCAGGATATTCCTCCCATAATCGATGAAAATCCTGTTCCTAATGAAGATAAACAAGGAATTGACGATCTACAAGGACCTGAAGATCTTGAGGCAATTAGAGCTGAACAAAATATATTCCGAAGACCCGAAACACAACAAGAGTCGATGGTTTTGGAACCATTAGAAGGTTCAGGTTTTGAGAGAAAACGCAAAAGACGAAAGAAGCTTGGAATTATTATTGACGAAGTTAAAACTTTATCTGGTGAGGAGATGAAATCTCAACTTTCTGATACATCTGATATTGTTACAACTCTTGACATTGCCCCTCCGACCAAGAAATTAATGCACTGGAAGAGAACTGGTGGTAGTGAAAAACTATTCGCTCTTTCAGAAAAACCCATTCCATCAAAAGTTTTATTAGTCGTAAGTTTTACAAATTTTTATCATTTATTTATGTTCATTTGACATCGTTCTTTCTTATTCAAATTTGACATTATTTTCTTTTATAGTACTATACTCGACATCTTGTTACTACTCGCATCTCCGTTGAAGAAGAATTACCTGAAGATATGATCCCAGAGCATATGGAGGAACCACAACCCCAAGAAGAGATCAGAGAAATGCATGAGCAAATTCAACAAAATCAACCTGAGGAAATTTATGAACCTATTGTTCCTCCAATTTCTCCTCTTAAAGAAATTCAACCACCAAAAACCCCACGAACTCCTCGACGAGAACCACCAGAACACAAATCTCCTGTCAAGAAGAAGCGAAAAACTGCTGACGAACGAGAAACAGAGAAAAAAGAGCGAAGATCAAAAGCTGTATCACATGAGCCTCCCCCCGAAAAAGTACCAAATAACATTTCTGATCATATCAACGATACAGGCCTCTCTGAGCTGAGAGAAGGTTCCATCCAAAGTCCGGACAGAGCAATGAGTGCACCTAGTATTTCTCTTGCTCGGTCAAGTAATTTTTCAATCCCTCAACACGATTTCGATGAAGATGAACCTTTCGATCAATACGAGCAACCTATGTCTGTAGGACCGGTAAGTTTATCTTTTATTCTTAAGCTGCACTAATTTCAATGATTCTAGCAGCGGTTAAAACTATAAAAAATTATTTTTGTTTACTACAACTCAACATTAATTTCAATTTCAGCCTGAAGAAATGATGCCTGATGAAACTGCTGAGCAATATGAAGAACGAATGAGAAATAAGCGAACAAATGTTCTTTTGCGTTTAATGTCCAAACAACTTGAGGATGGTGATGTTACATTTGGTAGACTAGTGTCTCATAATCGACGTAAACAAGTAAGTAATCAAATTAACCACCAAAAATGCAAGAATGCTAAATTTTCGTTTTCAATTTTCTTTCTCCAGGTTGCACAGAAATTCTTCTCCCTTCTCGTTCTTAAAAAGCAACAAGCAGTTGAACTGACGCAAGACATATCGGTTCCATATGGAGAGATTTTAATAACAAAAGGTTATCGTTATGATGAGGCTTTAGCGGCTTGTGCCATGTAAATATTATTTCCAAAAACCGAACCATTTTCATCCTGTTCGTTTCCATTGGCCCTCTTTCCTTTTTCGCCGGAGATTCCCTTATTCAGCATGAATTTTATTACGTATATTGCATGGAAAATCTACAAAAAACAGACGAAATGGATGAATATAAATATATATATATTTAAGTTTTGACCTTAAATACGTCATAAAATCGGCAAAAAGTATTCATGACAGAGGATGTATGGAGAATAAGAAAACAAAATAATTCAAAATCTATGACCGAGTTATTGTTTGGTTTTTCATTTTTTGATGAATTAATCAATCAATTTTGTTGGAAAATCTTTGTCGTAAGAGAAAATTGTTGAACTGTTTATTGCGGACCTTTTCTCTGCTCCAATGATTTATCTTTAACACCGACCCGGTCTAATCAAGTGTCAACAATCTGATGTTTGCTGATGCCGCTCATTCAAAAATGCACAATTGCAATAGAACGTAACATATTATATTGTTACATTAATTTTTCCACTTATTCCAACTTCGTTCTGCTATTATGGCACGATTATTATTTCCTTATTCTTCCTTACAAACTCAGTTAAATTGGCCAAAGCAAATCGCAATGTTTATGTAGAGATGCTTTTATGTGTAAAATACTAATCTATAACAAACTAACATCATCCAATTTTTTAACTTTTAATCAAACCTTGTCTTCTCATCACCATTTTCATGTCTCATACAATTTCAACACCATCTCTCATTAACTCTCTCATAACATTAAGCATACTAAAATCACTCACTAAAATCACTCACCGAAATCATTAAATGAAATTATGATAAAAAATTATTGTAAACATTTTCTCCATGCAAATCAGAATCATTTTCACTTTATATGTCTATTATTTTATCAATTTCCTGAAAAATAATTAATAAAGAAATACAAAAAAGCGAACAAACTGGATCTAAATTGATTTTTCTTTTTTCATTTAATCACAACTCTTGATGGGATTTATGTACAAAATTTTTTAGCAATATGAGAACAAAAGATCCTATAGATTTGTTTAATTAATATTTGAAAGACATCCTTCCAAAGCGCAAGTTTTCAATTATCTCGAAGCTTTCTTCTATCACATAATTGTCTTCACCTCGACTCTCGAACTTTGCATCACCAATCTCGACATCATTAGCTTCTCCTTCATTCTTTATTTTTGTTCGTTGCATGAATTTCATAGCCATCAGATTTTTCGATAGATTTCGATTTCTTCTAATTGAACTTTTCATGAGTGTCTTGTCTTTGACCATCTAAGTGAAGGGAGAATCAAAAATAAAACCCAAAAGTAGAGATTAATACAATAAAATCAATACATAAAAACATAATCAAATAAACAATATTTACTGAATGTGAGCATGGGGTTAATAAGACAGAATAAGCTCATATTTACCTTTAAATTAATATCAGGACTTCAGCTATTCCAAAGTGGTTAACAATTGATAGGACGTAAATAGAAATGGCAGAATAATCACATTAATATAAAATTAGATGAAGCGATTATGGGAAAACAAAAAGAAAGCAAAGAAATAGCCAAAATAATTTTAAAAATAAAGTAAATAATGTTTACTAAACATCATGAATGAGTTGATGTGCTTCCTTTTCAATGGTCCCTAATAAGGGGAACGTTCAATAAATATTGTCGATGACAGTTTTGTCCAATTCATATTGTTCATTAAGTTATGCCTCATTTTTGGTAACATTGCATATTGAAAGCAACTTTAAGTTAATAATACAGTCACTCATTCAAGTTTATGAAAGACATTACAATCAAATTGACCAAGATTATTAACAATCTAAGATTTTGTAGCCTCTAATACCAATTACTTTGCGATACTTTTTGTATGCAATGATACTATAGTTGAAGATAAAAGATGGAGCTCCGTGCACATAGAGCTACACTTGAAATCCATTAAGCAGTTTTACAATGCACTGTGTTGAAATCGTTATAATGTTTATAAACACTTTGTTTTTTATGAGATTATCTTTATTGGGTAATCATTAAGCTTTGACTAATTTCTGCATTTTCGTAATGTTCTACACTTCTATTGATCACCAGTCATTTAGTAATCAACAATATGTTAGCTGGAGAAGGTTACAATCGTTTACCTGTTGACGAGACAGATGCTATTGAAGAAGACAATACTTTACAAACAGAAAATGATGAGTCCAATTCTGATTCCAGTGATGATTCTCTTATTGACTCACAAGCTCCTCAAAATCCTATCCTCCATGACAAGTAAGTAAATTTTTAGTAATAACTCATGATCTATTCAGTGTATAAATATGTAATCTCAACTCAAATGTTCCTTTTTTAGGTACCGGATGATTGAAATAATCTCTGGACTTCTTGGATTAATTTGTTGTATACCTTGGAATATTTTCATTACTGCAACTGATGTGAGTTACTTCTATATTTTATTCAATTGTTTTGGCAAATATTGCGATTCGTGTGTCAACTCATTTACTTATTCTATAACTCTTTTAATTATTTCTTAGTGTTGGAAATACAAGTTTCGTAATGTTAATGACTCATCTTCAGGTTCCACCCAACTTCAAGTTTATTTTAACAGCTATTTATCAATGGCTAATAATGTTCCAAATATTTTGGTTGTTCTATTCATGATATTCTATGGTCATAAGTTAGTATTGAACTTTAAACCTTTTATTTATCTGCTGTCTATCTCTTATTAATTTTTTCATCTATCTTATAGGATTACAGCTACCATTAGAAGTGTGACTTCTATGCTGATTATAATGATTCTTATGATCCTTTCAACGGTTCTAGTTAAAGTTGACAGTGATAATTGTAAGTATTTACCCGTGACAGTCGTTTGATTTCCCAATGATAATGCTTTTCTAAATATCAAATGACATTCAGGGTAATAATAAATTACTCTAAGTCAATTAAATATAAAATTACAGCATTTTGTTTTTTTCAAGAACAATGCATTATAACCATGTAGTAACAGGATGTTCCTTTCTCTCCCATCCACTCTTCTTTAACAGGGCAAAATGCATTTTTCTGGATAATCATTGTCAGTGTTTTGATTCTCGGTTTATGCACTGGTATTCTTGCTTCTAGCATTTCTGGGGTAGTTTCTTCCTTCCCGTCTAATTGCATTCAAGCCGTTGTATTGGGCCAAGCTATAGCTGGCATTTTCGCTGTAATCTGTCAAATTATTTCATTGAGGGCACATGCTGATCCTCGATCTTCAGCCATGTACTATTTTATTTGTGCTGATATGTTATTAATAATTGCATTTGTTGCTTATCTCATCGCCCGTAAAACGGTTAGTAGTAATTGCGCTTCATTCCTATCAAAAGTTCAAGATTTACAATTTTATTCGAAGTTTAACTATTTCTTTGTTTTAACTTTTCTACAGCCTTATTATAGATTCTATCGTAAACGAGGAATGTTTACATTATCTATTGATAATATTTCTGAACGATCAATTGCTCGACGATCAGATCTAATTGCAATTTGTCGTGCTATTTGGCCTCATCTACTGGCTGTTTTTCTGATCTTGAGTATAACTCTTATCGTTTATCCACCGCTTTTGGTCCTGGTTGCTCCAAAGAATAAAGACTCAGTCATAGTATCAGAGGAACTATTTTTACCCATTTTTTGTTTTCTTCTGTTCAATATAAATGATCTACTTGGGCGTCTAATCGGTAAATGGTTCCCCTTCCCTCAGTCAAAGCCAATTTTTTTGATTATATTGGCTGTTAGTCGCTTAATCCTCGTTTTTGGACTTATGGTTTGCAACATTCATCCAAGAAATCATCTTCCTGTTTTATTTGAATCTGAATATATCTATGCCATATTGGTTATGCTTCTGGGTCTCTCTAATGGTTATGGACTAACTGTAAGCATGTTCCAAGCGCCTTTGGCAGTTAAACCTGAATTACAAGAAAAGACCGGATTTATCATATCTGCTGCTCTGGGTCTGGGAGTGTTTTCTGGTTCGATTGCATCTAATGTAGTTCTTCGACTTATCTAGACTTTTTTACCAAGACAAATAAGTGCTGAAGTTATTTCAATTGACCAAAAAGGAATGGGTCATTTATTTAAAAGCAATAGAGATGTTATTTTTCTTCCTCTTTCTTACGATTATTTATTTATCCAATCGATAATTCCATTTGTCATTGTAGTGATGACGACCGATCTTAACGAAATGCTACTATTTTTGAATCCTGTTTAATCGATGACACTTTATCCAAAGGTTTATCATTTTTGTGTAAAAGTGTATTTGTAATCATGCAAGTGACTAAAAATCTTTTACATCCAATCGAACCTCTTTAAATGAGATCCGACCAAGGTAACAGTCGAGCCCCTCATCGCTTTTAGCCCTTTCGAAACTGAGTTCCACTTAATCTCCGTATAGGAATAATTTTAAAGTTATCTCCTCGAATCGCATTTTGAGAGAGTTCACTCTAATTGGTAACTGATAACAATAACGGAAAACAATATAAAAACATGTAATGGAATGTAATAAGATCTAATAAATTGACTTTTTATTTTTAAAATTTGATAGCAATTCATACCATCAAGACTATATTTAATTTATATATTCAAAAAATTGATCAATGAACTATCATTTTTCAAGTATTGAATCAATTTACTTGATTTTATCAAGTTTATGTACATTTACGCAACTGAAATTAGTGTCCATGGCATGTGTCTGATAAATTGAGCCTGTAAGCTCAAGTTGAACATTTCAACTTTCACAAAATGTGACATATATCGAGTAACATAGACTCTAAAAACAATTTTAATTTGCTTTTCCAAATAATATTGATCAGGTTATTAACTAAGGAGATTACAGTAATTAATAATCTTGATAAATTTGAAATCGGCATTATAAAGCAAAGAAAATTAAGTTACCTCATTAAATGAGTGACTTTAATATTATAACTTGAAATTGTTTCAATGCACAAAGATTCCAAAAATTGGGTATAATTTAATTTTCTGATGAATTGTATTTTTAGCCAGACTTGCTTCATGATCTTCGTAGGGCGATAAAAATGGATATGATGAATACAAGTGTAATAAGATACTAATGATCTTAAATGCACTTCTTATCTGTTACTTTCTCAAACTTTTATTTAAATGTTAAATGAATATGTTTTCTGATTGCTAACTTTAAAAGACGAGCCTACAATTTATTATCTAAAATGACGATTAAAAATACATTATTCGAGTTCGTTTATTTTGTTGACATTGTGTTTGGACAACTGGGCGAAATAAAAGCCGATTTAATAATTAGTGATTATAGTCATCTCAATGATCATAACTGGGCGGTTGTTAAGATTGTAGGACAATAAACGCTGTTCTTTACATGTTACTTTTTCTTTACTTTGTATGTTTTACTGAATTGGTAAACAGTTAGAAGGTGTAACTCGTGATTTTGAAACTTATTAAGACATTTTTCAAAGATTGGTTCAAAATTAATCACATCATCATCATCATTTCTTCTTCTTTTCATCCTATCCGACCTCATCTTCGCAGGAATTGAGAACTGAGTTGGGATGTAAAAATAACCAGATCCCGTTTTATAAATCTTCTCTATCTTTTTGGTCATTACTTTTCTTTGTTGGATCACTAAAATAAGACCAGTTTCTAGGTTACAAATAGGCAGTTCCATTAGCTCAATGTCATCATTCTTGAATTTCGGTCTTTCTACATAAAAAGAATGTATTAAAATGATCAAAATCAAATGCTAACAGTGAATCCACCAATATGTTATCCGAAATCTCACAGCAAAATTTTTATTAGTTTTTAAATGCTTGGAAGAATTGCTTTTTGTTCCCTAGTTCTTTGTAGCCTCCAATGGTCTCAATTAGCGGACTTAATATTTTGTGATGTTGTTTCCAAGACAATCAAAAATTTTGTTTACTTTGCTGACAGAGGACATAATGGCTACGGTTACAGAGGATTCAGATTCCATCGAATAATTGCCAACTTTATGTTCCAAGGAGGAGATGTTATCAATCATGATGGAACCGGAGGGTTTTCTATCTATGGAAGAGCGTTCCCAGATGAAAATTTTCTTGTTCAACACAAGGAACCAGGTATGTTACCATGGGCAAAGCTGGTAAAGACACCAATGGAAGTCAATCCTTTATCACCGATACCTGCTCGATGTTTGGATAATAAACATACAGTCTTCGGTAAAGTAATTGCTGGTATGAACATTGTTAAAGCCATTTAGAGAATCCAAAAAAAACCGAATCTGATGCTCCTCTTCGGCTCGTTATCATTGAAAATTCAGTAGTTGAAGAAGTCAATCAGTTCATTAACCTAAAACAGAGAAAAGAGGGAAATAATATTTATCAAAATCGATAAATCACAAGAATAAATAAGCTTCAATATTCATAAGTGATAAAGTTAAATATGATGTAAAGGAGCAAAAGTAAACTCTACTTACAAATCATCGAGTTCATAGCATTCTTATTTTTGCTAAACTGTTAAAATTTGTTTATAATCCATTTTAAACATTTTCAAATGTAAATTGTCATTTTTAATCGAAGAATTGATTTTTTCTTAAATGCTTTTATTGTAAAATTTTGAATTATTCAGCTAAAGTAAAGTTACGAAAGCTAGGAGCCAAACCATCAATAGTGATGATGAATGATCAAAATTTTAAACTATCTAAACATGAATAAATGTAAACCTTTTTTGAGATCATTTCAGATTTAATGAAGAAATATTAATTGGTGAAAAAAATGATTTCGATGTAAACTTTCATGGTTTTATTATCGATTTTGGTAAAAAGACATGTTTTCCAGTACAACTTATACAATGTCAGATACCGCGATGGAGATTGCAATTCTGATACTTGGAGCCAATGATAATTGGAAAGTGTCATGTTTAAATATTGAAAAAGATGTGTTACTGTGCGTTTACATTTGTAAGATCTAGTTGAGTGTCAAAATATACATATTATAGTTTGTTCACCTTATATGTATAAGATTTTCCTTCAGGTTTGTTATTGCTGAGATCAAGAATCTTTAAATTGGTTAATGCTTATATGAATAAATATATTTAGAGAGTTTTTTGAATGGATAGATTCAATTTTTTTCACTTTCAGAGAGTTCAAGGGATTATGAGTCCTTTTAAAAAAGCCCAAAAATGAGACAATGCTTGTTGTTGGACTTGAGTCTGAGCTTGAGTTTGGTTCACAGTCGTGGTAAGATCTCTTGGTAAGAAAGGTTTCAAGGATGACTGAAGTTTATGCCAATACGTTTTATCTTTACGATAGTCTTCTTCGAATTTAATAGCATCAGGACCTTCGATGTAATAATGAGCTAATAAACGCTGAAAAAAAGTATCAAAATAATGAATTAATATTAAAAAATGACGATTTTTAGAGCACAAATCAAAAACTTGAAAAAATAAGCAAAAATATAATGAACAATTGAAACTCGGCATTCAGCATTTCAGGAAAGATTCTTGATTACCTGAAATACAATCATTAAATTTCTGATATCTAAAAAATTTTGAAATAATTGAGGATCAATCAAAAACCATCAAGATTTAAAGTCAAACAAATAATTAACGAACTAGGGCTGTACCTTCACCGTTCTAACAAGTGATTAAAATAAATCAGATTTAATAGATTTAACCTGGTAGTTTTGAGATGAAATTTTTGATTGATTCAGATAGATTTTGATACGTGGGTTCGAAAATTGCCACTTACCATGTCCAATAATAAGTCTTGAGTTAAAAATGAGTCTCTGGTTATACTGTAGGTCATCTGCATAGGTCTTCCATACTCAAGGGGTTTGAATTCATTTGGAGGCATCACCCAAAAAGCTTGATACCTTGAAGTTAACCTAGGATTATCATCATCATAAGGTGAACAAATAAGACCAATGCAGGGAATATAAGTAGAATCATTCTCTCCTTTCATGGCTATTTGATACTCCATTTGAGCTTCAATATCCCGAATGGTTGGTTGAGGAGCTGTCTTTGGATGACTATGGTACCAACCAACAATACTAAGCTTTTTTTGTTCTAAATTTTTTCTTATTTCTTCTGTAACTTTTAATGATCTTTCTTTATCACCTAGTCTCGTTTTACATGGAAATGCTTGAAGAATAGATAAGTTATGGCTAGTGATGTCCCAAGAGCCACCAAGGTAGCCAACAACTTCACCAGTAGTTAAATGACAGTGGAAATCAATAGTGAGAAGAGCATTGGTAGATAAAGTTAAAGCAAACGGCTGAATTCTTTCCAGGGCACTAAATGGGATACATTTAACCATGACACTAGTATCTTGTCGAATAAGTTTACTGGCAAGAGTATGATGTTCAACAACATTTTTCTCCTTAATGGGATAGTTTTCAGGTAAAAAAGTTAAAGGTGTGGACGAGGAATCAGGCGAAATGGACTGTGAATGAGTTAAGTAATCTGATGCTGCCTTTGAGTAAGCCATGGCTGAGTCGTATATGTTGGCCGAGGTGACAATCTTTTTCTGCTTCCGATACCATCGAAGTTTGTATGAATCGAGTCTCTTTCTTCTATACCTAATGGATGACCAAGCAGACCCAGGTTTACTGTTGGTACTCTCTGGGTTAACAAGTTTTTTACAATGGTTAAACCAGGCACTAGGTGTTGAAAATATTTGTTCCGATTGAGACCATCTAATATTTCCATTAGGTAATAGATCAGCGTCAAATTTGGCCCCGAAATAGTCCATTGTGAGCACATTATTACCGGGATCAAGGATTTGATCGTCTATTAATGTTTTAAGTGAGCAAATTTGACCTGATAAGGATTTTCTTCCTACTTGGCTTTTTTGCGATGTTGATGGAACGGAATCTTCAGTTGCAATACCATTATCATCTGAGTCATCAGCTCTCTCTAAGTCTGCTCCGTTGGTGTGTTCATCACCACTCGTATCCATGATACTATGTTAATTGTAAATGTCTATTAAAAGTAATTAAAACGAATGCTAAAAGGCTTTGAGGTTCCAAAATAGAAATTGAAATATTATCTATGAGAGAAAAAAGAAGCGAAATGTTCAGAGATTAGTATATGATTTTTTTGACAAGCATAAAAGTAAATCTTACATTTTTAATTAACAGATGTAAATAATGTTGATTGCGACTCGTTTTTGCAAAAGTTCAAGTCCGTTTGAAGAGTAAGATAATTTCAATTATTTGTAGGTATGAGTATTATCGTATAATAAATTTGTATCAAACTCTATTAAGGCAAAGCCCATTAAGAAGCGTTTAAATCACACAATCCAACATCAGCAACAATGAGCATAACAAAGAGACCGGTAACCAAACTACATACAAACGATGTATCCTCCATAGTATTTCACCTCGGCCAAACAATAAGAGTTTAAAGATAACTCATAATGTTGACTTCAAATCACAAAAAGAAATATCAACAAAAAAAGGTAGAAATCGATACCAAGAAAATGAAAAACAGAACAGCGATGTTATTTTTTTATAAGATTCTTTCCTTGTATCTTTCCTTATTGTAACTTGAAATCGTAAAATTTCACTAAAAGGGAATGACCAACAAGATTAGCATGACAAAAGATTAGTAAAATTACCACAATTAATTATAAAATTGTTATCATTGATAGAATATGCTGAGAATCGGAAAATCATCAAAATATTTAAATCAAATAAACACAAAACAACATTGATAAACAAAAAGAAATTACAATTGCTTGATGCAATACAATGAAATCTTGGTTCTAAAAAACAATAGCAGTCAAAAAAAACTCAAATGAAATTATGTCAACATAATATTAACCAATCTTACCTTGCAATAATTCAATCACTTTGCCTCTATAGGTGTACAATATTACGATTGTTTGCTATTTAAACTGATAGGCATTATTCCCTGTAATTTGACAATTATAGATGATTTAAATTTTGCATCACAATTTTGATGGGATTGAAAGAAAAGAGAGGGAAAGAGGGACCATATACTAAAAATTAATAACATTCTGTTTTTTTTTTGAGAAATATTCAAAAAATGATTTATTCTGAAATTTTATCAGAATAATGCAATAAGTCATTTACTTGCCAGAATGAAATTTAAAATTTTATAACATTGAACAACAGACAAAACTTTATTAGATGAAATTTTTTATTGAATCCCAGAATATTTATTCGCTTTCCGCCAATTTTTTAATGCAGTACTAGATTTGCAGGAAAATACTCAAATTTTCAGGAAATTTTATTGACATCTTTTGTTTAAATATTACTGTGTGATATCAACGAATCTGAATTGCTTTCTAAATTCATCACAGCAGTGTTTACATCTTCGAACTGGAGAGCACTTCCAGCATATTTGCAATACTTCTGAGCTTTCATTAAAGCTTCTGGATCTAAATTACGAGATGCACCTAAAAGATAATGAAACATAGAACAATTTTAGTATTCATAATTTTTGTATTCTCTTCCAATTTTGTTTATACAAACCAGTTGCTGTGGATGAAGGTTGAGCAGTTGGTGCAGGTCCTGGTAAACCGTATGAAAATGCCGATGGTCCTTGAGGAGGAATAGGTTGAGTTGGAGGTGTGTATGGAGGTTGAGAAGGCGTTCCAGGTGGAGGATAATAGCCAGGATATGGACTCGGATAATTTGAAGAAACATTAGGAACTTGAGGAGAAAAGTCAAGATTGTTAGGTTTTAAATCTTGAACTGTGCTGTTCTTTGAGTAGATAGATCAGAATTTTCTCCATAAGCTTTACTATTGCCTTCTTCTTCTAGCGGCAATGAAGCTTTTCCAATCTTGATGCAATAAGTTATAAAAGCAAATAATACTCAAAACATTAACAAACAACATGACTAATGACTTCCTCGGATTTCACATCCAGTCAGAAATTCCATGTAAATGAATAAAATAAACAATATTTACATTGAAATTATGCCCGGTGCATTTGTGAAATCCCGATTTATAATCTTATCTAAGGACAAAAAGACATTTTAGCTTTAATAATTTCCATGGAATTGGCTGCTTACTCAATTTGACAGTTGCAGCAATTGTAAACAATAAATAAACGAAACTTGTTTCATCTCTCAATCACATGTAAAATTGTTGCTGTGAAAATAGCAAGGTTTACTATTCCTAAAGCAGTTTTGCTCTACAAAATTGATTTTTGTTTAGTAACATTAAAGGTTCTGTATTTGTTATTTATATTTGTGTTTTTGTTTTAATTTATATCTTTTAATGATGACAAGTACTAGTGGTGTGCATGATTGGAGGTTTTTTTCCTTGAAATATGTTGGTTGTTTGGAAATTTATACACCGATGAAAAGCTTAGATTTTGATACTCGAAGTAAAGTGGCTAAAGAATGCATCAATCGAGTCTGTGAAGCAAGTGGCCTTAAAACAGTTGACAAGAAACGTCGTCCAGATAAAAGGATATTCAAAATGTTAGCTGAACGTCCGAATATGGATAATGCTGGATCGAATGTAAATTTGGAGATTACCAGCTCTTATTTAAAACTATCTGTGATGGAAACGGGAGAGGTCATCGCTAAACATGACATGCCAAATATATCTTTTGCATCCGGCGGAGATGCTGATACACTTGACTTTGTAGCTTATGTTGCAAAGGATCATGAATTTGTGCGTGCTTGTTTCGTGTTAGAATGTGGTGGAGGAAAAGCACAAGATGTCATATCAACTATTGGACACGCTTTTGAGCTAAGATTCAAAGAGTTTCTTGCAAAACAACCGCATAAAAGTATCCAAGAAAGATTTGAACATAGAACGCAATTCAATAGTTTAATCAATCATGGTACCTTGGAAGGAGCAATAGGAGGAGATGACCGTGATTATTACAATGATATGCCAGGAAAGGTGCCTCCAGACTTACCTGAAAGGAAAAATGATCGCCGAATTGATGATAAATTCATGAGAGTTCACTCTTTAGGGAGAAGCTCTGTAGGTAAATTCAATGCACAACAACCCTCAACATCTGATCCAACACCGAATTTAATAGACTTGACTTCTGACCTCCAAGTGCTGCCAAGTGAAGCTTTAACATTAAATAATGCCATCGCATCATCTTTTTCATCTCCATTACCGAAGCTTAAAACAACATCAGCCAATCCTAGCCCTTGTTCTCGAACATCATCATTTAATCGTAAAACTGAACCAGAATATGTGAATTGCAATCCTGAAGAGCTATCTAAACTTAATTCGTCAATAAAAGAATCGTCATCGTCATCACTTCCATTTGCGATAAAAGATCCATTTGACATGCAACCTTTTTGTGGAGCGCTGGAAAATTTATCAACTGACCTCGAGCCTAGCTCATTATTATCATCAACCTCGCCCATTAATGGTTCAAGCTCCTCAAAGCTTGAAACAGGTGATTCAATCAATGATCTCAAATCTTCAATATCCTCTACTACGAATACAAATGAGGATCTAGCACAAGCTGTCTGGTTTCATGGGGCCATCGGCAGAAGAGAAAGTGAAATGCTTGTTGTTAATGATGGTGATTTTCTTGTTCGTGAATCGCTTCACTCTCCGGGTAAATATGTTTTGACTGGAATGCAGGGAGGATTAAGGAAACATTTCACTCTAGTTGATCCGGAAGGCGTGGTGAGTTATAAAAACTAACTGTTTTTTATATTTGAAAAGGTATTCTCTTCAGAGCAAATTTTATTGTTTTCTTTTCTTTTTTTACAGGTTCGGACTAAAGCATGTACTTTTGATAGTGTCACTCATCTGATCAATTATTATCGAGACAATCAACTTCCCTTGATGACTGCAGACAGCGAATTAGTGCTTCTTAACCCAATAATCCGACGTTCACAAGCCAGCTAAATTTGTAGATGTAACCAGCAATCTTTCGCTTTCTCAATTTCATTTTTGCTCTCTTTCATTAACAGGTCCCATGTATGTAATTCTCTAATAAAATTGGATTCTTTAAAGATGATTCAATTATACTGCTACCATACAGATAATAATATCAAGTTCTTTACACTGGTTTAGATCTGACCAGTATTTAATAAAGCGTAAGTCTTTTCTGAATTCCTCACAGCAGTTACGTCATAGGATAAAAGCCAGGATATGGACTCGGATAATTTGAAGAAACATTAGGAACTTGAGGAGAAGAGTCAAGATTGTTGGGTTATGTGTATTTTGAACTGCGGTGTTATTTTGAGTAGATGGTTCAGAATTTTCTCAAGCAGCAGCTTTACTATTACCATCACTTCCTTCTTCCGTTAGTAATGAAGTTTCTCCATTTATGGTTGACAGTCAATTGAAAAGTTTTATTATTAATTTTACATACAATTAGACTTCAAAGATATGATAATGTCTATTTTCCAATACAATAATTTGCCATGAATTTATTACGACGATCTTTTGACCGCATTGAAACTATGATAAATAGTAAACAAATACAAAACTAATCCTCTGGAAGCTGAAAGTATCAGAGTAACACCTCCATTTGTAATTACACTTACAAAAAAATCTGAATCAAATATGACAGTTTGATTTTCCATCGAATCGTGATCCGGCATGAATGATATAAAGCATAATGACAAAAAGAAGAGACAATTAATAAAAACTGACATTTTAGATTATCTACCTTATCCGTGCTGGATTAAGTCTAGTTAAGATCTTTTTTTTGCGATAACCACGAATAAAAATCAAGGTGGGAATAAGAAAAGAAAGTGATCATAATGTTCGAGATGGAGATTCGGTATATAACATAATTATTACTTATTTGACAGGTTCTTGGATTATTATTAACCGTTGAATTCGCCGCCAAAAAGGATTGAAGATAAATCTAACTTTAAAAGAAGGGAAAATATTGTTTAAAAATTGAATTCAATTGTAAAAAACCTTTTTTTGCTTTATTGTGGCTTTGTTTTGAACAACATGGAAGGATCATCATCTGATTACATCGACTTCTCATTGTCAAGCGCTTCAAATTTTCGAGATCGGTGTTATCTTTTTAGATTCTTGATCCTTATCGTTTTTCATAATTGCATATTAATCCCAGGTCGAACCCCGATGGAGGGTCGTACCGCAAAAAAATAAATTTAATTCATGTTAACTTTGTTGCTAACCAATTTAATGCTCGACGCTCGATAAAATGCTGGAAATGAATTTTGCACACTTTAGTGTGGAATGATTACCAATTGCAATGAATTTACAAGAATGTGGCTGAACTCTTAACTGACAAAACGAATTATAAATTATAATAAAACTGAAGCGTAATTGAGGTTGTAAAAGCTTATATTTTTAATCAACTTCTCCAACTCACGATTATGACAAGTCGGCTAGCTGAAGATTTAACCAGCAATCTTTCGCTTTCTCAATTTCATTTTGCTCTTTTTCATTAACAGTTCCCATGGATGTAATTCTCTAATAAAATTGGATTCTTTGAAGCTGATTCAGTTTTATCGTTAACAAATCGTTATCAGTCGGATACAAATATCGAGTTCTTCACACTGGTTTAGTTCTGAGTAGTTTTTAATAAAGCTAAAGCCTTTTCTAAATTCATCACAGCAGTGTTTACATCTTCGAACTGGAGAGCACTTCCAGCATATTTGCAATACTTCTGGGCTTTCATTAAAGCTTCTGGATCTAAATTACGAGATGGACCTGGAAGATAATGAAACATGAAACAATTTTAGTATTCATAATTTTTGGATACTCTTTTAATTTTGTTTATACAAACCAGTTGCTGTGGATGAAGGTTGAGCAGTTGGTGCAGGTCCTGGTAAACCGTATGAAGATGCCGATGGTCCTTGAGGAGGAATAGGTTGAGTTGGAGGTGTGTATGGAGGTTGAGAAGGCGTTCCAGGCGGAGGATAATAGCCAGGATATGGACTCGGATAATTTGAAGAAACATTAGGAACTTGAGGGGAAAAGTCAAGATTGTTAGGTTTTATATCTTGAACTGTGCTGTTATTTTGAGTAGATGGATCAGGATTTTCTCCAGTGTAAGCTTTACTACTGCCATCACCGTCACCTTCTTCTTCCGGTGGTAATGGAGTTTCTCCGTTTCTGATACAACGAGTTATATAAGCAGCTCTCCATTTAGCATATTTTGACTTTTGAGAAACTTCTTCGCTCACTTCACCAAAAACATTCAAAGTATCAAATAACTGAGAAGCGGTGAAATAAAGTTTGACAGTATTTCTAAAATAGAGAAAATTAAAATTTTGTTTAGCTCAGCTAATCACCAGATAAACAGAGAACTGGGTGAACTACCTTTCTTATGAGCTATTGCATTTACAAAAGAGACAAAATGATAATAAATCTCAATTTCAATCCTACCTTCCAGCTTTTGAAGACCTGTCTTCTGCATCAGCTCGAGTGAATAAATTCATTGCATGGTTCTCAATATGTGCCTGAGCCACGAGCTCGTTACTCATAGCTTCATTATCCTTGTGAACAAGCTTCTCCTATAAGATAAAGAATAGGACATTTTGTATAACAATTATTTTAACAGGTTTTATTGGCTAGGTGAACAGCTGTCAAATAGGGTTTTAGTTAGATACAAACCTTTTCCAACCAGGCCATAATTGTGGTTAAAAAATTGAGACATTCTGGAGATTTTTTATCGATGGAAAGACCCAATTGGAAAGCATAAAGACGGCACCAATAAGTCACAATCGGATCAACCTTTTCATGATCACCGGCTGATTTAAGAATTCCCAATAAAGGTTTTAAAACGGGAGGTATTTCTGGGAGATTCAAAGGTGTTGACGCCATATTCAGTTATGATCAGAAATAACTAATGAAGTAAAAAATAATTGAAATACAAATTAAAATGAAATGAGCTGAAAACAAATAACTAAAGTGGCTAAAATAAATGAAAACAAAATTTGACAAAACTAAGAGACATAAAACATCTGATATCTTTAAAAAGCAATACTTTATCTTCGCATAGGAGCAAAGAAGGAGACAGCCAGAGACTCTCATTTATGCATTACTCGTTCTAATGAAATATATAAACTATAAAATTCATATAAATTGTATAAATTGAATTAAAATTGATAGCTTTTTGAGCCTAGTTGTGCATAAATTTTTTAAATTATTAATCAATAGAATTGTTCAAAACATTCAAAATGAAAAAGTTGCCAGATCCTACTTCTGTTCATTACTCTTTAAGTATACGAAGAAAATGTCGAAAATGATAATATGCTCGAGTTGTAAGTTCAAACTTTAGCATCAAATTATCCTCTAATTTTAGAACTGTTATTTAATCTAATGAACAATCTTATTAACTTGTATTTTATCACAAGTTTATGACCTCACAGTACGTTGATAGTAAGACAAAGAAGTTGACATCGAATAGTATAAGATTACATATGACCAAGTCAGCTTTTATTAAGAAAATTTTCTCATTTAAGTAATTTACAAAATCATTTCTTTATCTTCTTTTTGCTTTCAACCTCTTCGGCCTTTTCTTTATCGATTTCAACAATGTATTTATTAAGAGTTTCCTCATCTAGGGTCATGAGGGGTTGATTTCGCCTTAGAATGGCCACTTCCAAATTTTTACCTTGAACAACTTCCATAAGAGCACGTAAGGCCAACTTGATTGTTTTATCATCATCAGCAGAAATTTCTTTACTATAATTTTTTTCCAAATATTCTTTCACAGTTTTTCCATTTCTACCAGTTGCGTTAGCTTTCCATTCATGATAAACACCTAAAATGCAGAAAGAATGAATAGAAAATTAGAATTGCATAAAGAAAACTGAAGATTGGGGATCAGAAGTCTAAGGGTTCAAAGTCTCAGAGATTGAATTTTTATCATTGTGTGACTCATTACAGGTCTGTATTTCTCATCATAGAAATTAAACCAAAGATTCTGATACTAGATTTACAAAACACAATGATGCAGCAGAAAGGATATTCCAAGCAACATGTGACCGAAACTTACCAGACGGGTCTGTTTGGAACAAACGAGGAGAGCCATCATCATCGAAACCAGCAATTAAACATGATATACCAAAAGGTCGACGACCATTAGATTGGGTATACTTTTGTTTAAGCTGAGCAATGAAACGAGTGATGTATTCAATGGTCACCGGATCTTCAACAGTCAATTTGTGAGATTGACATTCAATCCTCGCTCGATCTATTAAAATTCTGGCATCTGCAGTTAAACCTGTTAAATAAAAAAAACATACAGAGGTGAGAAAACAAAACCAAAAACCAATTCACAAGACAAGAAAGGAAAAGTTTCAGGGTTGGATTTCATTGGTAATCACTAAATCATTTAAGCTCAATGTATCATCATTGATTTTATCAAGATGGGTCAAATAAAAAGAAAATGGACTTACCGGCAAATGCCATAACGCAATGGCTGTCTATCAGACATATTTTACGAACAGTTCTTTCTTCCTGGAGTTTAGCAACAGATTTCTTCTCTACCGCAAGCACAACAACGTTGTCGCCTCTGACACCAACCTGCAAATGAAGGAAACGGAAATGTTGGATTAAAATCGAGCCATAGATTAAGAAAAAGGGAGAGAAAACGGGAGAAAAGAGAGAGAAGGAGAAGAAAATGTATGAGTAAAGACAAAAAGAATGATGAAAAGAAAAACTTACCGCTGTTGAACCTTTTTTCACAGCTTCTTGGGCATATTCGACTTGAAAAAGATGACCATCGGGTGAAAAGACGGTGATAGCTCGGTCATATCTTGCTGAGCCCATAATTAAACTTAATAACAGCTAAAATGTCAATTAATTAAAGAAAAATCTAACCAATAAGTTTAAATTTGCAGAGAGACAAGAAACAATTTTGATCTCATGCAAGTTGCAAGTCATTCCAGGTGGAAGTAGTGTCATCTATCGCTTCTAGCTTTAAATTTATTTATTTACAAATGAAGTTCAGTAATTTGAGTCCAACAAGATAGGTTGTGAAGTTGTTTTTAATCTTTTCCAACTGGTTTTAATTCATCAACGATTAAAAGGTACGTACATTGTTTTAATTTTCAATAGAAGTAGTAATCGTTAAAGATTTCCAAGCTCAATATTTTGTTCGGTTAGTTTTACTATAGCTTACTGCATCACTGTAGTCTGGAATTACTCTCACCATTATATTTAGCTATTTCAGAATTGCTAGTGATTTTTCAAACAATTTTGCTTCTTAATTTAGCTTTGATTATTTCACGATCTTATTTAATTTGCTGTTTGGCACTTCAGCTTGAGGTTATGATTCGAATTTGCTCTTCTTGAGCGCCTTTTTAACTTGCTATCTTAACTAAAGAAGCATGAATATATGGTAACCAAGTAACAATGTTTATTTTGTCTTCATCTTTCAACTTGAAAGCATCAAATTGAAGTTTTGTTTTTCTAATTTTACCTTTTTATCTTTAATAGTTGATTATTTCGTATTTTACCATGGCTTCTACCAATGAAGAACAAATGATTGTTGAGGCAAATGAAACTAATCCTGTTGTGGCGGAGAACAATAACGAAAACAATGAAAACAATGTAAATGTCAACACAAACACCAATCCTACTGCAGCTACTACAGCTTCTTCCTCTAATAGTAATGGAGGTGAAAATAACGATACAAATAGTAATGATCACATTAATACCAATGAGAGTTCAAACAATGTGAATTCTGAGAACATAGAGGACAACACAAATTCTAATTTAATCACCAATAACAGTTTAAATAATGAAGATATGGATGATAATGGTGATGATGATGGTCCACAAGAGGAGATAGAAGAAGATCCTAAATCGCCTGAACGTGAATTTAAATCTTTAGCGGATTTCCTTCTCCAACTTGAAGACTATACTCCTACTGTGAGTTATAATCTCAATTAACTAAGAAATTAAATAAATCTAACTATAATCATATGTTTTATTCTTTGACAGATTCCTGATGCAGTTACGACCCATTATTTGAACACTGCTGGTTTTGAAACGTCAGACAAGCGCATTATTAGACTGATTTCCCTGTCAGCCCAAAAATTTATTTCAGATATTGTTAACGATGCCTTACAACATTGTAAAATGCGGTCAGCATCTAAGAAAAACACTAAAGACAAGCGCTATACACTAACCATGGAAGATTTAATACCTGCTGTATCTGATTATGGTATCAACATTAAGAAACCCTATTATTTCAATTGATTTTCTCCTTTTCTTCTCATTTCTTGTCTAATTGTCTAAAATATAAATAAAAAGCTCATTTGTTCACCTTTATCTGATGCACATATTTTTCAATGAAAATGATCATGTCGTTAGAGCTACTTATTTTAAGAACATGAACTTGAGAAAAAAATCTTTTTAATTTATTGATCACAATCGTGAGACAGTACAAATACTATTGTAAAAGTTGTATTATTTGTTAAAGTTAACCATAGGTATTTTAATACAGTCAGACTTAGATTTGTACATTTAAAATTAACAGAAAATCTTTTTGAGGATAGATGAAGAAAAATAGGGTTCCTTTTTGGGGCAGAAAGTAAGTAAAATGAAAATTTTGTAGAAAAAGAGTGAAAAATTTAACAAACATTAAATGAGAAAGTGAATCTTGAAGAGAATAGAAAATTAGCATTTGTAGCAAGAGAGCATCACGTATTAAGCATTTTTTCCATTGGCACAGGTTCAGCTGATTCTTCAATAACAGTTTGCACATCCTTTATATTTTTTGATGGAGAGTCTCCGTCATGAGATGGTTGAGCAGATTCGTGAATGGCAACGTAAATTGCTTGTCCTTTTTCATCGTAAACTGGTAGACCTAAATTATTATAGTGGACGAATTATGATTAATATAAGATTAAACTATCTTGAATAATTTAAATTTTTTCTTGCTATTTAGATATAAATATCGCACATACCTTGTAAATACAACTGACCAGTCTCTGGATCTACCGAAAGGATGCCCTCAGATGGTATTGGAACTTGAGGTTGATTAACAGCTGAGTCAAATGCCATTCCAAGAGGGTCGCAACATGGATGAACAGTGATACTAGTCTGAGGATCAGAATGGTCTTCATCATCTTCTTCCTCTGCTTGTTCTGAGCTAATCGTGTGATTTTGTTCTTTCGACAGATCTTGCAATATAAAACTACTATTTGCGTGATGCAGTGATTCGTTAATTTCAGCCTCATTAGCTGAGCTACTAAAAGAAATCATAGGATCTAAAGGCGCAGCAAAACCACCTAAGAATGGGTCTTGATCAGCCATTACTCCTTGAATATTAAGAACACTGCTTTCCATAGGAATAACTTTGACTGGCGAATCAATTATAGGATCAAGACCCATAAAGCCACTGGAGTTCAAGCCAGCAATTGCCATATTAGTTTCAGTAAAGGTAGGTTTAGTCCTTGCACTTTTTTTGTTCGATGCAGTTCCAAAATGTGCATCTAAAGACCCCTTTATGGCTTTGTTCAAGATATTCAAATCAATTAGCTGAGCGAAAGCATCGAGATCCTGTGTACCATGAAAATCTAAACCATGGTTTCTCATCAGCTGAAAAGAGTTGCACCTGTTTAGAAAAAAGAGACGAAAGAGGAGAAGTTAACTCTTTAGCTTGTAATGAAAAGATTCACCGAATCGATTGCAATACTCAAATTGAAACTTACATGAAATCACAACTAGTACATGATATTAGACAACAATCTACATGACTTATGAGATGTTCTAATATAGCTTCTCGATCTGGCTCAATCAAAATATAGCACAACCGGCACCTTTCACCTTGTGGATCGGCTAATAGAGCATGATTCGTTTTACGGTGGAGCCCTAACGCACCAAAGTTAGAACTGCGAAAATCACAAAGACTACATGGATAGGGTTTACCATAGGCAGCATGTGTATTAAGAGAATGTCTGTAAACCAGGATAGAGAAGATAAAAAATTAGTTAGATAAAGGGATTTTCTATGATAAAAACTAACTTACCTTTCCAAAATATCAAAAGAAGAGCCAAGAAATTCACAAAAAGTACACTTATAAAATATATGCTTACTAGACAGGTGAGTGGTCAAACTGTTTTCTTTGGCATAAGTTGCTCTGCATAAAGCACATGCATATTTACCACCTTCAACAATATCTGCATGAGAGGCAAGGTGATTGTGAGCATCTTCTTCAATATCAAAAAAATGTTGACATACTTTACACCCATAAACAATGTGATTTTTAAGCTCAACAGGCGGGTTATGGGTTTCATAGACATGGAGTTGATATTTAAACTTATTTTCGAATGTTAAATTACATTCTTCACAATTGCTTTTATGGGCAGCTGAATGTAGGAGTAGATTATCTGGCTCGGCTGTGGTGAAATTACAATCTTTGCATTTAAGTAGTTTTTTTGGTTTTCTTACTCTCAATTGTCTAACAGGAGTAGTGTATTCCTCGTCATCGTCACCATCACATATTGTCCCATCATTGGAGTGCTCCGAATCTTCTGGGGATGGCTCTGGGGATGGTTTTCTTATCTCATAGCTATTTCCCTTTGCAGCAAGTTTCTTTCTAACATAGGATTCCAAATCAAGTTGGTTTTTGGCTCCTCTGCCTTTGAACAATCCTTTCCACTTGATTCTGCCATTCAAAGCATCAGAAATAAACTCAGATGATAACTTGTGAAGAGTCACTGAACACGGTTTAGTACAATATGGATTATTCATGGTCAAAAGCGGTGTCTCCTTGGACTGTTTGTTAAATGATGATGATAGTGATGATGATCTAGTTGATAATCGCGAATTCCGATAATCATAAGCCATCTTTTTAAGCCAGTCCATAAATGCTGGAAGACTGAATAAACAACCACAACAAGCAAATAAAAGGGAGCTCAACAAATAGCGCGACTTTTCAAAAGTAGAGAAATTCTTCTCAAAATCTTAGTAACTTTATTCTACTTAACTTGTGACAAAATGATGCATGTAACCCCACCAACAACTAGCAGAAATTAGATTATCGGCTGTAATTAATCGTTCAATTTAAAATCTAATTTTTAAAATCGTAATTCATCATTTATAAATTTAATCCTTAAGGAATTGATAAGGGCGGATATTTTAAAATTTTCCTTTTTTTGCAAATTCCTTTTATCATAGTAATAATTAAAAAAGGCCATAATAATTACAATTCTTCTTTCTCATCTTTTTAATTTACGTTAAATTTGTTGACAGGTTAATTAAGGGAACAAGTTAATCAAAAGATAGTCTATATCCTTGAAAGAAAATGTCTTCTAGTCTCGATTGTTTGAGCTGAAATGACACAAATTCAATCAAATACGTTTACCAAACCGATTTGAATATTTTGATGGTAAAATTGTTGATCTTGGACGATAATTGCCAATCACAGATGCATTAAAAGGCCTTAAATCAGCAACAACTGATTCAGATGATGAAAATGAATGCACTTTTTCGCTTTGAAATGTGGGCTGCTCTTGATCGACTGACTTTTCCTCACTCTTTTGTGTCTCTTCAATTTCACTGGTTAATGGTGCTGGTTGAACAGCCAGTGTTGTTGGAAATTTAGTCTCTAAAATATGAAAATAATAAATATAAACGGCCGTCAATGCAATTGTATCCAAACTGGCAACTACTAATAAAAAAATAGCTAATGGACTAAAATTTTGTTCATTTTGACTGGTTGGCATTTGTAATGACTCTGATGGATAGGAAGTTGAATAATTTTGAGCATAATTGAAAAATGATTCAGAGTCGGGAATCATTATCATGGTTAAATCACTGGAGTCATAAAAATTGTTTTATTTAAAGAGTCAATTCGTACGCGAGGATTCTATTCATGGCTGATTTACTAAGCATGTGTTAGACTCCTCGAACATCAGACACGAACCGTTGATAGTTGAATCCATCAAAATTAATACTTAATTGCGCTGTAATAATAATTTTGAATAAGTTTTGCCAAAACGGTCTTTTAAAAAGTCCGCTTGATTCCATAATTAAATATTAGATCGATGAGATGTCTACACAATCGCAGTAAGATTTACCTTTGTTGTTAGGCAATGAAATGAAATCTTTCCTTAATAAATAATCCTTTACGGAGAAAAAATGGCGTTTGTTTTCAACAAAACATTGCTTCCTAATTTACTGTCTACCCAATCAATTCGAAACAATTTATTTAAATGTTATCTTTCAACTCATTGTGTTTGGCAAATTGATGGTTTTTCCAATGATTTGTCGGATTGTCTTAAATTTCGATCTAATGTTACTACACCAACCATTCGATCCCCAGATGAAGTGTTGGTCTCTGTTAAAGCTTCCAGTGTAAACCCTTTAGATGTCTTAATGTGTAAAGGATATGGTAATGAGTTATTGGAAAAGATTGATTTTGCCACTCAATGCAAGGCTCCTGTCATTTCTTATGACCGCTTCCCATTGACATTAGGTCGTGATTTTAGTGGTATTGTGGTCGATAAAGGATCTCAGGTTACATCAGTTGATATTGGTGATGAAGTTTGGGGAGCAATTCCTCCCTACAGTCAAGGAACTCATGGCCAATATGCAATTGCTAAGGATTCACAGGTTTGTTTTTTATTCATTTGTCTCGATCCCATTGATACACCTTGTATCTTCATTTTACTTGAATGTAGAATCAAAAAATTAATCCATGGATCATCTAACTGAGTATTTGTGATTGATTAAACTGTTGTTAATTTTTCATTGAATGCAATAATGAATATCTACTCATGAAACTTCAACCTATAGTTCTCCTCTTAACCAATACCTTACTCCTGATGATTAAATTAGGCCAATATTCTCTTCATATATCAGGTAATTTCTTGTGTCTCCTTAGATGACGAAGAAACCTAGAAACTTGGACTTTGTTGAGGCCGCGTCTGTGCCGTATGCTGCACTAACTGCTCTTGCTGCTATAAAAACTTTCGGAGGCTTAAGTGAATCAAACTGTGTTGGTAAAAGGTGATACACATAACTTTTTTCTTCTGTTAAGTTGTGTGTTTATATGTGTGGTTACATTGTTTTTTATTTATTTTAACTCATTATCAACACTCCAGAATATTAGTCCTTGGAGGATCTGGCGGTGTTGGAACCATTGCCATTCAGATATTGAAACATTGGGGAGCCTATGTAGCAACAACATGCTCTTCAGATGCCGTCCCTTGGATTCAAGAGCTTTTCGATGTTGACCAAACCATAGACTATCGATCAAATGAATTATCTGGATCTGCGCAATCGTTTGATTATGTTTTTGACTTTGCTAAACGGAGTGATCGCTCGTCTATCGATCCTGATGCATTTAAATGTTTAAAAAAAAAGTTAACATGTTCTTATGTCACCGTATCATCTCCATTACTTCGAACCATTGACGAGAAAGGTCTTCTTCTGGGTCTGACGTACAATTTACTCCAAGCATCTCGTGATACAATCAATGGAATAACCGAAGGACGAACTGTCAGATGGGCTTTCTACCATCCTAGTCTAAGTGGCCTTCTAATTTTAAAGAAATTGGTCGAGGAAGAAAAAATTAAACCAATCGTCCAAAAAACTTTCAACTTTGATCAATTACCCAAAGCTTATATTAATGTTCAAGATGGTCATTTAAGAGGTAAAACAGTTATTCAAATTCAATGATCCAAAATAATTTGATTCAGGTATTAAATACAAAAAATTTCCAATTTAATACAAATACATGTTAAAATTTTGTTCTCCGGGTTTTCTTGTCATGTAAACTTTTAATTAAAAGAATAATTAAATTGTTTCATACTCAGGAAGTCTTAGGAGTTTCATATTCAGCTTCATTTCAATTCAGATATTAGATCAAGTTGGTTTGTAAAATATAGTCCAACCTTTATCGAGTTGATTAATCTATGATTGTCTGTTTTGATTTACGTTCAACTAAAAAATCTATTCAAGTCATTTGTAGACAAAAATCTTAACATTTAGAGCAGACTCGTTGATATATAATTTCCATAAACCTGATTTTATTTTTACAAGCTGAGCCACGATCATGACTGATCGTAAATTTCTTTTTACTGAATACAAAAAATCCAATCCACATTTAAAAATTCAAATTATTGATGAAAAACCATGGTCAATGAGAAAAAATAAAATAAAATTTGGTTCAATAGTTGAGGCAACATATTTTTTACCTAACTCTTTACTCGAAAAATGATTTTACTTATCCTCTTAATTTAAAAATAAACAATCAACCTAAATCAAAAAATTTTTCCCCCAAAGTCAATGGTAAAAGATACGGATTCTGCATTTTTTCCCCTACCCTGTTTAAACGCTAATTTCTCAGGTACCTGAATTCCGATGAAGTTCAGACTATTTTTCGTGGATGTAGTTTAATCATGACTTTCAGGCTGTGAAAAAATTTTCTTTAGAATCCTTTTAGTTTGGCCACAATCTTTACGCAAAAATTTCATGTTTTGACTTTATATATGGTATAGATTGATTCTGTCACTTCTGCCAGAGTTGTCACTGTTGATCGTCAGTCATATCAATATCAAGTATAATCAAATTTGATTTCACAATTTCTACGTTCTTTTTCCAATACTTTCACAATTGATTGAAATATGCTGAACCAACGAATAATTCATCGATTCTATAAAGTAAATAGATAGTCAGTCTAATTGTGTTCTCATGATCATAGCTTCACTATTTTTTGCATTGATTTAATCATTACTAAATTATGATGAAATTATTTTACTGTTCAGAATTCCGATTCAATTAGTTAAAATTTATTTCTTTGCGATTTTCCCGAGATATTTTGAAACAGGTTATTATTCATTAAAAGTTCAATTTTTAATCAATCAAGGATGTTGTTGTAAAGATTATTTACATATTTACTCTTGTTTTCCGTTTCAATGAAAGCGTTTGCTGAGTTTGGTTCTCACAACTTTTGCAACATTTCACTGAATCGATCTGATAGAGCGTCATTTTGATTTTAAGTGAATCTTTCTCACCAAGTTTTAATGAACTATGAATAATTTATATTTCCTAATAGGTAGTGATTTTTTGTTACATCGATTAATGAATATTCAAAATAATTTTAATCAGTCAAAAGATTAACTTGTCTCTGATGGTGATGATAACGCGTTCATCTTGCTTAGTGATAACCAAATTATGTTCGCCTTATCGGAGAGTTAATTTTTCAACAATGTTTGTTCCAGACAATAAGAAACAGAAACAAGTCAAGCTGTTCTTTTGGTTTGTGTATACACCAATCGAAATATTTTGAGACGAAAAATCCATACCAATTAGGTTTGTTCAATCATTTGTCGCCGCTTGGAAAGGGAATGATGTTGACGCAAAGAAAGTAAAGAAAGAGATAATTAAGAGACCTCAACTTCAACCTTAACCACAACTAGTTATTTTTTTTGTCAATTTTCCTATGCATTTAGAAATGTCTAAATCATTTATATATTATTCTCATAGAAGAGGACTGTCACTAGGTGTATTATTGTTGGTTATAGTTTTCTTGGTAGCCTTAGATAACGAAGCATTCTGTTTCAAAAGCTGCGAAATCTTTTGTTGAAGTTGTGTGGTCTTCTCAGAGCTTCCTTTTTGGCATTGTGTTAATTTTTCTCTCCATTCACGTTCCTCTCTACTCAGTTGAGATCTTAATTCTGCAATCTGAAAAGTAAATCAATGCGATAATTTATGATTAAGATGATACAATATTTGTTAATCTTTGTTTAAATTACTCACTTTTTTATCCTTTTCTAAGAGTTCTTGATCTTTTTTGGATAATTGTTTTTGCAAAGAGGCCATTTGCTCTCTTAATTGCGTAACTGCAACGACATGATCGCTATTAGTTAAATCCATCATAGTGCTTTCGGCGACTGTAGTTGTAGTTGTCATTGATGGTATCTTTAAACTTCCATTTGATGTTTTTACTCCTATTTCTAGACGAGGTTTTTTACTCGAAGACGATGAACCAGGAGGAACCATTAGATTCGAAGAACTATTATGATGTGATCTATGATGATGATGTGATCGGGATTCACCTCTGATAAAAGAGTAATTTAAAACAGGATTTAGTATCAAATTAACATTCCTATCATGTAACATAAATGTAAATAGCTTACTTTTGTCTACTTGATGACGATGATCGGCTACCACTTTTGTGAACAGATATGGAAGTGTGACGGATTGAAGTGTCATTCTGCTTGGCTTTGGCAAGAGCTCTTTTGTAGGATAAAGTACATAGCCAGCATAATAATTTACCATCTACTTTTTTTCTGCTTTCAGGATCTTTACGATCAAAAGCACATCTTTGTTTACATTGCTCACAGGCTAAAGGTTGGCCATATTTTTTCTCTGAGTTCGTACATCGTTGGCACTTATTACCAATGAAAGCAGCTATAATATTACAATATTCACACGCAGAGGGCTGAACAGTTTGATTTTTAAAGACGCAGAAAAAAAAGAAAATATCATCAATTGTTGTAGATGTAATATGAAGGCTTCAAAAAAATCACTGGTTAGCTGAATTTAAATGAAAACATTGACATACCTTTCCATATAATTTAACATTTTGTTCACATTTTTTGCAAATGGTGTTTAAATTCGATTTACTTTCTTGTTGAAATTCTGTTCGACAGTAGGTACACTTAACCAAGGCTCCACGGCATTCCTAGAATCATTGATATAAATTAAAGAGACATTTGTTTATGAAATTTCAGAGGATCAAAATTATCGGGAATCTCTTTCATTATATGATTGATATCAAAATGAAAGAAAAGAAAAATTATAATTTAAAATCATATTCACAAGCAACAGCTTATTGTTGTACCGAATCATTCATGTAATTCAGATTATTGCTGACATAAGATAGAGATTTATCCGGTTGAAGAGATGTTACCTACCTTACACAGTTGTTGACCGGATGATAACTCTTCAAATGGATGCCGTGAGTTGCACCGAGTACATGCAAATAGAGGTCCAGTACTTGCTGACATAATAAATTTTGTTTTCTTTTTGATGTAAGACACTGGTAATACTTGTTAATCGGTTAATGAATAAAAAAATTAGTAAAAGAGCAAATAAGATGAACAATAAAATGAAGAACAAATGATACAAAATCAGACTAGGGAAATGAATAGGAGAGCAGAAAATACAATATCAGAGGAGACAATATTTATAAACAGTTTTAAAAATAATAGGTGAACACGATGTCTTACAATAATAAACCGGTCAAAAAAGGTTGACTCGTAAACAGAATAGTGCAACTAATTCCAAATAATCATGACGGTGACTCACCCAAAATTAAGATGAAACAAGCTCAAATAAAAAACAAGATCGTTCAAAATAAAAAAATTTCTTAGTGCAGTTGGTTACCTACAGATGCCAGCAACATCACCCGCTCTATTCTTAGGTAATTTTATCTGTAAATAAGCTTTGTTTACGTGAGGCGGGAATCTCTTTAAATCAACAACGGAAGTTTAAGTGTTGGGTTTATCTTCTTCTGTGTTAATTTTTTATTATTTATTAGTTTAAAACTTACCTAATCAATTTTATTCGGAAAGTATGGCTAATCTTGATGAAGAATGGGTTGCTTGTGATCCTGTTATACCGTTAGAAAGGATTAAACCACCTTCACCGTGTGTGACCCCTGAAGCTAATAAATCTGAGTAAGTAAATTTATTTTCTTGTTATCCGTGAATGTTAAAATTTGTTTCTAAAACTTCATTGATTTCATCTACTAGGGATCAAGATTCTCCTGATTCTGGTGATGGAGAAAACCGGTCTGGTCGTAGATCTGCAAGGAAAGCGACTGATGAAGAAAGGCGTAAAAGAGAAGAGGAGCGCAAGAAGCGACTAGAAGCCAAAGAAGAGGAGAAACGTAAAAAAGAGGAAGAAAGAAAACGCAGAGAAGAAGAACGAAAGAAACGCGAAGAAGAGAAGAAAAAGCTAGAAGAAAAAAAGGAAGAAGAGAAAAGACGTCGCGAAGAGGAACGCAAAAAACGCGAGGAAGAAAAGAAAAAGAAAGAAGAGGAGAAAGAAGAAGAGAAGAGACGTAGAGAAGAAGAGCGCAAAAAACGCGAAGAAGAAAAAGAAGAAGAACGAAAACGAAAGGAGGAGGATAAACGCAAAAAAGAAGAAGAGCGTAAAAAGAAAGAGGAGGAAAAAGAGGAAGAAAAACGCAAAAGAGAAGAAGAAAGGAAAAAGAAAGAAGAAGAACGTCTGAAAGCGTTGGAAGAAAAAAGAAAACAAACTGAAGCCGAAGAACGAAAAAAGGCTCGTGTTTCTGAATCTTTTCTCAATTTCTTCAAACGAGTGTCAACTGGATCAGAAAATACTCCAAAAAAATTTTCTGAGCAAGAATCACTCAATAATTCGATATTCAAGCCATTCCAGTTACAGCCTAATCAAGCGCTCGCTGATTATGTTCCCAGTGTTGCAAAAGAACGTTTTGATC
The DNA here is from genome assembly GCF_039701765.1 of Tetranychus urticae. NCBI lineage: Eukaryota > Metazoa > Arthropoda > Arachnida > Trombidiformes > Tetranychidae > Tetranychus > Tetranychus urticae. Next base: position 4,023,495 of record NC_142958.1, on the reverse strand, counting down.
CTGAATATTTCGAGGATTCAATTGCTCTTCAAGATTATAATTGTGAAGAACTTTACATTAATCAACTTAAAACGGGTCAAGTTCAACCTCACAGATTCCTCGCAGAAGCAAAAAAAGAAGAGAAAATGTCATCTGCTTGTATCATCGACGAACCTTCTCCAAAAGCTACTTATAAAGCCAAATACTTCGATCTATCTGATATAAGGCCACCATATTATGGAACATGGCGGAAGCGGAGTAAGGTTATTTGTGGACGTAAACCTTGGGCTAGGGATACGCAATTTCTCGATTATGATGTAGATAGTGAAGAAGAATGGGACGGAGAAGAAGAAGGAGAATCAATTGTTTCCTCCGGTTCAGATACTTCGAGAAATGGTGCCGATGATTTTGAAATGGATGATTTCCTTGTGCCTCACGGTCATTTATCCGGTGATGAAGAAGTATTGGAAGAAGAAGATGAAGACGAAGAAGAAGTTCCTAAGAAACATGTAACCTTAATTAAAGAAGAAGATCTTCTTAAAGCTCGTAGCAAAAAAGTTTCCAAGTTAAACCCTATTACTGTCGGACCATTTTGGATGACAAAAGAAAACATGAATTCTGACACTGCCAAACTTTTAGAACCTTATAAACGTATTTTCAATTTTTGATTTATACAGTTCATCGCCTTTTCTCAACATCGTCTCATGTATCAAGTACCTTTATTATTTTTGGGACCAAGTTGAGATACTTTCAAGTAATATTCATGTACAGCATCTTGAGCATGTCTTAGTTAATTTCTAATCTTATTTTCTTTTAATCGAATGATCCCTTTAATTTTATTGCAAATTAATGCATGTATATTCGTTTGATGTTAACATCTCAATATTTAGCCCCACCTTTCAATTCACCAATTGTAGTCATTTGTTGATTTTAAAAAGAAATTTCTCTTTTGAAATAAAAAGGTTATTAATGTTCTTATTTGTTCTGAACTCTATGTATTTTTGTTTAATTATTTTCTTCAGAAAATTTCATGTTCTGAAGATGTATTTATTACAATATTATGAAAATCCATGACAGAACAACTTTACATCGTGAGTAATAACTGCAATGCTTTTTCAAATTTTTGTCATCCTTCTGATGAAATGTTTCAAGCGAAAGAAAATATTTGAATGTGAATAATGAAACATCAAAAAAGTGACCATAACGTAAGTGTAGTCTTAATATCGTATGATATCTTGATAACAGCAAGTTAATTAGCTAATTAAGTTTAACAATTCCCTCACTCTTTAGTGGATTTTCCAATTCTAGGCTGCAGCATTGATAACAATTGAATTGCAGTAACTCATTTTGAAGAGAATCGGGAATCGGTTATGATACACTAGCTAAGTACCAAAGGAACAGGATTGAATGACTTATTGATTAATTGTCACTGAGAAACAATTAAAGATTCTAGAGTCTAGACTATTAGATTTAGTTATCGATTGTATTGGAATACGTATCGATAAATTGATTTAAAAGTCCTGATGTTTACCTTCATTGCGTCACTCTATTTTGTTTTGAAAACAACTCGTCAATTAAAACGGATTCGTGGTCCTTAATGTCCAGCTACTGACAAATGATAAAATGAACAGAAGGTTAGTTATGATATTTAAATCCTTTAAACTTGCTTATGCATTGAAACTAAGCAGATCAAATGACTTACTAATCTTCCTAATTTACTCTTTCACCGACTAAATATCATTTTTATTTTATATTCTAGGCCAGGATTACTCTCGCTAATTTGGAAACAGCTGACCAAAAAAAGTGAACGATACGAAGAGAAAATAGTAGGTAAAGATGTTTATGGAAACCTCTTCTATGAAAGCAATAAGCGCAATTTCAGAGGACAACCATCAAGGTTTCATATGCCTTATGGCGCTCAAGACTTTCTTAATAAAATATCACCAGAATGGGATGCATGGTTAAGGTTAATTGAAAAATTTACGGTAAATTACTTTCATGTAACCAATAATGATTTTATTTTGAAAACTATAGATATAGACGGATGGATCCACCAAGCGAAGATGAAGTCATGAAAAACGTGAAATTGAGTCAACTCAAAAAGAAGAATGCCGCTGAAAAGAACCAACAATTAATTGATAAACATGCTGAAATCTTAATGAGAAGAAGAGAGGAAGAGGCTAGAAATAAATTTAATGAATTTAACTCTAGTTATCCTAAATATTCAAGTGTGGAGACAAATCCAGGTCAAAGTGATAAGTCATCCAAAGGCGATAATAAATAATTGTTAAATAATTTCTTTACTTTCTAGAAACTCATCAACTAAATGCCCAATTTTCCCATTACTTATACATATTGTTGACTTTTCATTACATACAAATTGTGTTTGTTTCAATTTTAGCTGAAATTAATATACACTTAAGAAATAGGTGATTCATACAATAATATGCAATGTATTTGCTCACAGAGCATGAAGATGCTTTATTCTCAGAAGATAAACAGAAGAGTTAAAGTAAACGAAGGAATTCTTTTATTACAGTTGTTCATAAAGAATATAGAAAAAAAACTTATTTATTTTTCAAAATTAATTTTTCATCTTCATTCGGGCTCGACACGGATTTTGTGAAGATATTTAGGATTAATTGCAATCTCATGGTTCATTTTACGGAGATTTTCATCCAGTGCTATACAAGTTTTCATCTGGATAAAATAAGAAAATATGAAAACAAATTGTTAGTTGAGATAAAGTTGAATAAATAATTTAAGTAATCATTTGAATTACCTCATCTTCCAGCTTACGGAAGACTTTAGCAGAGTTGAATTTCTCAGGATTGTCCAGGAAAACAACCATGCCATCTTTTTGGTTAATAGAAGCAAATATTTCGCCATCTTCGATCTGTAAATAAATATATAAAAATAGGATAATGTAAATAGAAATGTCGGTTAACGCAGCTAAGTTTACCTACCATTTTGAGAACATAAAATTCAGCTTCCTTGGCACTAGAGAGTTGGACCCGATCAGCCATATCATTGAGAGAAAGAGTCAGAAATGTTTTCGTCAGTTTCTGAATATTTTTCTTGTGCAAAGAAACTAAACATTGTTTAACTAGACCCATATTGTTATCCTAATAAAAAATAAAATTCAGGTATTAGTCAAGTTTTTGAGATGAAATAGTCAGAACTTACAGCATTGAAAGTTGCAGAATATTTTTGAATAACATTCGAAACTTCATTCGAGTCATGCGTTGCATAAGCTGTTGCTAAATTTTTATACGGCGAACTGAAATTTTTACTGAAACGGGTGATAATGCTTGATGTGTATTTAGGAAGACTTGGAAATTTTCCATCCAATATGAGAGATACCAAGATGTATTTTTTATATGCTTCGACCATTATCATACTGATAGCCATACTTGGTGTGGTTAGTGCTACTTCGAAAAAGTACAACGACCTGTCCCAGTTTTTGAGAGAAGCGTATATCATACCGCCATAGTAATAATAGAGTAAAAAGTATTTCACCTCCGATGGTCCCGCATCTTTGGCAATACTGTTAATTTCAACATCGAGAAATTTTAAGGCTGGCTTGAAGCACTTAGCCAATATACACAGTTGGCAAAGATCGGCATGAATAAAAGTTAGTTGGCTTTGATGAAGTCGAATTTTGGTTATAGCTTTCTGTAGGTGGATGATTCCTCTAATGGCTTGCTTTTTAAGGACCAGAAAATTAGTGTAAGAATGAATCAAAGAGTTATCTGTGAAGAGAAAAGATTTAAGTTAATATTAAGAGGAAGCATGAAATCACGATAAAATTGCAGTGGCAATTAATTTTGTTAATAGTCGAATAACTAACAATTATCAAGAGCAGATTTAACTTGTTCAGAAGAACAGCCAGCAATGAAATCTTCAATCAAATGCAGAAGTGCTTCATCATCTTTGGCCCCATCTAAAGCAGCTTTACAAACCCTATAAAATCAAATATAAAGTTTTCATTATTAACAGGATTAAAGACGCTAAATCAAATGAAAGAATCATGGCATAATGCATATTATAATAGATAATGCATGAAACTTACAAAATTGTTAATATTCCGAGAGAATGTTCTTGCAGATCAAATGTTTGTAAAATATCGTCCAACTGGCCATAATTTTTGCTTAATAAATCTTTACTTTTATTACATAGTTCATTCAATTTTTCAAAATTACCTGAACAAAGATAAAAATAATACAATTAAAAGGTTGCCCATCTTTAAATAAGCAGAACACAATGAAACAAAAGAATGGAGTATCAAAATACTGACCGGTTGCCGAGAGATTACGAACACTACTAGCAAATTGATCCAGTGATGTTGACATCTTGCTGATCACTTATTGAATTTTGGCAAGTAACTATTGAAACAGGCTTTCACCAGTAAACAGATAAATCACTTAACTAAAATTAGTTATTCTCTGTGAAAAAAATGATTACAATTATGTACAACAACTAAACATATGTAGAGATACGTTGGTTACACGCTAGTTTGGTTAGTTTAACCAGTAACTGCGGTTCCTTCACCCCCAGTTACCAATAACCGGTTTCCAGTAACCAACCAGTCTCTAAACAGACCCCAACTCAGTTTTCTTTCATCCTGATAGCGAATACCAATATTTAGACACTTAACGAAAAAATAGTGAAAAATCGAATTCTTACATTCAGGTTAAATCTTCGCAAGGCCAAAGATGCTTCGCTCACCCGTCAAAATGGTTATTTAATCAGTAACCGTGGCTAGTTACAAATTACCGGATATTTTGAGATCACATAATTTAAAGCGCCAAGATTTGAAAATGAACAATTATAATGAATTACATAAAATAAAAGTTTCAGATTTTGATTTTGCAATTAGTTCTTTATTAATCTATTATGCTATCGAAATGTTCAATATTTTTATTTTTGAAGAGGTTTGTTTAATGTAGCATCTGTTTCTACTTCTAACCTGGTTCTGGAAGTGTGACAAAACAGTCTAAACAAAGTCAATTTTGTGAAATATCTTCCTTGATTGAGACTAATTGATGACCATCGTTCTAGGGTCAAGTCAACATCAAATCGAGCTGGATAACTGACATCAAGAACTTAATGAGCTTATCATATAATGTGAAATCATATTCATTCCTCTCGATTGTACCTTTTTTACTTAAAAATTGAATTAAATTGCAGCAAAAAATCTCAAACACTTGTCGCTGAAGCTCTTATTGACCAGAAGTATTAATATATTTATAAATTATCGGCTATTTTTCAGTCATTAAACCGACTTTTTCCAAAATTACCAAACAATTTTTCAATAAAAGTCAAATATACTAGCTGCTAAATTTCCTCGGAATTGAGTCCATCTCTCGTTGATCCAATTTCAATAACCAATCTTTTCCCATTTTTGAAGTCTTTTCATCAGAAATTTCGATAATTATTTCTAGCCTTTATTTAGCCAGCCTTTTCAAGTGTTTAAACACAGCTTTAAAGTGAGGTTAATATGATATTTCACGAAGACGAAACAAGTCATAACAAGCCTTTGATACATTTGTCTATTTTGGACCATAAATTCACGAATCCATATAAAAAAATCTTGACTTTTCCTAATTCCTATTAAGAAGTGTATCTTCATTTTGAAGGTTCAATGCTGTTTGTAAGTCATGTTTGCCTACATTTATTTTAAGTGAATACATTCGCTTGCAAAAAGTCCCGGTCATTCCTAATACAGTGCCATGTCTGTGAATTTTAAACTGCAATTAACCAGAAGCAGACATGCTAAATACAAGGAATGAAAATTTGATTCACAAATGATGGTCAATGCAAAGAAAGCAGTTAGGAGAGTAAATCAATTGATCAGGAATAAATAGTTTATTTTATTGTATTCATTTCAATATAAAAATATAACAATGCAAGGTTTAACTTTTCACCTCGTTTATCACCAATGTATTTACAATTGAGAAAGGAAGTCTATCTGGAAACGTTAAATTACATTATATTACATGAACATTATGATTACAATTAGCTTATAACTGAGAAACAAACGATGGCGACAGATAATCTTGAGTTTGACAATGTTTCCTTCAACAAATGTGATTACCGTCATCATGTTTTAGTCTTTACATTACAATGTTTTCAATAGTAACTACATGGTTAATTAATTTTATGCTTCCCTAATTAACAAAGTGAACAATAAAGGTTGGACCATTGTGATAACAATAATCAATAATTAATAGTATGTACACCAATCATAATGATTACCATCAAATCTAAACTCAAGTTACTAAAAATTTACATCTTAATTACATAGCAAATGAGCTGAATGTGTGTGTTTATGTGTGATCAATGGGATAATCATCAAGGCAACATTAACACTCAGCAAGTCAATTAATTAATTTACATTGTTTTTGGGCGGATTTAAATAATAATATAAAAGACAAGAAGAAGAAAAAATGAGCTGAAAAAGATGCAAATAATCAAGATGAAAGGCTTAATGACACAGCTAGTAGTATGGACAATAACCAAGAAGAAATGATTTCCAGTGAATCTGAAAAAGATGAAAAGAAAAGTGTTAAAATGATTAAAAATGAAGATTTAACTATTATTATGATTACAATAGAGGTTAATATTAACACAATTTAATGTTCAAGTTTAATGTTGAAGTAGAGTTGCGATTAAACCAGAATTTTCAGAGTGGCTTTCATTACCAGTTGAGAGATGAACACAAGAGCAACATTGAAAATAATATCTTGGCTAACACTGATTGTGAGTTAATTTTGTTAAACATGGTTTACCATTTAAACTGAATTAAGCCTCAAGGCCTAAGATGATTAACAAAGGAATTATAAATTGTCTTTTAACAACAAAATCTAGTGAAAGGTAAATAAGATTAATTATAAGGTGAATCTAACAACGAAACAAAAGGATTGAGAAAATGGGTGAAATGAAATTAACCAGAGAGTTTCAAGTGAACCAACAAAATCAACTTATTGTCTGAGTATCAAATTATAATCTAGATTATCATCACAATCGATTAATTTTATCTTCAATTGACTTGAAATCATTTGTTTAATTGAGATAAATGTATAAACATTAGATATCAAAGAGAAGAAGCAGAAACACCAAAAAAAACATTGACAAAACTAATACAATCCTAAAGCCTATCATCATCATCATTATCATTCCCAGTGATTCCCAGTGATTTATTATTATTTAATGTTAATACAAAGGTGAAAGGCACACTTGAAAAGTTGAAATGCTTTTAATCATTTCAAGATTAAACATTGAACTCAACAGTTAACCCAATATCTTACCTGATGTAACTGGATGTGAAGCATACAATTGTGAGCTTTGTTTACCATTACTGGATATAACTAATTGTGACTTTTCCCAGCTAATTATCTTGGCATGAGTCGCCTTACACCGAATCCTGAGGAACCCATCAGAAGTCTGGTAACAATTAAGAGATAAAAAATGATTATGAAAAGGTAACACACAAAAATGGGAAAAGATAATGTAAAAAATATTGAGTGTAAATCAATTGTTTTCATTAAATGTATTAACCAGTTGAAAACATTAACGTGATTCAAGTCATTTTTTATCCCAAAAAATGGCAACTTTCCCGTTAATAAAAAGACGATGCTAACAATACAACAATAATAATAATGATAATAATTCCACCCAATGGATTACTTTGAATGAATAGGTAAAGAACAATGAAATTACTTGCAATAATTTTGATATGAAGTAAAGTTAAATCGATGTTTATATCAATATGAAGAGTGAGAGAAATAATCTTTCAAAGCTTTTCTCGAAACAATTGTTATCTCAAGAATAATGGCAACAATCAGGTAAACAGATTTGCATTTTCACCCAAAAATCATGTTCACCTCAATCAAACCACACCCTGAATCACATTCAAATCACTTTCACTGATTACAATTTCAATTTTCATTTTTCCCTTTATTTACATTTCCATTGAAAAAAACAACAACAACAACTGAAGCTACAGAAAAAAGAGTAAAATATTTCATTCCATTTATCATGTTTATCATGTTTATCAATGGTTGATCAGCTAATATCATATCAACAAGTAAATTAATTTGTCAAACTATTGAAAAATGGCAATTCAATTGAAATATGGAAATGAAAGGAACAGAAAAGATGAAAACATTGAATAATCAAATTCATTAACTCTTTGAGCTACTCTTTTTTACCCATTACAATGAAACTCAACTCATCTGAGAGTTTCATGTTAATTAAAATTAATGTTAAGGGTGAGATTAAAAACATTTTATTCAACTGTTAAGGTTAATTTCAATATCAAACAATTTGCCAGCTTTACATGATTCCTGGGAGATTGTGAGAAATATTGAAAAATATGGAAAAGTCAAAATTCTTACTTGATAATGTTCTTTGGCAATTTTTAATTGTAATCCTAATTGTGATGCTTTTGGCTGGGAATCTCCAAAGACACCGAAATTATCATAAATGGATGAAGTCAGTTTAATTGTTTCAGGTTGATTGAAATGAACCAATTCCTCTTTTAAAGCCTGTAAATGAAATTAAAAAATGTTGAACAAAATTGTTATGATTACTCCAAGGAGATTGGAGTTGTCACTTTAAATGTTGTTGACAATTGAATTGGCTTTTAAAAAATGATCAGTTTTTTTACCTAATTGATGTTTAAAGCAATTATGAATGTCTATTAGAAGTGAAAATGATTAACTATTTATGATTACTCGATTCATCCATTGATTAATTCATTTTGTTGCTTCTCTCTCCTGATATTATCAAGAATGTTGAAGATGAAAGATTGAGATTGAGAGCCAGTGAAACCCAAAACCATATTATATTCACAATTAGACTTATCATTATTATAAACTAGCGGAGCCCGCGATCATAGCTGATCGCAATTACAAATTTGCAGTAGAATCTTTAAATTCATATTACTGTAAAAATAATGTTGGAATATATTGCCAATCAATGAATAGCAATGAGTAACCCATTAACAGCGCTTACACTTTGGTACTTTTTTGAATGAGTTTGATAAGAAAAGGTAATTTTATTCAATATTTTAATCATAAAATTTCTTTATAAACGATGTTAACTGTCTTGTTGTAAGTATGCTGATTTCGATTTGGTAGTTGAATATGTAAATTTTGATCGGATGAAACACGGGATAGTGCAACATAGAGTTGACCGTGAGAAAAAACAGGCTCTGGTAAATATAAGCCAACTTTCTCTAAAGTCTGGCCTTGAGATTTATTGATTGTGATTGCAAAGGCTAACTTGATTGGAAATTGTCTCCGCTTCATTTTAAATGGAAGTTTCGTGTCCGATGGTGTTAAGTCAATCCTTGGTAAATGGACAATAGACCCACTGTTTGTTCCGGTTATTATCTTGAGTTTAATTGTGTTCTGGTGCATTTCTTCAACTGAAAGTCGAATGCCATTTGTTAGGCCAGTTTTTAGGTTGACATTACGCAGTAACATCACTATTGCTCCCTTTTTGAGTTTCAGTTTATGTGGAGGAAGTCCAGAAAAATTTTGTGATTCTAAAAATTCAGTTGGGTAACGTAAAGCAGACTCTAATTGTTCATCAACTATGGAGTTTGTGCTGAAATAAATCCTTTCCTCTCCTTCAAGGATGTCAATTATCTTCGCATTGATTTCGTCGCAATGGATATTTTTTGGACATAAAATGGCTGTATTAGCAAAAAATTGTGGATTACGTGAAAGTGAATTCGTATCTGCACCAAAAATTTTGGCAATGATGTCCGAATCAGACTCAATCATGTACTGCTGCGGGATTGCGATAATATTAGTAAGTGGCAAAACAGGATAAGTTCCATTGCCTATTTGCAATAAAAAATTTTTAAACTCTTGGCTTGCTCGATTAGATCGCATATTCGTTGTAAGCTTTAGAATTTTAAAGTATTTCCACAACGAAGAACGTTTTATGCAGTTATTTATTGTCTCAACTTTTCCACCATGGCTTACAACGGGTAAAGTTTGACGGAAATCACCTCCAAATACAAAAACCTTTCCTCCAAAAGGCTGATTCACCTGAGTTATATCTCTTAACAATGAATCAACGATTCTTAAAGCGTTGTTGGGAATCATTGATGCTTCATCCCAAATGAACAGACATGTTTTTTTCAGTAAATCAGCCTCCACACTTTGTACCGTGATCGAGGAAACAGAACACTCTGTAAAACCTAATGGCAATCCGAATCGTGAGTGTGCTGTTCTTCCGTTTCGCAAAAGAATAGCAGCCATACCAGTCCATGCTACTGGTAAAACTATTTGATCTTGACTTATGAGCAAATTAATCAGGCAGTTATAAATAAATGTTTTTCCAGTTCCTCCAGGACCATCGATGAAAAAAACATTATTGAAGGGTTCAGTATTATGCAGAGCTGTTCGGATTGTATCAATAATATATTTTTGCTCAGCTGTTGCTTGTTCATATGCATTTCGGAAAAGCTGTTCGCATTCCCTTCGTTGTGGTGTATCAATATTAGGATAAATCGGAACTTGGAAATCTACATTTGGTAAACCAAAGTCAGCTAGTCTTTTCGAGTGTTCATTTAATATCTTCTGCAAATCTATGAGTGTTAAACGATACGCATCCTCTGGCTGATATTCACGGAGAAAATCTTCAGAGAGGTTATCTTTGAACATGTCAAATAACTGCGAAGCATTTGCTGGACTCGCAAATATTAAAATATATGCGAAAGTGTCTCGAATTTGAGATGGGAAAGCAACTTGTGAAAGTTCAGACAAACAATTGGTCCATTCCAAATCATCAGTTATCAATCCTCTGGCTCGTGCGGCTTCAGTGAACGTATTGTAAGTAATATTATTGTGCTTGCGTAGATCATCAAAGCATTTGGCATCAGGAATCCGCAACAAAAGTAGCCGCAAAGAGAATCTTTCTTGTTGTCGTGGTGAAACAATTTGCAATCGCCCGATTGTTTTACTTTTGATCAACCTGCGTGACCAAGATGATGTGCTTTTTTTAAAGCAGCAATAGATTGGCATTTGGTGGTAGGGATGAAATTCATCAGTCGTCTTATTGTACTCGAAATATGCTGTCAACTTAGTAGATTGAAGAAGAGAGACAGCAGTAGCATCAAGCTCACTATCTGCTGGGTATTGTACATAGTTTTGAAAAGGAAGATGTACTGGTAAATTTTCAACTGGGTGCAAATTATAATGCATTGGTAGTGAAAATAATCTGTGGGCTGCTTCAGTAGGTCCAACATATCTACTTTGGATATAATTTGTAACCTCATCATAATCAAGCTCCTCCTCGTTCGACCTTTCTACTACTTTTAAGTTTGCCTGATCGTATCCTTTGAACAAATATTTGTGAAGATATTTCAATGCTTTGACCGTGCAGCAAATTTCTACGTTTATGTGACAGCGAAAATATTTGAGCAAGAATATATTATATGGAACAACAAAACGATTATCAGCTTCTATGCTACCATTTCGCAAAGAAACTGTGTGACCGTTATTGCGTCTTTGATAAAGTGGAAAACCAGCTTCATGCATCATCGTGTGTTCTTGAAATGGTTTGGGAAACGCTTTTGAACATTTATTGTTAAGCATACATGGGCTATTTAAATTTTGCTCACCGCAAGGCCCATGAATCATGTGAGAAGAAACCAGTGAATACAATAATTCATCATGCAGTTTATCTGGTATTTCAGCACAAACAACTTTATCAATAATCTCGGAGGTCCTTGGTTTGTGTTCATCCCCGACTTTTAATAGAATGTGAGTATGTGGTAGTCCTCTCTTTTGGAACTCGATAACATAGATGAATGTAACAACTTTGCCGAAAACTTCTTTTTTGACCAAAAGATCTTTGAGTTCTTGCACTTTACCTTCAAAAACTCTAACTACAATATCAGGTCTGTATTCAACCTTATCATAAGGTGCCAATGATTCTTTGATTTCGGGCCAGTTTGGATTGCAAGTCATGGTGATAAAATAATCGGGTTTACCAAAATGTCGAACAACAGCCATTGCATCTTGATACTTCATATTCATGTTTCTGGGGCTACCGGAGAAAGAACTCGGTAAAATTACCAATTTTCCTGCCCTTAGACCTTCGTTTTCAGCTCTCGCATTTAAAACATCGAGCAGACCTGCATATGTATCAGCTCGAAGTTTAGCTTGATTATCGCGTACCCACTTTAACCGTGCTGATTCAACTCTTGTATAAGACTCAACAATATATTGTTGTGTAAGTTTCCCGGCGTGAATAGCAGGATTGAAATAGTTATCCCGGTCAAAGAGTCTATAGCAAGCGAATTGTCTAACTGAAATTGATTTCAATACATTTGTTGCTGCTTCAGATTCATGAAGCATATTTGGTCTCCAACCTTGATCACCATTCGGCCACAAAATGGGGTAAGCCATTGGTTCCAGATGAGGACTTGCATAAGAAATCGTATTAATGTTGTTCGTTTGTTTGGGATAAACTCTGCAGCTTACATTAGCTGGTGGAGTGCCATCTTCAGTTTCAAACACAGCAGCTATTTCTGATACAACAGGGATGTTTGATCTATTGGAATGAGGTATAGGATTGTTGAAAAACTGTAGACCATATTCAATAACGGGTCTATGATCTAATCTGGCTTGATTTTGCTCTTGAATTTGAATTTGGCGCATGTTTTTATAACTTATGGCATAAATATTATGATTTTGAAGATAATCGGATATTTGATTCATTAATGATGGGCTCAATTGGAAATTAGCATCATGTAATAGGCGTATTCTATTAGCTTCATTTTGCTCTAACAAATAAAGTTGACCACCAATATTTGATGCGTTTAAAGGGTTGATATGATGATAAATATTTCCACAAATCTTGAAAAAGTACGCTCCAGCACCTATTGGCATTTCTATTCGCGCTCCAAAAGTTACAAATGAGAAAGCACAATTGTATTGGCGTATAAACCTTCTAAAATGCTTTGAATGTCGATCATTACCAGTAAGAAGTTCGTGCAGAAATTGAGGATACGTAGATTGTTGGATTTTAACTTTGCCTTTTTGACAACAAATACTGAATTTTTTGTCTTTTCGCCTTTCATGTTCAAATACGTTAGCATTACAGTATTGGCAAACCAAATATGATGACTGTAAATATGACTTGAGTGTATCAGCAATGTTTGACTGATACGCGATTCCGACACATAATCTATCAATGAAGAGCTCTTCATTAGTATGACAACTGCGTCTATTACCATCATAATGTCTCAACCTAACTCTGGAATAAGGAGTTCGTCTAGCTACCGTTGCTCTTCTACTTGGTCTGCCTCTATTACGGATTTCCTATGGAGTAAAGATAAAATTTATGAATTTCTAACATGGATTTCGTGATTTAATGAGAGTTGAAACTCAAATTTTTACAGTGTTTTCAATATTTTCAATGGTAAAATGAGGCGAAAATTCTTTTTTGAGTGAGACTAACTTTCAAGGCATCCACGCAAAGAACTCATCAAGCTGAATCTCCTGTTACTAAACTTTTAATTTTCAGACAATTATTTCATGAGTAAATTAGGGTTAAAATGTGAAATTTTGCTATTTTTCAAAGTTTTCAACTATAAATTCATCAAGAAATTTTTCCAAAGTCAAAGTTAGGTGTCATCGCAAAGACCTTGTTGAGTTGAATCTGCTGATATAAAATTTATGAATTTCTAACATGGATTTCGTGATTTAATGAGAGTTGAAACTCAAATTTTTACAGTGTTTTCAATATTTTCAATGGTAAAATGAGGCGAAAATTCTTTTTTGAGTGAGACTAACTTTCAAGGCATCCACGCAAAGAACTCATCAAGCTGAATCTCCTGTTACTAAACTTTTAATTTTCAGACAATTATTTCATGAGTAAATTAGGGTTAAAATGTGAAATTTTGCTATTTTTCAAAGTTTTCAACTATAAATTCATCAAGAAATTTTTCCAAAGTCAAAGTTAGGTGTCATCGCAAAGACCTTGTTGAGTTGAATCTGCTGATATAAAATTTATGAATTTCTAACATGGATTTCGTGATTTAATGAGAGTTGAAACTCAAATTTTTACAGTGTTTTCAATATTTTCAATGGTAAAATGAGGCGAAAATTCTTTTTTGAGTGAGACTAACTTTCAAGGCATCCACGCAAAGAACTCATCAAGCTGAATCTCCTGTTACTAAACTTTTAATTTTCAGACAATTATTTCATGAGTAAATTAGGGTTAAAATGTGAAATTTTGCTATTTTTCAAAGTTTTCAACTATAAATTCATCAAGAAATTTTTCCAAAGTCAAAGTTAGGTGTCATCGCAAAGACCTTGTTGAGTTGAATCTGCTGATATAAAATTTATGAATTTCTAACATGGATTTCGTGATTTAATGAGAGTTGAAACTCAAATTTTTACAGTGTTTTCAATATTTTCAATGGTAAAATGAGGCGAAAATTCTTTTTTGAGTGAGACTAACTTTCAAGGCATCCACGCAAAGAACTCATCAAGCTGAATCTCCTGTTACTAAACTTTTAATTTTCAGACAATTATTTCATGAGTAAATTAGGGTTAAAATGTGAAATTTTGCTATTTTTCAAAGTTTTCAACTATAAATTCATCAAGAAATTTTTCCAAAGTCAAAGTTAGGTGTCATCGCAAAGACCTTGTTGAGTTGAATCTGCTGATATAAAATTTATGAATTTCTAACATGGATTTCGTGATTTAATGAGAGTTGAAACTCAAATTTTTACAGTGTTTTCAATATTTTCAATGGTAAAATGAGGCGAAAATTCTTTTTTGAGTGAGACTAACTTTCAAGGCATCCACGCAAAGAACTCATCAAGCTGAATCTCCTGTTACTAAACTTTTAATTTTCAGACAATTATTTCATGAGTAAATTAGGGTTAAAATGTGAAATGTTGCTATTTTTCAAAGTTTTCAACTATAAATTCATCAAGAAATTTTTCCAAAGTCAAAGTTAGGTGTCATCGCAAAGACCTTGTTGAGTTGAATCTGCTGATATAAAATTTATGAATTTCTAACATGGATTTCGTGATTTAATGAGAGTTGAAACTCAAATTTTTACAGTGTTTTCAATATTTTCAATGGTAAAATGAGGCGAAAATTCTTTTTTGAGTGAGACTAACTTTCAAGGCATCCACGCAAAGAACTCATCAAGCTGAATCTCCTGTTACTAAACTTTTAATTTTCAGACAATTATTTCATGAGTAAATTAGGGTTAAAATGTGAAATTTTGCTATTTTTCAAAGTTTTCAACTATAAATTCATCAAGAAATTTTTCCAAAGTCAAAGTTAGGTATCATCGCAAAGACCTTGTTGAGTTGAATCTGCTGATATAAAATTTATGAATTTCTAACATGGATTTCGTGATTTAATGAGAGTTGAAACTCAAATTTTTACAGTGTTTTCAATATTTTCAATGGTAAAATGAGGCGAAAATTCTTTTTTGAGTGAGACTAACTTTCAAGGCATCCACGCAAAGAACTCATCAAGCTGAATCTCCTGTTACTAAACTTTTAATTTTCAGACAATTATTTCATGAGTAAATTAGGGTTAAAATGTGAAATGTTGCTATTTTTCAAAGTTTTCAACTATAAATTCATCAAGAAATTTTTCCAAAGTCAAAGTTAGGTGTCATCGCAAAGACCTTGTTGAGTTGAATCTGCTGATATAAAATTTATGAATTTCTAACATGGATTTCGTGATTTAATGAGAGTTGAAACTCAAATTTTTACAGTGTTTTCAATATTTTCAATGGTAAAATGAGGCGAAAATTCTTTTTTGAGTGAGACTAACTTTCAAGGCATCCACGCAAAGAACTCATCAAGCTGAATCTCCTGTTACTAAACTTTTAATTTTCAGACAATTATTTCATGAGTAAATTAGGGTTAAAATGTGAAATGTTGCTATTTTTCAAAGTTTTCAACTATAAATTCATCAAGAAATTTTTCCAAAGTCAAAGTTAGGTGTCATCGCAAAGACCTTGTTGAGTTGAATCTGCTGATATAAAATTTATGAATTTCTAACATGGATTTCGTGATTTAATGAGAGTTGAAACTCAAATTTTTACAGTGTTTTCAATATTTTCAATGGTAAAATGAGGCGAAAATTCTTTTTTGAGTGAGACTAACTTTCAAGGCATCCACGCAAAGAACTCATCAAGCTGAATCTCCTGTTACTAAACTTTTAATTTTCAGACAATTATTTCATGAGTAAATTAGGGTTAAAATGTGAAATGTTGCTATTTTTCAAAGTTTTCAACTATAAATTCATCAAGAAATTTTTCCAAAGTCAAAGTTAGGTGTCATCGCAAAGACCTTGTTGAGTTGAATCTGCTGATATAAAATTTATGAATTTCTAACATGGATTTCGTGATTTAATGAGAGTTGAAACTCAAATTTTTACAGTGTTTTCAATATTTTCAATGGTAAAATGAGGCGAAAATTCTTTTTTGAGTGAGACTAACTTTCAAGGCATCCACGCAAAGAACTCATCAAGCTGAATCTCCTGTTACTAAACTTTTAATTTTCAGACAATTATTTCATGAGTAAATTAGGGTTAAAATGTGAAATTTTGCTATTTTTCAAAGTTTTCAACTATAAATTCATCAAGAAATTTTTCCAAAGTCAAAGTTAGGTATCATCGCAAAGACCTTGTTGAGTTGAATCTGCTGATATAAAATTTATGAATTTCTAACATGGATTTCGTGATTTAATGAGAGTTGAAACTCAAATTTTTACAGTGTTTTCAATATTTTCAATGGTAAAATGAGGCGAAAATTCTTTTTTGAGTGAGACTAACTTTCAAGGCATCCACGCAAAGAACTCATCAAGCTGAATCTCCTGTTACTAAACTTTTAATTTTCAGACAATTATTTCATGAGTAAATTAGGGTTAAAATGTGAAATGTTGCTATTTTTCAAAGTTTTCAACTATAAATTCATCAAGAAATTTTTCCAAAGTCAAAGTTAGGTGTCATCGCAAAGACCTTGTTGAGTTGAATCTGCTGATATAAAATTTATGAATTTCTAACATGGATTTCGTGATTTAATGAGAGTTGAAACTCAAATTTTTACAGTGTTTTCAATATTTTCAATGGTAAAATGAGGCGAAAATTCTTTTTTGAGTGAGACTAACTTTCAAGGCATCCACGCAAAGAACTCATCAAGCTGAATCTCCTGTTACTAAACTTTTAATTTTCAGACAATTATTTCATGAGTAAATTAGGGTTAAAATGTGAAATTTTGCTATTTTTCAAAGTTTTCAACTATAAATTCATCAAGAAATTTTTCCAAAGTCAAAGTTAGGTGTCATCGCAAAGACCTTGTTGAGTTGAATCTGCTGATATAAAATTTATGAATTTCTAACATGGATTTCGTGATTTAATGAGAGTTGAAACTCAAATTTTTACAGTGTTTTCAATATTTTCAATGGTAAAATGAGGCGAAAATTCTTTTTTGAGTGAGACTAACTTTCAAGGCATCCTCGCAAAGAACTCATCAAGCTGAATCTCCTGTTACTAAACTTTTAATTTTCAGACAATTATTTCATGAGTAAATTAGGGTTAAAATGTGAAATTTTGCTATTTTTCAAAGTTTTCAACTATAAATTCATCAAGAAATTTTTCCAAAGTCAAAGTTAGGTATCATCGCAAAGACCTTGTTGAGTTGAATCTGCTGATATAAAATTTATGAATTTCTAACATGGATTTCGTGATTTAATGAGAGTTGAAACTCAAATTTTTACAGTGTTTTCAATATTTTCAATGGTAAAATGAGGCGAAAATTCTTTTTTGAGTGAGACTAACTTTCAAGGCATCCACGCAAAGAACTCATCAAGCTGAATCTCCTGTTACTAAACTTTTAATTTTCAGACAATTATTTCATGAGTAAATTAGGGTTAAAATGTGAAATTTTGCTATTTTTCAAAGTTTTCAACTATAAATTCATCAAGAAATTTTTCCAAAGTCAAAGTTAGGTGTCATCGCAAAGACCTTGTTGAGTTGAATCTGCTGATATAAAATTTATGAATTTCTAACATGGATTTCGTGATTTAATGAGAGTTGAAACTCAAATTTTTACAGTGTTTTCAATATTTTCAATGGTAAAATGAGGCGAAAATTCTTTTTTGAGTGAGACTAACTTTCAAGGCATCCACGCAAAGAACTCATCAAGCTGAATCTCCTGTTACTAAACTTTTAATTTTCAGACAATTATTTCATGAGTAAATTAGGGTTAAAATGTGAAATGTTGCTATTTTTCAAAGTTTTCAACTATAAATTCATCAAGAAATTTTTCCAAAGTCAAAGTTAGGTGTCATCGCAAAGACCTTGTTGAGTTGAATCTGCTGATATAAAATTTATGAATTTCTAACATGGATTTCGTGATTTAATGAGAGTTGAAACTCAAATTTTTACAGTGTTTTCAATATTTTCAATGGTAAAATGAGGCGAAAATTCTTTTTTGAGTGAGACTAACTTTCAAGGCATCCACGCAAAGAACTCATCAAGCTGAATCTCCTGTTACTAAACTTTTAATTTTCAGACAATTATTTCATGAGTAAATTAGGGTTAAAATGTGAAATTTTGCTATTTTTCAAAGTTTTCAACTATAAATTCATCAAGAAATTTTTCCAAAGTCAAAGTTAGGTGTCATCGCAAAGACCTTGTTGAGTTGAATCTGCTGATATAAAATTTATGAATTTCTAACATGGATTTCGTGATTTAATGAGAGTTGAAACTCAAATTTTTACAGTGTTTTCAATATTTTCAATGGTAAAATGAGGCGAAAATTCTTTTTTGAGTGAGACTAACTTTCAAGGCATCCTCGCAAAGAACTCATCAAGCTGAATCTCCTGTTACTAAACTTTTAATTTTCAGACAATTATTTCATGAGTAAATTAGGGTTAAAATGTGAAATTTTGCTATTTTTCAAAGTTTTCAACTATAAATTCATCAAGAAATTTTTCCAAAGTCAAAGTTAGGTATCATCGCAAAGACCTTGTTGAGTTGAATCTGCTGATATAAAATTTATGAATTTCTAACATGGATTTCGTGATTTAATGAGAGTTGAAACTCAAATTTTTACAGTGTTTTCAATATTTTCAATGGTAAAATGAGGCGAAAATTCTTTTTTGAGTGAGACTAACTTTCAAGGCATCCACGCAAAGAACTCATCAAGCTGAATCTCCTGTTACTAAACTTTTAATTTTCAGACAATTATTTCATGAGTAAATTAGGGTTAAAATGTGAAATTTTGCTATTTTTCAAAGTTTTCAACTATAAATTCATCAAGAAATTTTTCCAAAGTCAAAGTTAGGTGTCATCGCAAAGACCTTGTTGAGTTGAATCTGCTGATATAAAATTTATGAATTTCTAACATGGATTTCGTGATTTAATGAGAGTTGAAACTCAAATTTTTACAGTGTTTTCAATATTTTCAATGGTAAAATGAGGCGAAAATTCTTTTTTGAGTGAGACTAACTTTCAAGGCATCCACGCAAAGAACTCATCAAGCTGAATCTCCTGTTACTAAACTTTTAATTTTCAGACAATTATTTCATGAGTAAATTAGGGTTAAAATGTGAAATTTTGCTATTTTTCAAAGTTTTCAACTATAAATTCATCAAGAAATTTTTCCAAAGTCAAAGTTAGGTATCATCGCAAAGACCTTGTTGAGTTGAATCTGCTGATATAAAATTTATGAATTTCTAACATGGATTTCGTGATTTAATGAGAGTTGAAACTCAAATTTTTACAGTGTTTTCAATATTTTCAATGGTAAAATGAGGCGAAAATTCTTTTTTGAGTGAGACTAACTTTCAAGGCATCCACGCAAAGAACTCATCAAGCTGAATCTCCTGTTACTAAACTTTTAATTTTCAGACAATTATTTCATGAGTAAATTAGGGTTAAAATGTGAAATTTTGCTATTTTTCAAAGTTTTCAACTATAAATTCATCAAGAAATTTTTCCAAAGTCAAAGTTAGGTGTCATCGCAAAGACCTTGTTGAGTTGAATCTGCTGATATAAAATTTATGAATTTCTAACATGGATTTCGTGATTTAATGAGAGTTGAAACTCAAATTTTTACAGTGTTTTCAATATTTTCAATGGTAAAATGAGGCGAAAATTCTTTTTTGAGTGAGACTAACTTTCAAGGCATCCACGCAAAGAACTCATCAAGCTGAATCTCCTGTTACTAAACTTTTAATTTTCAGACAATTATTTCATGAGTAAATTAGGGTTAAAATGTGAAATGTTGCTATTTTTCAAAGTTTTCAACTATAAATTCATCAAGAAATTTTTCCAAAGTCAAAGTTAGGTGTCATCGCAAAGACCTTGTTGAGTTGAATCTGCTGATATAAAATTTATGAATTTCTAACATGGATTTCGTGATTTAATGAGAGTTGAAACTCAAATTTTTACAGTGTTTTCAATATTTTCAATGGTAAAATGAGGCGAAAATTCTTTTTTGAGTGAGACTAACTTTCAAGGCATCCACGCAAAGAACTCATCAAGCTGAATCTCCTGTTACTAAACTTTTAATTTTCAGACAATTATTTCATGAGTAAATTAGGGTTAAAATGTGAAATTTTGCTATTTTTCAAAGTTTTCAACTATAAATTCATCAAGAAATTTTTCCAAAGTCAAAGTTAGGTATCATCGCAAAGACCTTGTTGAGTTGAATCTGCTGATATAAAATTTATGAATTTCTAACATGGATTTCGTGATTTAATGAGAGTTGAAACTCAAATTTTTACAGTGTTTTCAATATTTTCAATGGTAAAATGAGGCGAAAATTCTTTTTTGAGTGAGACTAACTTTCAAGGCATCCACGCAAAGAACTCATCAAGCTGAATCTCCTGTTACTAAACTTTTAATTTTCAGACAATTATTTCATGAGTAAATTAGGGTTAAAATGTGAAATTTTGCTATTTTTCAAAGTTTTCAACTATAAATTCATCAAGAAATTTTTCCAAAGTCAAAGTTAGGTATCATCGCAAAGACCTTGTTGAGTTGAATCTGCTGATATAAAATTTATGAATTTCTAACATGGATTTCGTGATTTAATGAGAGTTGAAACTCAAATTTTTACAGTGTTTTCAATATTTTCAATGGTAAAATGAGGCGAAAATTCTTTTTTGAGTGAGACTAACTTTCAAGGCATCCACGCAAAGAACTCATCAAGCTGAATCTCCTGTTACTAAACTTTTAATTTTCAGACAATTATTTCATGAGTAAATTAGGGTTAAAATGTGAAATTTTGCTATTTTTCAAAGTTTTCAACTATAAATTCATCAAGAAATTTTTCCAAAGTCAAAGTTAGGTGTCATCGCAAAGACCTTGTTGAGTTGAATCTGCTGATATAAAATTTATGAATTTCTAACATGGATTTCGTGATTTAATGAGAGTTGAAACTCAAATTTTTACAGTGTTTTCAATATTTTCAATGGTAAAATGAGGCGAAAATTCTTTTTTGAGTGAGACTAACTTTCAAGGCATCCACGCAAAGAACTCATCAAGCTGAATCTCCTGTTACTAAACTTTTAATTTTCAGACAATTATTTCATGAGTAAATTAGGGTTAAAATGTGAAATTTTGCTATTTTTCAAAGTTTTCAACTATAAATTCATCAAGAAATTTTTCCAAAGTCAAAGTTAGGTGTCATCGCAAAGACCTTGTTGAGTTGAATCTGCTGATATAAAATTTATGAATTTCTAACATGGATTTCGTGATTTAATGAGAGTTGAAACTCAAATTTTTACAGTGTTTTCAATATTTTCAATGGTAAAATGAGGCGAAAATTCTTTTTTGAGTGAGACTAACTTTCAAGGCATCCACGCAAAGAACTCATCAAGCTGAATCTCCTGTTACTAAACTTTTAATTTTCAGACAATTATTTCATGAGTAAATTAGGGTTAAAATGTGAAATTTTGCTATTTTTCAAAGTTTTCAACTATAAATTCATCAAGAAATTTTTCCAAAGTCAAAGTTAGGTGTCATCGCAAAGACCTTGTTGAGTTGAATCTGCTGATATAAAATTTATGAATTTCTAACATGGATTTCGTGATTTAATGAGAGTTGAAACTCAAATTTTTACAGTGTTTTCAATATTTTCAATGGTAAAATGAGGCGAAAATTCTTTTTTGAGTGAGACTAACTTTCAAGGCATCCACGCAAAGAACTCATCAAGCTGAATCTCCTGTTACTAAACTTTTAATTTTCAGACAATTATTTCATGAGTAAATTAGGGTTAAAATGTGAAATTTTGCTATTTTTCAAAGTTTTCAACTATAAATTCATCAAGAAATTTTTCCAAAGTCAAAGTTAGGTGTCATCGCAAAGACCTTGTTGAGTTGAATCTGCTGATATAAAATTTATGAATTTCTAACATGGATTTCGTGATTTAATGAGAGTTGAAACTCAAATTTTTACAGTGTTTTCAATATTTTCAATGGTAAAATGAGGCGAAAATTCTTTTTTGAGTGAGACTAACTTTCAAGGCATCCACGCAAAGAACTCATCAAGCTGAATCTCCTGTTACTAAACTTTTAATTTTCAGACAATTATTTCATGAGTAAATTAGGGTTAAAATGTGAAATTTTGCTATTTTTCAAAGTTTTCAACTATAAATTCATCAAGAAATTTTTCCAAAGTCAAAGTTAGGTGTCATCGCAAAGACCTTGTTGAGTTGAATCTGCTGATATAAAATTTATGAATTTCTAACATGGATTTCGTGATTTAATGAGAGTTGAAACTCAAATTTTTACAGTGTTTTCAATATTTTCAATGGTAAAATGAGGCGAAAATTCTTTTTTGAGTGAGACTAACTTTCAAGGCATCCACGCAAAGAACTCATCAAGCTGAATCTCCTGTTACTAAACTTTTAATTTTCAGACAATTATTTCATGAGTAAATTAGGGTTAAAATGTGAAATTTTGCTATTTTTCAAAGTTTTCAACTATAAATTCATCAAGAAATTTTTCCAAAGTCAAAGTTAGGTATCATCGCAAAGACCTTGTTGAGTTGAATCTGCTGATATAAAATTTATGAATTTCTAACATGGATTTCGTGATTTAATGAGAGTTGAAACTCAAATTTTTACAGTGTTTTCAATATTTTCAATGGTAAAATGAGGCGAAAATTCTTTTTTGAGTGAGACTAACTTTCAAGGCATCCACGCAAAGAACTCATCAAGCTGAATCTCCTGTTACTAAACTTTTAATTTTCAGACAATTATTTCATGAGTAAATTAGGGTTAAAATGTGAAATTTTGCTATTTTTCAAAGTTTTCAACTATAAATTCATCAAGAAATTTTTCCAAAGTCAAAGTTAGGTGTCATCGCAAAGACCTTGTTGAGTTGAATCTGCTGATATAAAATTTATGAATTTCTAACATGGATTTCGTGATTTAATGAGAGTTGAAACTCAAATTTTTACAGTGTTTTCAATATTTTCAATGGTAAAATGAGGCGAAAATTCTTTTTTGAGTGAGACTAACTTTCAAGGCATCCACGCAAAGAACTCATCAAGCTGAATCTCCTGTTACTAAACTTTTAATTTTCAGACAATTATTTCATGAGTAAATTAGGGTTAAAATGTGAAATTTTGCTATTTTTCAAAGTTTTCAACTATAAATTCATCAAGAAATTTTTCCAAAGTCAAAGTTAGGTGTCATCGCAAAGACCTTGTTGAGTTGAATCTGCTGATATAAAATTTATGAATTTCTAACATGGATTTCGTGATTTAATGAGAGTTGAAACTCAAATTTTTACAGTGTTTTCAATATTTTCAATGGTAAAATGAGGCGAAAATTCTTTTTTGAGTGAGACTAACTTTCAAGGCATCCACGCAAAGAACTCATCAAGCTGAATCTCCTGTTACTAAACTTTTAATTTTCAGACAATTATTTCATGAGTAAATTAGGGTTAAAATGTGAAATTTTGCTATTTTTCAAAGTTTTCAACTATAAATTCATCAAGAAATTTTTCCAAAGTCAAAGTTAGGTGTCATCGCAAAGACCTTGTTGAGTTGAATCTGCTGATATAAAATTTATGAATTTCTAACATGGATTTCGTGATTTAATGAGAGTTGAAACTCAAATTTTTACAGTGTTTTCAATATTTTCAATGGTAAAATGAGGCGAAAATTCTTTTTTGAGTGAGACTAACTTTCAAGGCATCCACGCAAAGAACTCATCAAGCTGAATCTCCTGTTACTAAACTTTTAATTTTCAGACAATTATTTCATGAGTAAATTAGGGTTAAAATGTGAAATTTTGCTATTTTTCAAAGTTTTCAACTATAAATTCATCAAGAAATTTTTCCAAAGTCAAAGTTAGGTGTCATCGCAAAGACCTTGTTGAGTTGAATCTGCTGATATAAAATTTATGAATTTCTAACATGGATTTCGTGATTTAATGAGAGTTGAAACTCAAATTTTTACAGTGTTTTCAATATTTTCAATGGTAAAATGAGGCGAAAATTCTTTTTTGAGTGAGACTAACTTTCAAGGCATCCACGCAAAGAACTCATCAAGCTGAATCTCCTGTTACTAAACTTTTAATTTTCAGACAATTATTTCATGAGTAAATTAGGGTTAAAATGTGAAATTTTGCTATTTTTCAAAGTTTTCAACTATAAATTCATCAAGAAATTTTTCCAAAGTCAAAGTTAGGTATCATCGCAAAGACCTTGTTGAGTTGAATCTGCTGATATAAAATTTATGAATTTCTAACATGGATTTCGTGATTTAATGAGAGTTTTTAATGCAATAAATTAAATAATTATTTTTAATGTATTTAATATATTGATTAAATAAAAATTTTTAATGGAAACGCAGATGAAAGGATAAATTCAGATCAATGCAGTCTATTCAAAATCATCGTATTCAACCATTAAGTCAGTATAGATGTTCTCTAATTCTTTGGCAATATAACAGGCAAAAGCATAGACATCAATATTGATTAAAACGATATTGCGCTGCATAAAAATTGCCTGATTGTAAAGAAAATGGAAATAATTAATAACTCGATCAATATGCCAAATTACTTCCCCTTGGTTATATTCAAATAAATGGAAAAGTGATGATGTGTTATCATTAACGGGACGATAAATTTCGTAAATATAAGTAATTCTATAATTTTCATCCATCCCTATTCTCTCCAGATCATTTCTATACGATGAAAACATGCGTTCGAATACCGTGTAAAAGCAACGAAATTCCGGCAGAACCTGTATTTCAATGAAAAAATATTTGAAAATTACTATTTGATCTAAAGGGCAAAAAGAACAGAAATATTGCTCAGTACATGAGCTGTTTATTAGAAAGTAACTATTTTAGATAAATTGAAACAAACAAAAGTGAGTGGAATGAAATCGGATATGAAAATGTAAATTAGATAACAATTTTCGTTAATCAGGGTTAAAAATTAAATTTTGACTTTTTTGAATGTTTTCTAACAATGTTTAACTCTTAACTCTCAATTGGAAAATTTGCATCAGAATCAAAAAATCAAATATAGAAAATTTAATGAAATTCAAATGAAACAACGAATAACTATTCAAAATCATCAACATCATCCATCAACTCCTCGAAGAGGTTTCGCATGTCTTTTGCTATTTCTGCTACAAATTCGTAGACATGCGAATTGATGGAAACAATATCCTCATCCTTTAAAAGTGCCTGTTGATAGAGCAAATAAAGATAATCCAAAACTCGACGAAAATGCCAAGTTACCTCGCCATGTCTGTATCGGAATAAATGGAATTCAGCTGTCAATTCATCATGGATGGGTTGGTTGAATTCATAAATAATGGTTATGAGAGAATTCTCATCCATGCCTATGTCCTGCAACTCCTCTTTGTGAAAGACAAAAATACAATTCATGACTAAATAAAACGAACGATACAAATTAATGCCCTGTAATAAAATGAAAGAAACAAATGAAAATTACTATCTATTCATGTACTAATGATGTTGATTGGAGGACTTTATTTAATGGTCTGTCAAACTATTCAATCATTACTAAACGAAATGCAAATCAAATCTGGTTTTTATTGGACTTTTTCAAGTAACTGAAATTAGATTTATATATCTCGACGTCGACGTCGTTTTGGCTTTGGAATGGGTTTTTCTTTTTCAACAACATTTTTTGCTTGAATATTTTGTTTCTTTGTATCTTCGGATGATGGTTCACCAATATCGATTCGAACCTCATCATCATATTCTTTGCATGAATGCATGAAAAGTGCGATCTCATCATCGGCTGCATATTGACAATATTTGCATGTCTTTATCAGCAGCAAATAAGAAGAAAAAAATTTAGAACATCTAGTGAAAGTAATTTATCAAAGACAAATGACATAATAAACGAAGCTGATTGAAGCTCAAATGCTGGATTAAATACGAAAAGAAAGTTTTGAAAACTTTCATTGAGAAACCTCGAAGTTGACTTCAATTACTGACCGACTGACTCAACTTACTCAACAGATTTGGTTGATGTGTTAGATTGATTGTGGAAAATACGGTAAAAAGAAGGTAAAAAAGTAGAGGATAAAGTGTTAGACAAATTTGTTGAGAAAAGCTTCTTTAAAAAGTAATGTTTAATTTTAAACCTCGAAGTTGATCTCAATTACTGACTGACTAACTCAACTGACTCGACTAAATCGACTAACTCGACTAACTTTAACTGTTTTCAGTCTTTCTGAAATTTTCAGATTGAGTAGTTGACAATATATTGAAAAGACGATAAAAAAGTAGTGCATAAAGTGTTGGATAATTTTGTTGACAAAAGTCTCTTTAAAAAGTAATGTTTGATTTGGGTGATGTGTTAGATTGTTTGTTGGCAATACGGTAAAAAGAAGGTAAAAAAGTAGTGGATAAAGGGAATGACTATAAGTCGACTAAGTCTATTTTCATTAATTATTAACCAACTGACTCGACTAACTCGACTAACGAATTTTTTTTCAGATATTTTCAACTCTCTAACTATGTCTGTTAGTGCAGATAATTTTAAAAAGATGAAAAAGATCCAAGCAAGCACTGAATTTGAATGTCTGGACAAATTATCAAAATCTCAAGATACAATCACGTATATATCTCTGAAGCTGGTTAGTTTGATTCACATGATAACTAATAATTTTGCTTTCTTTTTCTTATTCAGTGTAATAATTTATAGACGATCAGATTTTTCTTGTGGATATTGACAAATTTTGATGATCTCAAGAAGATACAGAAATAGGAGAACCATGAAGCATCTATCACTTTCCTTTATATAATTTGTATTGCATTGATCAAGAAATACCACTCGATAAAATGCAAAATACTTTTTTGAGAAACGTAGGAAAACTTTACCCTATGAATAGTGAATATAATGGTAAGTGCTTCTCCACCTTTAGCTATAATGAGCCTACCGAGATAATTCCACTTTTGAGCGCTGATAGCTTTTGAATCCTTCACAAAATTTTAATCAAGTACCATTTAGCAATATCAGTTGTTTTTGAAACAAAACAAAATTTTCTGATCGCAGAATCCATAGGTATGCAACCATTATCTTAAGACTATCATTATTCCACGACCAACTCGACTAACTCAACTAACTGGCCTGACTTGCACTGTTTTCAGTCTTTCTCATGAAATTTTTAGATTGTGTGGTTGACAATAAGGTGAAAAGACGATAAAAAAGTAGTGGATAAAGTGTTGGACAATTTTGTTGAGAAAAGTCTATTTAAAAAGTAATGTTTAATTTAGACCCCGAAGTTGGCTTACCGACTGACTCGACTAACTCGACTAACTTTAACTGTTTTCAGTCTTTCTGAAATTTTCAAATTGAGTGGTTGACAATATATTGAAAAGACGATAAAAAAGTAGTGGATAAAGTATTTGATAATTTTGTTGACA
The DNA here is from genome assembly GCF_039701765.1 of Tetranychus urticae. NCBI lineage: Eukaryota > Metazoa > Arthropoda > Arachnida > Trombidiformes > Tetranychidae > Tetranychus > Tetranychus urticae. The sequence continues at coordinate 3,995,581 of NC_142958.1, read as the reverse complement.
AAAGTCTCTTTAAAAAGTAATGTTTGATTTGGGTGATTTGGTTGATGTGTTAGATTGTGTGTGGACAATACGGTAAAAAGAAAGTAAAAAAGTAGTGGATAAAGTGAATGACTTTAAGTCGACTTAGTCTATTTTAATTATTGACCAACTGACTCGACTTAATCGCCTAACGAATTTTTTTCAGATATTTTCAACTCTCTAACTATGTCTGTTAGTGCAGATAAATTCAAAAAGATGAAAAAGATCTAAGCAAGCACTGAATTTGAATGTCTTGACAAATTAACAAAATCTCAAGATACAATCACGTATATATCTCTGAAGCTGGTTATTATGATTCAAATGATAACTAACAATTTTGCTTTTCTTTTCTTATTCAGTGTAGTAATTTATAGACGATCAGATTGTTCACATTGTTCATTGTAATTGAAAAATTTTGATGATCGTAAGAAAGATACAGAAATAGGAGAACCATGCAGCATCTATCACTTTCCTTTACATAATTTGCATCGCATTAATCAAGAAATACCACTCGATAAAAAGCAAATACATTTTTGAAAAACGTAGGAAAACTTTACCCTATGAATAGTGAATATAATGGTAAGTGATTGAGTGGTTGACAATACGATGAAAAGACGATAAAAAAGTAGTGGATAAAGTGTTGGACAATTTTGTTGAGAAAAGTCTATTTAAAAAGTTATGATTTATTTTAGAGACTAAAGTTGACTTAGATTACTGATCGAACTGACCGACTAACTTTTACTGTTTTCAATCTTTCTATTCAAATCTAATTGAAATTTGAAGGTATCTTCAATTACTCCATATTTTCGTTCTTATGTCTCTAAAAGTTCATCAAGTCACAACTCTCAGCGAAAAAATGACTTAAACTTACCATGTTTACTGGCATGTTTGTTGTTGGGTAAGTTTGGCTGAGTTGATAATCAAAGGTGAACCAAGTGATGGTAATATGAAAAATTGTTGAGAGATGAACTCTTGATAATTGGCGCCGACAACCAAAATAAATGAATTCTCCCTGATTCAAGTGGTGGATGAAAGTGATGGACGATCTAGTTGACAATTTTGTTGAGAAAGTCTCTTTAAAAAGTGATGATGTTTGATTTGGTTGATTTAGATATGGAAACTCGTAAATTTATTTTTGAAGTGAATCGTAAATTAATGACAAATTAATGACAAATTAATGATTTCTCAAATCAATTTCAAGATAGCTCAATTGTTGGCAACAATGAAAAACAATTTTTAATTAAATTAGATTGCTAACAATGTTTGAGCTAAATTACTGGTCCAACAATGAAACATCAACCAAAATCTACATTTTTCCCAGTCTGAATTTTCATGAGATTCATTCTCAGAGGTCATGAGATTCTGAGGTTAGGTTTCCTATTTTTCGTCGTTGTAGTTGAATCAGGGCTTTGAGACGGTGTAATTTTTTTTCTTAGAACCCGCTCAGTTTGGCCACAATTTTGACGCAAAAATTTGATACTTTGACTTTATATATTGTATAGATTAACATTAATATGTAGATATAAATGAATATAAAACGAAAGGTACAATTTAATGTATTAACTGAACAAGTCCAATGCTAATCAAAATTCAAAACATGTCAAAGCAAAAGGCAGAGAAAAAAAGGTTTGGAGAAACAAGCAAATTGTATTAAAAAGGTTTCCACTCTTCATCTAATTTTCATCTTGATCCAGCCATTAATTTAAAGTAAATTAGATTGTATGTTGATTAGTTAGTTAGTTAGTTGAGTTAGGAAAAACATTAAGTATCGTCCTGATCATCTTCATGGGAAAGCATGATGATGATGATGGCAATGAAAATGAAAACAGCAATTATAAATCTACTTCTAACCAGAAGATAACATGGAAAGATTGATTGTATTAAGACTCACAATGTAAATGATAAGTGGTTGACTGTTATTTTTTGGCTCTTCATTAAAACACACACACACAGTGATAGTGAAGAGACACACAATTAATCAATTTACATTTCATTGGACGGTAGAGCAAAAAATCGAACCCAAAACCTGAACCTTTAACAATCAACTCAATGATATATTGATTGTCTTTTTACAGGTTACAATCATTAAAATTGTTATAAATGAAAGGGCAATTTAAAAGGTTAAACTTGTCAATTAGATATTTTTGTTTTCCTATCAAATATGATTAAAACAGTGAAAGCAATTGCATTTTGTCCATCATTTATTACCTTTCAACTTTAACCAACTTTCATCAACCTTAATCAACTTTTATCATTACAATGTTCAACTTGACAGAGTTGTTAATTAACTTGGTCAATCCATTTATCAATGTTTCGGCGCAAAGCATTCAGTAAGATTTGAAAGGAAAAGGTTTCAATATTTTTGTTAACTTGATAGCAATCGCTCAAATTTTTTAGTCGAATTTTGTTGCCTTTATTAACAACAGTATTTAACAAGTCCGGGTCTGGGTCACAACCTTTTCAAGTTTGGGACATTTGTTCGGGTCTGAGACAAATCAATTTAGAACAATTTTTCTTATGAAGAAATAAACTTTCAATGGTATTTTTGCTTTTCCAAATTGATAATTTGCACTAATCATAAGGTTCGTTTTTGATTTTGTTGCTGATTGGCCTAAGTCCATCTTGTGTATCTAACAATGAATTCATCTTGAGAAGTTCCAAAATACCTTCACACCGTAAATCAATATACATGTATTGTAGACAAGAATTAATTCCTTGAGAAGTATAAAAAAATCCTATTCTTGATAACTTGTCCACTCTGGGCTATCTGCGAGTCAAAGCCAACATGGCTTTTTTTAATCAAGATTAAGATAGCTATTTCTAGCTTTTTAGGATAAAATATTAGGTATCCAAGAAAGTTCGTTCGTTTTTTTCAAAGCTCGAGTACAGTCGATGATTTTTAGGCGAAAAATTCAGTTTTTGTGGATATTTTTTTCACTAATGATAGAGAATTTTGCAAGCTTCAATCCGGTATAATTTTCAAAATGATCAGCATTGCAATAAATTATGAATTAACAATTTAAATTGATCAACTTTTTACTGATTTTATTGTGATCGGATTAAATCATAATAAGAATAATTTCTTTAATTGCAATTCAGAAAAAATCAACTGTATCAGATAGCTGATAGTCTATTGCATATTTTTTCAAAATTTCGAGGCTTCAAATAAACTAATTAAGCAATTAATAAAATTTGAACACAGAAAATTTCAATTTTTCTGCAAAACTCAATGTTAAAATTACATTGAAAAGCTCAATTTAATGGTGAAAAATTAGATTTACATCAAAAATTGTGCTTCTATGGAATTTCAACGTTAAATTAACTTTTGCTGTTATTTGATTAATTAATTAATTAGTTTATCTGAGGCCTTGAAATTTTGTACAAATATTCTATAAACTATCAGCTATCTGATGCAGTTGATTTTTTCTGAATCGCGATTAAAGAAATTATTTGAATCATGATTTATTCCGACCCAAAAAATTTGTTAAAAAGTTGATTAAATTGAATTGTTAATTCACAATTTATTTTAATGCTGACCGATTTGAAAATTATACTGGATTAAAGCTAAATAAATTTTCTATCATTTGGTAAAAAAATAATTCCAAAAAAGTAATTTTCTGCCTAAAAATTATCGACTGTACTCAAGCTTTGAAAAAAACGATTGAACTTTCTTGGTTACCTAATATTTCTTTCTTAATTTCTTATGAAAGTTTTTATTGACTTTAGGTCAAAAATATTAGAAACCTGAATTTAACTTTTGATTTTGATATGAAAATAACGGGACCGGCTTTTTCCATCACTTTTCAATCTCTCTCTCATGGATACAGTATTTAGTACTGGCCAACGGAACCTTAATATTTTTGTAAATGTAACGGTGGCGAAAAGCCTTTTAAAAGTGGTGGAAAAAGTGTCTCAAGATAACAAATTAATAAAGAAATGAAATCGGAAGAAAAAACAAAAATAATTGCTGATTATCAACGCTTTTTTTCAAGATTGTCGATGAATTGTTCGATAAACTCTTCCTGTGGAAAGACCACTTTTTTCATTCGTTTGTTAACATACTCAAAGTATCGAGATTTTTCTTCGATCAGTTCTCTTTTTACTTTTATATTTTCCAATTCTTTATCGTTCAATTTCAATTTCGTTATTGAGAATTCCTATTCTGTTGTTGGGTTCGGTAAATTTGCAGTAAGCTTTTATCATTAACTTGACGGAGCTGTTAATTAACTTGGTCAATCAATTTATCAATGTATTCTGTGTGATTTGAAAGGAAAAGTTTCGAATATTTTTGTTAACTTAATCGCAATCAATCAAAATTTTGAGTAATTTTTGTGTTTAAATTGTTAACTTGACTTACTTGTATTACATTGTAAGTTGATTAAAGTTTTAAAAGCTCATCATTCACAGTTTGGTGATCAAGTTAATCCAATAAAAAGACACCATTTTCAATATTAAACTCATCATTGTATTTTTGTAATTATTGGCAATTGCAAGTTATCAATTGTTGAGACTCATGCTGAGACACATTTTGTACGGATATTGAAAGAGATAAATAATAAAGAGACACAAAAAAATAATCAAAAGGTAAATGTTTACCTTTTCAGTCAGGAAATTGGTTCATCAGAAGGAATTGAAACGCAGACTAAATCAAGATTAATTGTTTCAATTTGATATTTTCATTTTCATTATCAAACCTTTATTAATTTTGATTCTCATATTGGATAAACTTTGATTACTTTTCGTCATAAGTGTTTTCATATGCAAATGCTTGCCTTCAATCAGTTTAAAAGTTGGTCAAAACACATTCATTACTGGACCGTTATCATAATGGTTAGTGAATATAAATCATTAAGGAAACTCAATATCATTATTGAAAATGAATGGGAAATGATTAAATTGAAAGACAATAAGTGATCAGGAAGTTGCTTTAAAGACTATTTTCAATCTCAAATCCGGTTCACTCAAAATTGAAAGTTTAATCAACAATCGAGTAATTAATTAGAATGTGAAAGAAAATTTTCTGGTTCATTTTTGGGTTAATGATGATTTGCATAATTAGCTCACCTCTCTATCATTGATGAACCATTCAAGGTAGGCCGGTGGGTGCGAGGGTTCAGTTGAACAATTAACTTGTAAAATGGTTCCAATTGAATAAATGGATGAGAAACCAGTGATTGAAGGTGATCTCAAGATTGAGTGTGAATCTGAATCAGGGAAACTCTCTGAGGTAACTGGATAATCAGTGTCAAGTGAATGATGATGAGGTGTCTGTGATGATGGGGAAGGGTGAAGATGATGTCCATGATGATGTTCATTTTCATGTTCACTTTGTTCATTGGTTGAATCAAAGGTTGAGTAGGAAGATGAGGATGAAGAAGAAGATGGACTTTTCTCTTCGATAATCAGTTCCTTGTAGGTTACACCATAAATGGTTGTGAACAAAGCTTCACAACTGATAATAAGATCACCGTTGGATATTGAAGTGGACTTGAGGGGAAAGGTCAAAGTGGTTAAAGAAAGGTAAAGTCCATCAATATCTCGGGTTGAACTAATGGATTGTATAAGACGAGATGAAGGGTCAACCTAAAGGTGAGAGAAGAGACAAAAAGATAAATTAAATAACTTGATAAACAATTGAGATTTGGGTTTCACTTGATCATGATTTATTATTAATAATAAAGGTTACAAAAACGCGGAAACAATGATGATGATTAGAGACACTCTTTTGATTAATAAATCAATAGATAAATACAAAATGAACAATCAAGAAAGCTTTCAATGAGGAATAAAAATCAACACAATTGTAATAATTAACCTTTCACTTGTGATTTTACTCTACTAATGTTGACTTTCACTTAATTTTATTTCAACCATTGCAAGTTAATTTTATTGCTATTGATTCATTGGGTTGATTGATTAAATCTTTCAACGTTTACGGTCCAAACTGTAAATAAAATTATCCAACAACAAACAATTACCATCATTATTTACCTGACCAATCATTATTGTTGTTTAACTGTCGCAAGTTTGACACAAAATGAGTTAATTGAGTTGATAAAAAAAGCGAATAATCAAAATGATCAATAAACTGGTCAATAGCTGGAAACTGGTTAAAGAAATGACCAGAAAAAAATGATTCTGAAGAATCAATCCCAAAATTAGGATTCCCTTGAAAAAATATTTCAACTCCCAGCATTCAATGTTGCTTTCATAATTGGTTAAGATGAGTTAGTAGACTGGAACAGTCTCACGTAATTTGAATAAATTAAGCTGAAATTTAACCTTTTTTTAATGTTAACCTAAATCAATTTTAATTGTGGTTAAGGGTTGACAATCAAAGCTCATTGTAACTTTTCTTATTTTCTGTTGTTTTTTCTGTTGTTCCCTGGACTTATCAATCTTTTTGTTTAACTTGATTAATATTTCAATTGAATTAATGTTTCCCCTGAAATGGAGTACAAATTAACCGTTAAATGATTATCATTATAAAAGTTACAAAATAAATTATCATTTTTACTCCAATTTTGTAAAAGGCAAGTTTCGGTTAATATTGTAAATTATTTAGACTCAAGAGAAATGGTAAATTATAAATTCATGGAATCATATTAATGTCTTTTTTTCCTCCTCATCTCAGCTTCCAATCATCAATAATATTAACTGTTAATTCATGATTATTATTGTTATCAGAATCTTTGAACAAGCAAATTGTTGTTCCTGTAGCTGGAAGTTTGAAAAAACCAGAGTAAATTGAAAGGTTAATCAAATGAACCTTTCCTATCAACATTAAGATAACTTTTAAATTCTGGTTTTTTTTCTAGCTTCTTCTTCTTCATCTGCTTTTAACTGAATTTACCTGTTTAAATTAAATGAATCGATGCTTTTATGCAAATTGATTTTCACTATTTACCAACAATTACCAATGAAATTAAACAGTAAAGTTGAGTGAAAAATGTTGAGTAAAAACAATAACAGAAATCAAAATAACTCCAAATGATAAATGTTGATTTAAAACACAGGTTTGAAGAAATGTTAATATCAAGATGTTAACATTGTTAAGTCAATTTGAAATGAACGAATCTGAAAATGCTCAAAATGATAATCGACTTTGAAATTGCTTTAATCATCGGTAAACATGATTGGACTTAATTATGCAAAGTTTGATGTCAAAGGCAAGATTGCCATTTCCATCAAATGTTGCTTTGAAGCCAGAAAATTGTGAATCAATAAAGTCAAGAAGTCTCAAAATCTGATGAAAATGTTAAATATTGAATCAACTTTTGAGATTTTGGTATCATTTCGAGAAACGTGAAAACTATTCAAATTTAAGCACAAAATCAATATCGACAGGTAATAATAATGATAACAGAATCATTAATGAACAAGATTGATTAAAATTGTAATGATTTGTTGAGATTGCATGGGTATAAGGTGAGCTTGACAGACAAATAATACAAAAGAAGAAGAAGAAGAAGAAGATGAAGAAGAAAGATAGAGAATCAAGATTAAGGTTCCTGGCTAAATAAGGCCTGAAATAAGGTCCAATTAGGTAACTCAATGAGCCAACAAGATGACCATTGAAGGGAGGGAAGAAAAGATTTACGGTTCAAAGTTTTACTTTTCCTACTAACCTTTTCCCAAAGGTAACATAAGCAAGAAAAAAAAGTACGAGAAAAAAGTGTTTCCAAATCACTAACATTTTCCCTTTAATATATGTACAACTAACTCGTACTTTAATGTAGCTTTCCATCAAAATGTATGTTTAATTTGTATTTTGTCAGCTTTTTACGGTTTCTTAACAAATAATACAATCAATGGGTTGAAACAAATGATCTATCACAACCTTTCCTGCATTTGGTTCAACATGTAAATCTCATGCAGAACCGTTTCAATAGCATTTGTCTGGGAAGTTATTTAGTAAATTTTTGGGGTTTGCTTGAGATTTCAGATTTTGTATCAATTTTTGTCTTTCATTCAATCGTTTAAACCTTTAAGGTAGCTTAGCTTTGTAATTACATTTCATCTAGTTTGGCTGTAAACCTGATCTTTATTCCTGGCTATTTGGTTAATTGTTACTTAAATTAACGTAATTAGATGAGGAATAATTGAGTGAAAAATGTGTCATAAGCTGTAACAAGAGTTAACTTGATAATGATTAATTTTATGTTATGCTTGACTAAAAGGATGAACGAATAATTATGTTAAGTTACATTTGAAAAACTAGCTTTGGGCAAGAATCGTTATTAACTTTCATGTAATATTTTAAGAAACAGATTTTGTTACAGAATCAGGGTGAAAATGTGATTCTATGTAACTCATTTCAAACATTTCAATAGCTCAGGTGAGGGAGAAAAATGTAACAAAAAATATTTGATTGATTTTTGATGTTGATTGGGAAAAACAATTCAAGTACCAGATCGGTTGATGTCTAGATTGATGCTCCAATTGAGATACCAAATAAAACCAGAAAACTCTTTGCTGTTTATGCACAGCCAGTCATTAACCGATCACATTAATTGACTTTAGCTTTGGATACAAATGACTGTCGATGAATTTTTACAGCCAATTCATATGATCTTATCTGAAATGTCTGATCCTAACTGTGTGAGTGTTTAAGGCTGAAAGGTTTCATTGTCTTCATCTAGATATTCATTAACCAGCTTATGCAAGTTTAGGTAATCAAATTTTACCTCATCACTGCATAACTAAACAAGTCAATCACTGTTTATCCTCATAAATCGCTAGGCTTACCTTTTTATCATTGATAAACCAAGCTATTAACATGGGAGGCTTTGATGGTCCACCAATACAAGTCAAGTTGATTGTATCATGAATATTATAATGCTCTTGAAGTCCAAATACTTTTAAATGCGATGTCGGTGAAACTGTGAGAAAAGATTTAAAAAGGAATCAAAATTTTTGGTCAATTTTAAAATACTTTCAGTAAAATGACTGAACGGAGTTGAAAAGTGTGAAAAGGCAAGAGCTAAATGTTTTCTTAGCTAAATTTTCAGGTTTCTTGACAATTAGATGTCATTTAATGTGCTGATGAATTTAAAAGCATATTTTGTTGAGTTTATCTGTAAACTGAAAGTTTGGATCAGGAAAACCTGCTGGGAATCAATTTGAATGTAAAATGAATGTAAGGGAATAAAATTGTTTCTTATTCTTGATCTTTCCTTGGGTTGATCAGTAGTACAATATTTATTATTATCAGTTTACTCTATCAGATCAATTGCTGTTTATGAATTCTGAACATGCAAGGTTAGAGATGATTCTTGTAAGTTGAAATGTTTGATTATATCAGCAACAATTTTTACATTCAACCCAACAATTCAAACTGACCATTCAATCTCTAATTTGGTTAAAAAAATAGAAACCAAATTTAAACCTTAACTCTAAATTGGATTGAAGTCAACATGTTGGTAATGGACTTGTAACTTTGCTTTGTTTCTGGTTATTATTGGTTACAAATGTTTCCTTTTCTGGTTCAATCTTAATATTGATTAACCATTTAATGGTCAACTTTTTAATGATAAATGATTGTTAACGGATCGTCTTTTAATTGAAAATCTTGTACAGCTTTTAATGGATAAACTCATTGGACTAATTATGACAAAAAAACCATCAAAATTAAGCTCAACTTGAAGTAGTCGGAATAATAATTATCATCACAGATCAAGTACATAATTAATTCCATAATTATTTCAAAATGATTCTCAATATCAATTGTTCCAGATTGATAATTATCAAGATTAATTACAACTCAATGATAGTAACAATAGGTGGTTGAACCAGTCACTATTGAATCACAGGCTAAAAGATCAGTTTCAATGAGAATCAATGGCAAAATTGAAATAAGATCAAGATTTTTTATAATTTTGTGATCGGTTCAGAGTAAAAACATTGACAATTATTGACTGACGATTGAGTTTGGGTTGAATTTGCAAAGCTAAACAAGTTTCCAAAAATGTTGAATTCATATTGGCTGATAACATTTGTTTTTGTTGTAAAATAAACAATTTGATTGAAACAAAATGAAACAAATTGTTTGCTGATTGTTTGACAATTCAATGCACACATGAGGTAAACATAAAAAAGGAACCCAAAAGCACCAATTGAAAAGATCAACTGAAATCAACGAGAAAATAGTCAATTTTTTTCTTCTCCTTTGCACCAAAAAAAAGCCATTTCAGGCTGAGAGTGAATCATTATCATTAACTTGTACAATTATATTGTGAATTGAACCGTTATTGAAGTCAAATTGATTACCAAACAATTAAATGGTAAGAAGAGAGAAAGAAAAAAATGGTTTAGAAAAGGAAGAAAAAAGAAACTCAATTTTGCAGATTTTTATCATTTTTCCCTCTTCTCTTATTCCTTGGATGATAATAATCATAATGCCTTTGGGTTATCAACTATCATGTTAACCAGGGAGGGAATAACAGCATTTGCAGGTAATAAACAGATATTAGATTCAATCAATCAATTGAACAATTTAAATTGGAGTCAAGATCACTTGTTCAAGAGTTGTTCAGGATTAGGTTGGATTGCTTCAGGTAAAATTGTGAACAAAATTAACAAACAATTTAATCTAAAAAAATTTAAATTGAGCTCAACAACCAATATAAGATGATTGGCAAAATTAACTCTTGCCATTGTTTGCCAATGTAACAAAGCATTTCAATAAACTGATGATTTGTCAATTGTTTCATCTGTTTTAAAAGGTATCAATGATTAGCAAATAACGGTGGCAATTAACTCCAATTGAACAATCAAATGTAACAATTGAAATTGTAAACTAAAAAACTGAAAACGTCAATCTAATTGAGTCGACGAGTAAACATTGAAAAAATGAAAACACTTGTAATAATAGTAAAATCTGATTCTTTAAATTGAGATTAAATTGAAACAAAATCAATTGATTGATTTGATGAATGAAAATTGATGAAAAGTGGGAATCTTTTCTGGTTAACCTTTTGCTCAGCAAAATAGTTGAATCTTTACATTAACAATCCATTTTCACCAGTTTCTCATCATTACCAGTTTCAACGTTTTCACTGGATTGGTTGGTGATAACAATCATGTTACTCAAGATGATAATCATGAGAATGGAAAGTTAAATTGATTGAAGGTCAAATTAATGATTGGAGCGACCACTTGTCAATTAACGGGTAAAAACAACGAAAACAATAGCCAGTAGAACCTTTGAGGGGAAAAATGATGTTGAAGATGAAATAATTTTTGCGAGTTTACCCTTCAAATGGAAACACTATTTTTGGGTTCTTCTGTTTTTATCGATCAGATCAAGGTTAATTCAGGGAAGGACATGAAGGTTGCCAAAAAGTGGGCCAAAAAAAGAGGAAAATTTGGGGAGAAAAAAGAGAATGGATGAAATGAAAAGTATTGGAATGAGAAAAAGAAACCCTTTTTTCTTTGGGTTACTTTTATCCTTTTGGGTTTCCTTTTTCTTGTACCTGACAGTTAAACAGTTGGTAAACAGTTTTACTTGATTCTGATACAAAAACTTTTCTCTCATCCAGTTTTAATCATCCCTTATCATCCTTAATTCACTCACCAATATAATATCAGTTTTGACTTGGAGGACAGTTAATCCTATTAGCTAATCTGGTTCCTGTTAAATCAGATGATTTGCTTTTTCCGTCTCAATTTCTGTTTTAAAATTGTAATCTTTACAATTGCACAGCTAAGGTAAATTGAATGGTGAAATAGTTCAATCAGAATTATCAGATAACTTATTATCAATTGTATTTTGTTGTAAAGATCAGTGTAAACAGTTTGATGGGAAAACAAATTGCATTTGAAATCGATTGATAGAGAGAGATAGAAATTTCAAATTCTAGTCTTGAGTTTGTTTTTGGTGGGTAATGCTGATGATACTTTAATGGTGCAGTGTTTAATACACTGATAATATATGATGTGACAATTAACTATCACCAAATGAATGATCATAGTTAATCAAGTTGATTGAGAGGAAAGTAAAAAGCAACAAAACTGGATAAAGCTAGGCAACTCTTTAGGCTGTCAAATCTTATTAGAATCTTGGGTGTCTTACTCAATCTTGCAGGATTAAATTAACATGTCCAAAGCATTTGGTTACCTGTAAATGAAAGCTAGACAACATTTATCATCTCAACTAATGAGTACAACAAATAATAGGCTATACATCATGATTAACAATTAAAAATGATAACTTGCGCCACATTAGTAAACAATTTGCTTCCATTGGACTATTGACAACAAATTTCATTCCGGGCTCAATTTTGGCTGATATTTGCAATTCAATAGCTGGAAAGATATTTCTTGAATGATTAAATATCATTGATTTTGTTGTATTATCCAAGTTACCAGTGAAAAGGTATAACAATCGGTATAATCATCGATAATAACGATTCATCTGGTAAATGTAAATTCTTTCCATCTATAAATAAATTTTGTTCCTTTCAATGTTTACTTTTGTCTTTTTACAAGTCTTCAAATGGCGTTGAACAAATGGTTATTCATATATTGTCCAGTTAATAATGGTCAACTCCATCCTGGTTGTTATGGCTGAGTGTAAACTCACCGTAAATACGAAGATCTTTTTCAGCTTTAACTGTCCTGAAAACTGGAGCTTCCGTTGAAACTTCACAACCAAATGTACCTTCAGTATTTAAGTCAATACTTTCCAAGCAAACATGAGTTGAATTTGATTTAAGCAACTGTAACATGATAAGAAAAGAAGAAAAAAATTAATTAGAATCCGTTTGACTAGTTATCTCAAAAATTTGGAGTGAAAGCAATAGATTTGGTAAATCTATTTGCAAAAATATGATCTTTCCAATAAGTTTCCTCCTTTATGTGCTAACAACAATTATCAACAAGACAATTTATCAGTTAATTGAAAATATTGATAACTGAGCAAGTGAGAAAATATGTTATGTTGATGAGCATGATGGAGCTGAGTAATAATGAAAATATTTCCAAGTCTAATGTTGGTAATATTCATGTTACATTATGTTTACCCAAAGTGAATTGATTGGGAACGTTTTTCTTGCTTACGAAAGACAATGTTATTGACATTGACATGTACTATGAGAGATGTAAGATGAGAAGGCTTTAAGAAGAAGAAAAGAAGAAGAGGTAAAAGGATTGATAATGATAAAGATGATAATTCTTGATGATAAGATTCTGATTAGGAACACGTAAAACAAATATAAGATGATGATGATACTACTACTGAATGAAAACAGGAAGGATATAAAAAAAGGAGGCAATGTGAATAAACAATATTATGGAAGACAACGGCTGGTTGAGAAAGAAAGAAGATGACGATGGATGATAAATGGATGGGACATTGTCATTATCAAAAAATAATGTTGATGAAAAAAGCATACAAAGTATTTATAATGCTATTATAATCTCTCCTTTTATTTCTCATCTTCTTGTCTTCACCTTTTACTTTTCTCTTCATTCACTTCTATCACCGTATTTGTTACATGTTTTGTACTTTTTTTGTCTCTTTCTCACTTGTAAAGTGTCTTGTTGTCTTAATTGATTGTTGACCATAATAGTTAACATCGTATAATATAAATAAATATGTATGTAAAATGATTAAACTTACATCAATATTGATTCCTCGTTGAGGAAAGACTTTATGTTGAATCCCGTTTGAGCTTGGCAAATAACCATAAAACTCTTCATAATTTTTATACCATTTAACGGAATATAACGAATCGTTTTCCAAATCATAATCACAGTGTAACCAGACAGATGAACCATTAGCTACAGCACCAGGAACTCCAAATCGCCGTAATTTAATTGATTCAATTGTTCCTAATAAAATTGAAATAAACCGTTAATGAAAAGACGTTAACTCCAAGGCAAATCAGACGTTAATTTAAAAGCAAAAGCAAATTTTGAAAATTTTAAAGTCGCCATCTTTGGATTGTTTTTGTATCTATTAATTAAAACAATTGTTTTAGCCGCGTCTTTACCCTTAAGCCTTGACTTTTTTTACCTTCTCTATGTAATGAGTCTTCTTTATTTTTTAAATTAATTGTCAACAATTTATCACATTATTGTTTTATAAAGTAAACTGTGATGAGAGTATAATACCAATTAAAATGTGTATCAAGCTTTTTTATCAGTTTAATTATTAAATCTAATTTACTAGGTTAATTAAGTGTCACCAGAAAAGCAAAAGTGATTTTTTTGTCTAATTCAACCCTGTTTCACCACTAAAAAAATTGATTACAACTCAAACTGATCGTCTCTTCACCCTTAAACTATTGATTGTGATCTTATTGAAATTAAATATTTAAATTAATCGTGATTATTCAAACTAATCAACCAATCTATTTGGATAAACATCAAAAATCTTGCCGCTTTAATATTAACCTAAACGTGCAACCTTTATACTTATACCGGTGGTTGAAATTTTGGTATCATTTTTCAGGTTTCATCAACATTATACATTAACATAGATACTGTGTGGTTATGATTGTGGTAATAACATAATCATAGGTTTTTCTAGGTTGTTACTGTTTAATCGTCTTCCCTCATTTTCATTTTTAATGAGTCAACTAAATTATGAATAGAACTGGTAAAAATTTTAATTGTCAGTGTTGACATGACACCATTAAATGATGACAATTATTCACAGAAAAAGCTACAACCGTAATAATAATACCAGTAATAATCCTAATACCAACAATAATACAATTAACCAACCCTAACCAGTGCCACTGACGAGAATGAAAATGGTAAAGTAAAAAATTGATATCAATCACGCAAACGACATAATCTTCATTAACTCTACATCAAAGGTGAAACGACTTATGGTAAGTAAAGAGTCAATCTTTCCCTAATTAAAGTTAGATTTACAATTAACTTTAATTGTAAATAATCAGCCATCATCAAACATAAACTAAATAGATTAAAAGTGAACCTTAAAGCAAACAAGTCCAATGGAGGAACAATGAAGCCAAGTCCAAGAAAAAAAAGCCTCACAAATTGGATGCAAGACACATAATAATACTTATCCAAAAATTGAATCAATTGGTGTTTAACTTGATTGTCATTGTTGAATTATTGATCGCAAGTGATTGACTATGGTCTAAAATTAACGCAGCCCATTGTTGCAGCAATTGTATTAATCACATTTCTTTCATAATAACCTGTAAGTCTTGAAAGGTTGAAAGGTAACAAACAAAAAACCCAGGTAACCAGGAAAAAACCTTGGGACACTTTCACTATCACACCCAATCTAAACAGTGTATTAAGATTATCATTATCTTTATTATTATCAAGATCGATTATTACACTTTTAATCAATTGAGTTACAACCATCAACATTCAACTCTTATTATTCCCATTAACAATGAATATCTTTTCATCAACATTCATTTCAACAATTAGTTGATAGTTGTTCGTTAAACATTTTTTTTAATAATCATTTTCCATTCTCATTTAGGTTTATGTTGACTGTTACTAAATCTGGTTTTCTGGTTTTTGCATTCAACTGATGTCCGCTTATAAAGCACAATAATGAATGTACAATAATTAAGTATTAATTTGAATGTTCAAAGGTAAGATTATAATTATAACGATGATGATCATGATCATGATGACTATTGCATGTTGAAAAGTAGGGAAAATAACCAGAATAATCAACATTCAACGGTTAGATATTTTGCTTTTTCTCGATACAATCAGTAAATCCAATGTGATGGTTCAGCATTATTTGGATTTTTTTTTGATTTTGCTGGTTCAGCCAAAATTGATGAACCTTTTCACTTCAAACCTCACTCTCTACCTTGTAATACCTTTGTCACTGCATTGGTGTTCATTGAGTTATAATAAAAATAATAATAACATGTGATTGGGAGTGAATTAAAATTTGCGTGTTATCCATTGAATAACATGCTACTTTAATTGACGAGGCAATCAGAAGCAAAAAGAACAGTCTTAACCTGAAATAAACATTGTCCTGAAATAAGATTTGTTTTGAAAATACCTAAATAACATTGAATTTTTCATCCAAATGAGTTAAAATTCATAAAGAATTTTATTTCTATTTCATCAACATCAGAATCTGAATATTACCTTTAATTATCAAAATAATTTCGCTATTCAATTCACTTCAAAAATCCTTTCCCAATAAACTGGAAAAATGTGTTTACCTGAAACCCAATTTTTGAAACCTTTGAATGTTTTAGAGTTGAATTATCTGAATATTTCTGTTTTATCTTGAAATAAATTCTCCTTTTTTGCCTTAAATTCAGTTTTCACAATTTAACTTTTCTACTTTTTAAGATTTAATCATTTAAACACTTTCAACACCGATTTAGATTGAAATGATTTTGCTGATTCAAAGAATCCTAGAGTCTAAAATTAAAATAATCAACACTTTTTGACAATTTAAAGCAACACAATTTACTCGATTGACCTTTCAGTTTAGTTTCTTAATACAATTGAATCTGAAATGATTGAAACGAATCAAAATTTCATTTTCTGGTGAAAATTGTTGGTAAATGTGAGTTTGCATATAACAAGGTAAGAAGACAATGCTTGTTAATTGTCAATTTTGATGATGTTTTTTGTTTGTTTGTTCATCAAACCATTTAAGTTAATGAAAATAAGGTAAAAAAGCTGCGTTAATTTAATAGAAGCTAAAAATGGGTGAAAATGAAATTGATAAACAGAAGCAAAGTAACAATCTATTTTTGTTTAAACAGTGTTCAAATTATTGTTAAAGATGAATTAGTGTTGTCATAATATTTTTATGGACTGATGAACATTTTAATCAACATTTACGCTAATTTAGACTGTCTTATGAGCCTAAAATATCATTAGAAATTAATTATAATTGAGTTTATCAGAAACGGTGAGTTGATCAAATTTAGATTTGAAAAGGCAAAATTGGAAGCACAGACATAAAGTCAAATTAAATTGACTCTATTCAAATGACTCTTGACTTGATCATTCAATCATTATTTGCAATTTGATCAAGCTTGTCACAATTGTAAATTGATTAACTAACGCTATCAAAAAAGTCCATTAAGATCAATCCAATGTTAGTTTAAAGAGTGAAAAAATTAACAAACTCAAGACGAGTTTCAATAATAGATATAAATGTTTCTCCAAAAATCAGGTAAATTGCCGATTTAACCTTTTGTTTTCACTGGTTAACCCAAGCAATTTGTAACAATTTAATACAGAAACACATTAATTTGAAAAGTGTAAAAGGCTTTTGGTTTCGTTTAAAAATTAAGGTTAAAGGTTCATTTAAAATGAGCAGAAAATGTTGAAAGTAAAAGATACTTTTAACTGAAACAGTGAACAGTAAATGTTGATTTAAAGTCTGATTTATTTATTGTAAAACAGTTAGGATTGACAGACAATCTTTGATTAAACCTTTAATTATTTAATAGACAATCAAGTTTTTCAAAAGATTAACCATTAAATTGATCGTGAAAATTTGCATTTCATTTTTCACGTTCAATTTACATTTAGAAAAGTTACTTTTCCAAAATAATGTTTACTCCAAAACTAGTTTGATAAAGTTAATTCACTTTCTATGACTTTAATCAAATAAAGTTTAGTTAAAAATTTAAACACAGTTGTCCAGTTGAACACGTAAAGCATTGAATAAATCATTGAAATGTTTCACTGACCAAATTAAATTGGCTCCAATTAAAAAGCACTTTTCAAAGATGCAACTTTTAATTACAAATAACATAAAAAGTAGAAGCATTAACATTCAACTCCCAGAATTCACAAGAATCACCAAAATTTCAGCCCTTTTTATGATTAGATTATCAATAATAATAAAGTGAAATGAATATTAAAATGTATTCATTTTAAGCTCAACATCTGGTTGAAATTTTTGATCAACAGATTAAATTGTTTCTCAAAAAAAGCTAAAAAATAGATTTACTTTCATTCCTACAGTTCTTGAACTGTAATTATCGACAGACAGGTAAAAATTGAATAAGCATGATATCAGAAGGCGTATTACAGTGATTTAACCTTTTACCATGTTAATGGTTGAATCAATTGACAGGGAATCACAACTGGGAGGCTTTTTTTATTAAACCATTATTATCATGATAACATTGGACCAAAGTTGAGGTTCATCCCAATGTTAATTGTCAAGGTTTTAACCAAAAAAAGACGATCAATCAGTTATCAATGTTTAAGTTAGGGTTTACTTGTTTCGTCTGAATGTTTGATTAACAGGGAAAACTTTCAACTCTATCATTTTTCATCTGTAAAACCCTTTGTCCACAGCTTCTTAATGAAGGTCTTAATCTTGATCCATTGTTTACCCTCGAAAGGCCCTACGATTGAAAGGGTTTAATTGCCGGTGAAAAACGGTAAACTTAATAAAAGTCTGATTGTTTACTGTTGATATAATTGTCAACTTTAAGCTTAAAGTAAACTTGACAAGATTCATAATGATTAACTTGAAGGTTGATCAGCTAAGACGTTCATCTTAATTGGAATCAGTAAGTGAGCAAAATTTGCTTCAAAGGAAGAAAAGCTAACTAAAGGTAAATAGAAATCAAAATTTAGTTAAACTCGTTGATTTGTTTCTAAAAGGTAAACATAAATTGTCTCAATTACAATCATAGATGAATTTATTTGATTAACAGCCTTTACCCGATCACATTCAATCAATAAATGTGTTTATCTGAAAGTATTGTCAAATTGTTAATATTGTTGGTTAGTTGATTGGTTGATTAAACTGAAGCCTAATTTGAATCACAATTTAACCTGAAGCAACAACAAAGTATAAAAACTGGTAAAGAGTGAAACATTTGGAGATGTTAAAGTGTTTGGTTCTGACAAGTTTCAAGCTACTTTTAGGTTTGAATAATTTTTTTGCTTCTCAAGTCTACTCTTTGAAAAAAGGTTAAACCTGATAATAGGAATGTACAATTTGAACATTTACATTCCTTGCAGGTGAATATTTACTGATAAATAATCCGTTTCCATGAAAACGATAACTAAGTGAAGGCATAATAAGAGATGAAAGTAAATGGTAAAAGTTAATAATCAATTTGCATCTATTTCAATGAATGATTTGTTTGGTATGTTAGTAGTTGAACATCAATTATATTTATTTTTTTTTTCATCTTCTGGTTCAAGTTAAAAGTCAATGTGAACAAAAGGTTCTGGGTTGAGGTTGAGTTATTTAAAGCAAATGATGAGTTCATTTTATCGTATTCATCTAATTTAGGTAAGCTGCTTGAGGGTTTAAACAAGCAAAGGAACCACAAAAAAACACAGAGATACACATATGTAAACAATAACATTGAATAACATTTGTAAATTTTGGGTTTCCTTTCTCAATTCATTCAAGTATTTATAATGTATTCACTTGAATTAATGTTTTTCAATGTTTTTCTTTCTCTCTTCTTTGGCCCAAAACAGTTTAATGGTCCACTTGATTGACCCAACTTTTATTATCAATTGTCTCTTTCAATTAGTCAACTATTCATTTCTCATTCCATGACATTAATGATTGAACCTTTTTTTTGTTCACTTTAAGATTCCTTGTCAAGTTAATCAAATTTAGTAAATGTTATAATCTGAGTTGCAATTTACATTAAACACAGTTGGGTAAAAAAAAGGTTAAGTTGTTGGCTTTTTTTGCCTTCTTCTTGCGATTCACATCTAATTTCATTTACAAATGTAAAAATCACTTTAACAGGGAAGATGATGGAAATGATGAACAACATGAAAAGTTGAATCTTTTTTCTCGCTGAATTTTGTAAGAAAAAGCACTTTAAAAAGAAACCATTGAAAATTAGAGTAAAAATGATGATATTTTTTGAAAGACTTTTTTTCCTTCTTCAGGTATTCAATTGTAGAATGCATTTTGCTAGGCAAACTTTATGGTTTTCTGGTTGTGATTAGTTTATGTTTAACAGTTTTAATTATTCACAAATGGCTTTACTTTAGGTTATCTTATTGAAATGAACGTGATTCTTGATTCACTTGTTATGAAATAAACATGAAACTCGTAAAAATACTGATAACTTTGTAATATGAATTGATGGTCAGACAAGTTGAAAGTAACTCTGTTAATTCAATTTAAAAGTGAGATTCCAACAAAATCAACAATCAATTGAAATGGACGATCAATAGTCAATTTATGCTTTTTAGTTGTTCAATTTACTAATTGTATTCTTGATGAAATGAATTGTTATTTGCTTTCTTTATTCGCTTAGAGACTGATTTATTTAAGTTGAGATTATCTGTTAAACTTACCTGAATTGAATTGTATACTTATGAATGATGAAAATAATATCGAGGTAAAGGTAACAACTGAATGTCTTAAGGTGATTCTTAAGGTCATTTTTATCACTGATTGATGATGATTTTGTTGGTTAATCAAGTTTTGCTTGATGTTTAAATTGTGAAAAATCCAATGTTTGGTTTGAAAAAAAGTTCAGTTTATCCACTGTTTAGAGGGAAAACTTTTCAATTGTACTTTTATTGCACTGAGAAATGTTTAGTTTGAAATTGAATTGAGTGTAACATTTGAAACTATTAACTGTTGATCAAGATTAAAAGTTGCAGTTTGACAATAGTTATATCAACTGTTAATTGGGAGTAACTAATGAGAAATAAGAAACTGTTGACTGGATAAAATGCTCAAGAAATGTTAACTAAACTGTTATAGAGGTGAGAGTTTGCTTCATGTAACATCTTCCTTATCATCCAACTCTATTAGGTTTTATGATATCCTTTTTTTGGCAAACTTGATGCCATCTATGGTTGTTCATTCAATGGAACCTTTTATTTGGATAAATGAGTAAACTTTTCTGTTATTACTTTGGTCAAGTTAAATTTAATTGTTCATTATAGCAACAGACATCAGTTTAACACATCAAAATTAATTAATCTCGAAATTTACATTCATTTTTTCACCTGATGTCAATATATATTCTTATCAATTGAAAGCAAATCTCTACACTATTAAGTGCATTTTTTTCTTATAATTGTGAATAGTCTTCCACCTAACTGGAAATTGTATTTTGACGCTGCCGATCCAACTGCTCTTTGATGCTGAAACATGTTAGTTAATAGCAACAATTAGAATAGAGGAAAAATTAACTTAGAAGAAGGAATTAGGAAGTTTGGGCTACAGAAGCGACTTTATTGAGGCTGAGGTGGACCATAACCGGGGTAACCTTGTGAAGATTGATCATAACCAGGGTATGCACCCATAGGAGCGGGACCACGAGCTGAGAAATGTCCATAACCGGCTTGTTGATGATAGCCGGGGCGTGCTTGAGCCCCTGATGGCTGTGCAGGACCTGATGGAGCTGGAGAAACATAACCTCCACTAGATGGTGGGGAAGGACCGGGATTAGGTGACCCATAATTTACACCATAACCTGGTTGTGAATACTGAGAACCTTGATTATAACCACCATAACCTGGATAATTTTGTTGCGGTCCAGTGGCTGGAGTGGGTCCACTACCTGGTCCTGTAGGTCCAGGATGGACTGGATTAGTTGAAGAGTAACCTGGAGATTGATGAGAACCTGTTGGAGGATACCAATTAGTAGGACCTGATCCTTGAGCTGAACCGGGAGGTGGTTGAGGTGGCGCGTTGGAGTAGCCTGGTTGTGGATAGTTAGGATAAGATCCATATTGTTGAGAGGATAGTGGTGGAGTTGGGTAGGGTGCATTTGGCGCAGGTCCTTGAGGAGATGCTGGAGGTCCTTGGTTGTAGCTACCATAACCAGAATAACCTGAAGATGGAGGGTACTGCCCTTGGTTGTATTGTTGATTTGAAGGCATCTGGTAGTTACCATATGAATTGGGAAGTTGAGTACTTGAAGATGGAGGTCGAGGAGGGGGCATCATGTTTCCTACGTATTGATGAGGTGGAACATTAGGTCCACTGCTGGATGACGGTGGAGACGTAGTAGGCTGTGGAGGGCCACTGTTAGGATTAGGAATGGTTGGTTGACCAGCTGGTGCGCTCGTCGGAGGACCTTGAGAATGTGGTGCTGGCGGTGGAGGCGGTGGCATGCATTCTAGAAAACGTTTAAAGAGACAAAAAATTAGACGAAATATAAAAAAAATTAAAAATCAAATGATTTTTTAATTCAAAATTAATTTCGGTTCTTACCAGAAGGTTGAGGTGGCATATTGCCCTGTGACTGTTGAGGCTGAGGTTGTCCGAAAGTAGGTGGAGGTGGAATGATTTGTGCTAAATTTGGATTAGATTCACTCAAACTTCCCAAGTAAAGCAAGTTACGATGAATAGTGCTTATTAAATGAACACTTTTTTGTGCTTCACCCTTGTTTTGAGCTTCCATCACTGCCTGAATCAAATTTGAATTTTCATCAAGCATCTGAAAAGAGAAAGATAAAAAAATTGCATATGTTAAATGTTTGACTGCTTTAATGATACCAATTGACAATACAACTCTTCAACAGAATAAACTCTGAGTAAGTCAGGGCACAAAGGAGAGGCTAAATGGCAAGGAAATAGTTAAAAATGTATGAGTTAATTAAAAAAGTTTACCTTTTGGATTTGAGCTGAATTTGTTGGGCCACGGGCACGTTGGCTGGGTAAAAAAGCAGCCGACATTTTGATTTACCCAAGTGACCAGTCAAGAAAATCACACCCAGAGAGTAGATGGTCTATAATTAAAAGAAAATAAGCTTCTAAAACTAAATAAACAAAATTTAATCAATATTTCATAAATTACAAATTAGAGCTCAAGCTGTCACCAGAACAATGTCAATCAAAATACATGAAGCTATTTGTCACACACAATCAGCCAATGCAGAAAAAAACCGAAAAGCAGTAAATTTGCTTTCAGCAAAGAGTAAGAAGAGTGTTCACTTCAATGGGAGCATTTTTATCACAAAAAGTTAAAAAAGTCACCACACGATGCCTCTGGTAATGGTCAACCACGTTGATTTGTTTACAATTAATTGTAAACAAATCAACGTTGTTGACCGCTACAGTGTAAAAGTTGAAAAAAGTGATTTATAATTAAATTTTCTTTAAGAAATTAGTAATTTTTGTTAATTAGATTAATTTTTTTGGTTTTTTTGCACTCCCAACATCTCTGTTGATCAAAAAAAGTAAGTTTTTTTTGTTAATTTATACATTAATTTAAATTAATTTTTTGGACATGTCGCTACATTATCATATTATATTGTAACTCATCATTTTTATGAATTTTTATGAACTTTTAAGCTATTTATAATATGTTTAATGTTTAATTAACAAGAATGAAACTTTTTTGATTTGAACTTTTTTTATATTTCTGACGAAATATAAAAAAGTTCATTGTTGATCAAAAAAGTTTCATTCGTGTTAATTAAACATTAAACATATAATAAATAACTTAAAAGTTCATAAAAATTCATAAAAATAATGAGTTATAATATAATATAATAATAAATTAAGAATCTTATTTAATAAGGTATTGCATTTATTGTGAAGAATAAATTTTTCGGAGATTTTGTTATGATTTACAATTTTTACATAAATCTAAACATGGACTCTAATCGATTTTTATCTCAATTTTCAGTGTCTTCTAGGTGCTTGGTTCCGGACTGCCAGTCAGGTAGGAATATCTTTGTATCTCTTTTTAAATTTCCTTTGAATGATGAAGAAAGATGTAAGAAATGGTTAGATGCGGTGAATATGAGACTTCGAATTCGAGCAAATAATTCTGAAATAAAGAAATTAGAGATTTGTAGTGAGCATTTTCATTCAGATTTTCTTTCATCAACTCGAAGAGGTTATAAATTAGTCGTTACTGCCATACCTACACTAAACTTAGAAAGTTGTTTTGATCAAAATCGACAGTCAGAAGTGGAAAATGGAAACGATAATTTAGTGCTCGCTGAAGAAGCGTGTATTACAAATGAAGAAGATAACAACAATTTTATGCTCGCTGAAGAAGCGTGTATTACAAATGACGAAGATGACAATTTTATGCTCGCTGAAGAAGCGTGTATTACAAATGAAGAAGATAACAACAATTTTATGCGCGCTGAAGAAGCGTGTATTATAAATGAAGAAGTGAATAATGAAGTATATCTAGTAAATGAGACAGGTGATTGTGAACGAATGAGCCTTGAGGCTGCAAAAGCAAAACATGAAGATGGAGTATTCATAGAATTAGATACTGAAACAGCAAAAGCTATTCATGGAATGATTGATCAGATAAAGAAAGAGCATGTGATACAAGTTGATAAGCTGAAATTGCAGATCGAAGAATTGGAAACTAAATATGAATATGAAAATAGAAAACTCAAGAATGATATTACAAAATTAGAAACAAATTTGAAAAAAATTAGATCTGATCCACCTTCGAGACTGATTCTTCAACATTATAAGAAGCTCAAAACTTATTTAAATGATGATGCATTTACATTAGTTGATTGTGCTCTAAGAAATGCGGATAAATCTATGAATGGGAGAAGACATACCCCAGAAAGTAAGAAACTAGCTAATTTCATCCATAGTAAATCTCCAGTAGCTTATAAAATAATCAGATCCATGTTTTCAATGCCTCATCGAATCACTTTAGCTAGGTTTAATAAAGATTTATTTTCTACAACTGGTATAACAAGCGAAATGAAATTTATGCTTAAAAAATGGGCAGATAAAATTGATTTGAAAGATAGATATTGTATATTGAGTTTTGATGAAACAGACATACAACCTGAATACACATATATTGCTAACAGAGATATAGTAGACGGTTTTGTAGACATGGGGGTTCATGGAAGAAAACCAGAAAAGGCCAAAAAAGTTCTAGTTTTCGGTTTGCGTGGGATTTCAGGACAGTGGAAAGAAATCGTTTCATACTATCTGACTCAAGGTAAATTGGATGCTGAAGCCCTTTTACCAATAGTTAAAGAGCATGTTGATGCTTGTTATGAAGTTGGACTTCCTGTTTTGGCTATTGTATGCGATGGCGCTGGACCAAATCGTGGACTTTTGAACCATTTAGGCTGTGACAAATTGAATCCAACTTTTGAAATGCATGGAGAAAAAATTCAGTTCCTTTTTGATGTTCCTCATTGTATAAAACTTATCAGAAATAATCTTATTAACAACAAATTAAAATGGGTTATGGATGAAGAAAATAATGGAATGATAGACTGGGAATACATATCATCGCATCTCAAACGTATGCTTGCGTCAAAAAATATATTGAAAGAGTGTCCAAGGATAACAAAAGACCATTTGATAGGAAATGAATACCTGAAAATGAGAGTAAAGTTAGCAACACAAGTTTTCAGTGCGTCTGTTAGTGCGTCAATGTTGTATGCTATAGTGAACCAGAAATTGCCTCCAGAAGCTTTGCCAACTGCGAAATTCGTCAAAGAGTTAGATAAATTGTTTGATATGCTGAATTCATCCACGAATGGTATGCAAGATAAAAAACCTTGGAAGATAGGTATAACTAGAGAAAATTCAATAATTGAAGAGCTCCGTAAATGGAAAAACTCATTGACTTTGTCGAAATTCATTAACAAGAATGGAAACATAAACAATAAGGTTGCTTGTCTTGATATGTTACAGCAGACTATAGAAGGGGTGATAAGATTGAGTGAGAGATGTTTTGAATTAGGAGTAAATGTGATTCATACTAGAAGGCTTAATCAAGATATATTGGAAAATTTCTTCGGACAGATGAAAGGAAACTGTAAAAGACTTACGACGCGAAACTTCAGAGCCAAGTTCAGAAATAGGTTATTAGCTAAATCAGATATTCAAATTATGAATTGTGAATTAGATGAGCAAGATGATTCAATAGTAGATTCGCTCAGTGAAATGACAGAAACTGAATCAGACTCAAACTGGATTGCAAGGGCAGGAGAGTATATAGCAAACTTTAATCCTTTTAACGATGCTAGTCCGAATGCGAACTTAGCAGAGTATATAGCAAACTTCAATCCTTATTATGATGATAGTCAGAATGAGTCGTTAGAAGAATTTATCAGAATTAATGAAAGTTTAGACATTGGTGAAGATCAAGCGGCGTTAGACTCACAAGATAATCAAGATGGACTTGGGCTAATTTCATATGTAGCAGGCTATCTATTAAGAAAGATATCTAACACTAGCGTGTCAGATTGTGATGAATGTCGATCATTGTTGCGGTCTGAATCACTTGAAGAATATCATAGATTCACATCTTTTAAGGAGTATGCACAGGAAACGGGAGCATGTTTGAACTATCCATGTTATCAATTTGTTTCTTACGTTGAAGAATGTTGTAAGATTTTAGATGAAAAGGTCCCTTCAGTAATCACTATCGTTGGTGTGAAATTCACTCTTAGCCAAATATTGAATCTTGTAAAGTTTGATTTTATCCCTGATTGTCATAACTATCTTATCAAGACAGAATGTATAAAGCGTTTGTCATCTATGTTTCTCGGAAAGTATTTGAAGCACATGAGATTGAAAGAGGCAGAAAACTTATCATTGAATGAAATTCTCAAGCGTAAAAGAAGCCGAAAAGCTTAAAACTGGTGAAAGTTGAGGTTTATCATTGAAGATTTATCATTTATTCAGGAGGTGTCAGGGGTGGTGGAGGGTGACACCTATAAAAATAAGCGTTATTATCAAAGATCTTAATTCATTAATCATTTCTTTTCTCGAAATATACGATTTATTAATGATTTTTTTTTCGTTTCAGTGGATCAAAATGGAGTTCAGCCATCTCGACGACGAGGTTCGGATGATGAGTAAGTATAATTTCATATTTTGGAATACATGTAGATAAGATAGCATCATACTTAGCATCATTGGAGTATATTGAGTCTAATCACAAGTTTTTTTATTTTTCAGGGTTCAAATTGTTGGCGAGCACCTCAGAAGGTGCCATATTAGGGAAAGCAATGAAGCTTTCCCTCATTTCAATGCCGGTGTACGGCCACCAGCACCAGCTAGGCCACCTCCAAGGCCGGCTCAACCAGCCCAAGCTCCCCAAAGGGCACCAGGGCCACAAGCTGGTTTCAGGCCTCAGTTTATGCCTGAGGCCCAGATAAGGATGGCGAGGCCTCAGCCTCGATTTGCTGGTGACCATCCTCATCGGCGCCATCACCCTTATGGGATTGCCAACAGGCATAGAATAATGTAAGTATATCTGAGGTATCAATTGTTGATTATCTTCCAGATTTAAATCAGTTATTTCACTCAGTCTAATGATTTTCTTGTTTTTCAACAGGGATCCAGGTTACACTCCACCTCCAAGTGGATTTAACCGCCGGCAAAGGCGGTATTTGGAGAGACTGGTCGAAAGACCAGTCATCAATAATATAATGTAAGTATTATATCGATGTAAACATGGTTGAATATGATTAAAATATGATTGTTTTGATATATCTAATCAATATCTTTTTTTCACAGGAATGTTCAGAACCAACATGTTGGTGTGCTCCAATTCGGAGCACCCGAGCAGCCAAATGTTGATGCTGCTCGGGATCGAGGATTTGGCCTCCGAGGTCATTTTGGTGGGGTTAGACCCCAAAATCATCGTTATTATTGATTTTTTTCTTTTTCTTATTTATTTCTTTTTGTTTCTTTTTTTGGTTTTTTGTTTCTTTTTGTTTTCTGTTTCTTTTTTTGTTTGAAAATGTTAATTAAATTTTGTTATTCAATTTAATTGCAGTTATTTCATTAATATTAGTCTTTAGTTTATTTTGTGCTAATTGATTTTTTCTTTCAGCGCCATCTTGTGGTGACTTTTTTAACAATTTACTGATAAAATTGGTTAACATTAAGTGTACTCTCTTGTTATACTCTTTGGCTTTCAGTGAATTGGATGGTATCCATAGTAACCATGGATCGAGATTGTTGATTGGTGAACTTTAGGTGGTTTTTAGTCAATGTTTACGGTTCTGTTTGAAATCTTATTTCTAGTTTACATTTGTGAATTATTTGAACCTTTTCACGTTGTCTGTTTAAAAAACATAGCTTAATGATGTCTTCAGATATTGATGAACCGGAACAATGGGATACAATCGGTAAGAATGATTGATGTCCGAATTTCTCTATTTTTTTCTTTCAAAAATCTTGCAATCTTTAATCTGATCAGTGGTACGTCTATTGTTTATCGTTTATCTTATTCCTTGTATATTTCTTACTTGACAGATAATTCATTGCGATGTTGCCAGCCTGATTTTCCTCTTTTCGCCAGTTCTGAAAAATTTCCCACCAAAACTAGTTCAGAAGAACACAAAGTACTCATCAAAATTCTTAAATGTTATCGTCAAGCTCGTACTCGATTTTCTGCAAACCCAGATCAACTTGAACTTAATCGATCTCAAATTAGTAGCTGGTTAATGGGAGGATTATTTCAACCGGATGTCTTTTATCAATCTCTTGACGCAGCAAAACCATGGATGATTTACTGGATTATACATTCAATTTATTTACTAGGTGAAGATGCATTGCTTAACAATTCTCATCATGATGTGATCACCTTTCTCAATCGATGCTGTCGCCTTGATGGTGGTTATGGAGGAGGTCCTGATCAAATTCCACATTTAGCTACAACTTATGGTGCAATCAATGCTTTGGTTACGTTATGCGACACTGAAGCATTACAGTCAATTGATAGGGCAGCTTTGTACAAATTTTTAATGAAAATGCGTCAACCCAATGGTTCATTCATTATGCATGAAGATGGTGAAAGTGACGTTAGAGGGATTTATTGTGCCGCTGCAGTTGCTTACATTACTGGAATCAACACACCTGAATTATTTGAAGGGTCAGCCGAATGGATATTAAAATGTCAAACTTATGAGGGTGGCTTTGGTGCTATGCCAGATGAAGAAGCTCACGGTGGATACTCTTTTTGTGCTCTTGCAGCTTTAACATTGTTTGGAAAAGCACATCAATGTGACCTGAAAGCTTTATTAAGATGGACTGTAATGAAACAAAAGCCTATTGAGGGAGGATTTTGCGGTCGAACCAACAAGTTGGTCGACGGATGTTATTCTTTCTGGCAAGCAGCAGCGATAGTTATAATTGAATCGCACCTTGCAAAACAAAGTACGCTGTATTTATAATATTACTTTACATTTATTCAAATGGTTATGCATAGTTAATTTTTTTACTCATGATTTCTCTTGATTTTATAGATTCTCATGTACTTAATTATCGAAGATGGACCTTTAATCAACAAGCGCTGCAAGAATATTTATTGTGTTGTTGTCAATCTCCTCGCGGTGGGTTAATCGATAAACCAGGACGGGTTCCTGATTTTTACCATACTTGTTATGATTTATCAGGCCTTTCGATTGCCCAGTTTGCTTTCATTGAAGATATGGTAGTTGGTTCAAGTACAAATAAATTGGTAAGATTTATATTATAGAACGCCAATCATAGAAAAAACACTAATTTGTTTTATTTTAATTTCAGGTCCCTGTTCATCCTGTCTTCAATCTTACCATGAAATCAGTTTCTTTCGCCAATGATTTTTTCAAAAGCAATCCCTTTGTTGTGCAAAACGATGTAACAAATTAGAATGAACTTAACTTAAAATTATTATTATCAATTTTTTGTTTTACAATGTTTAATGTACATCTCGGATTTGATTTCTTGAACAAACGATATAATAGTTTTTTCAATAATTTGAAATTAACTTACAATCTAAGGACTAAAGACAACAAAAAATTGTGAATGTAAACCGATAAAATTAAAGGTCAGGCCTTACTTTAAAGCCTGGACCAGGAGGTGGCGATGTTAAGGATGTTAAACCACCTTTTGGTTCGCAGTTTTGTCTACCACTACTTGCTGCAGGACCTATTTTGGGCTTTTTACCGGCCCTGAGATCGTTAATGATTTGAGTTGCTTCATCCAAGGTCAAGTCTTCGTAATAATCATCGTTAATTTGCAACATGGGAGCATTTACGCAAGCACCCAAACATTCGACTTCGATTACTGTAAACAACTTGTCGTCTTTGCAAATTTCTTTAACATGATGAAATAAATCATCACCACCTCGAAGCATACATGGAGTTGTAGTACAAACTTGAACAAAATATTTACCTACAAAGACAAGAAATGGCGAAACAAAATACATTATCATGTGTTTATAACAGTAATATTATAGCATTTCTTGGTTCAAAAATATAATATTACAACTTACCAACTGGCTGACGGTTGTACATGGTATAGAAAGTAGCTACTTCATAAACTCTCATTCTGGGTACTTTAAGATAGTCAGCAACGAAATTCATAGCCTTTAAAGGCAGCCAATTATCATGTTGACGTTGTGCTAAATCAAGTAAAGGCATTATAGCTCCGGCTTTGTGTCCTTCAGGATATATTGAAGTAATCTCTTCAGCTTTCTGTAAATATCATTTTTAAAGAAAAGTTAGTCACACAGCTATAAGTTCAAGAGCAGAATGGTCTGCGAAAAAGACTGATTTATCGTAAAACGATGAATTAAAAATTGAAAATCATAAGAGTCAACATACCTTTTTGTTTTCAGCATTCCATTCAAATTTATCCACATCTGGATCAGTGTTTCGATGAACAAATAATTTATCACTTAATCGTGGAGTAGAGGTAGTCAAACGACGTACAGAAGTTAAACTACGTACTAAATTAAAACCTCGCGACAAAGACATGATAAATAACGATTAATAAATTGATCAAATCTTAACAGGGAAACCAAAACAAACCCAAGCAAAACCAATTTCTTGCAATTTCCAGATGACGTTTCACCAAACTACTAGATGGCGTTCTCACCACTGAAAATTTTCCCAACAAAATCTTCAGCAAAAAATCATGAAACCTAAACCAGTTGATTAACTTTATTAAGTCACAAATTGATTTAGTGTTGGATTATTTTCAATTAACATCTTGTTAACTGGAAGTGGAAATGAATTTAGATTTCAAATTTATTTCATTTTTCATCGTAATGAGTACAAGATGTTAGACTTCAAGTTAAAAGATAATTCAATTGGCATTTTGATGAATCGATCTCTCTGTTGGTCAGATATTCAGGAATAAACTGATCTTCCACAAACCAGATGAATACACAAATGTAAGCAAACAACTGTGAAATCAAACATGATATCAAGTATTATGCATTTTCATCTCTCATAATACAGTCAAGTATAAATGGATCAATTTACAATTTAAATTGAAAACCATTTGACAAACCAATTTTGAAAACCAAATGGTCAAAGCTCTATTAACCTTGCTGATTTATATTTATTGAAGCAAGTTAATTTAAAGATAAGTGATATGTTAATAGGAGCAAAAAATAGCGTTAAAGTGACCATCAAAGTGTAAAAAAACATAAGAAAAGGACATTGAAAACATTCACATTGACCATTACATTGTACCAATAAACTGGTTGAAAATATGCATTAGTACATAATAATAATTCAAATAAATAGTGATTTTATAATGGATTTACAGTTTGACGAGTTTCATGCCTTTACCATTGCAAGGTAACTTATTTTTGGATACAAAATGGTGTTCAAATCAATCAACTTTATTAACCATTTCAACAGTGATAATGAAAGTGGAAAAATTCATTCAATTGAATCATTACCAGGAAAAAAAACTAACGTCCAGATTGGGATAAAAACTGAACCATTGACTGTAGTTAATGACAAACAGACTTAAATTGATGCTTTGATACGCATTATTATCACTGGAAACATTATTTAAAGGCTAAATTGTTGACAATTTAACGGAAATAACGGACTAAAAAGCTAAAAGTGAAACAATAGTTTCCTTAAAACTGGTAAATCTTTCAAAGATTGACAGTCTTTTAAAGCTTCTGGCAGCTTTATAAATCAATTTATAAGCTAAATTGTTGAACCTTTTTTCGTAATTTTCAACATTTTCACCAATCATAATCACAATGTTAACTCATTTTAAAATAATAATTCATTCACTTTTCCAACCTTTTAATAATTCAGCATTTCAATGAGATTTTCTTCACTTTCATGTTACAGTATAAGACTTTCAATGGATTCCATTCACAAATAGGAAGTTTTGTCCGGAAAATTTTCCCTCCTTCTTCTTCCTTCTCATCTTTATCATATTTTTTCAAGTCTGAGGTTTTCCAGCTTTTTTTTGTTCAACAAGAGGAATAGATGAAAATATCAACAGGAAAGCAAAGGATCAAGCTGAAGATTGTGTCAGCAAAAAGCTGAAAAATCAATAGAACAAAAGATTTCAACTTTTAATTCCTTGAATCTCTTTCATTGTGAAACAAAATAATGATTAAGTCATGATCAATTGGTTGTTGAACTTGGCTTGAAATTTGAGATACAAGGAAAAAAAAGGCAAACAAAATCAAGGCAATTTGATGAGATTCACTTTTCAATATTGAATTTTCAATTTTACACAAAATGACGACTTTAATGACGACTCAAACTTGATTTGCTTTTTAATCATTTTCCTTTCCCTTGAAGCAAGGTTTAAATTTAATTGTAACTTCAAAATTAAACTGTAAACAGACTTGTTAATTAATACAGTTAACTGAATATCTTTTACAGATATTTCAACTTTATACTCAGTAAAGTGTGAGATTCAACTGTAGATTCAATTTCAATCTAAAAGAGTATAATTGAACAGAATGGTAATAACAGCTCAAGGCGAGATGAACATTTTGGGTTATTAAATAGTGATTAAGATTTGCTGGTTAATAGGCATTTGGAGCAACTGTGAAAATTAAAGTGTAAAGGTAAAAAAATAATTTTGCTTGAAAGGTAAATGGTAAATGTTTCGTTTGCCAAACCATTTCCAAGTCAAACTCAAATGGTTACTAAATGGTGTTTCCAGAATCACTATCAATATTGAAGGTAAATTGTAATTCATGTTTCTCCTGTCAACCGATCCTTACACTTTACTTTGTATTTTAAAGCACATCAATACAAATAAATAGCCAAATAAATGAGACAAAATGGTTTCCATCGAAAGGTTTAGACAGCAACAGAATCGGGTTATCGTTAAATTATAATAAATAACAGTTATCATGACTATCATGGAATCTTATTTTCATTTCTTCTTCTTCTTCTCCAATCTCACCTTTTACCATTCGATGTTTATAATTGCATGAAAATTGTTGTCGTTGAGGTCACATTCAACTTGGAAAGAGCAATGATTATTATCCAAATGATGATACAATCCTTTGAGACTTTACCTATTGTTACCTTTGCAAGGGCAAAATGAGAATATAAAATGACGAGGAAAAAAAAGAGTTGAAAATGAGTTGATTATTAATGATTAAAAGTGAAAAGAGTGAAAACAATTGAGATTCATTTGCAAGATATAATGATGTACCTTAACAAGCAGTCGACTTAACCTCAACAGAATTGGATTAACTTTTAATGCCAAATCATTATTAATATTAAATATTATTAGGTTAACAAGTGAATCAACAGAAGCACCAATTATTAAATAATAAAAGGTGAAACAAGATTAAAGGTTTACTATTAAAATGAGGACGAAAAAGGTAAATCTCTGTAAATTGTTTGCTTCTTATTGTTGCCTGTGTAATAATTATTCATAACCATTTACTGGGTTCAAATGGTTCAAGTTAATTTGTCCTTTAGATTGTCTCTTGTTTTATTAAATAGCTGATGATACATAATGATGGTTAATTTGATTTGCTTTTTTATGGTCAATTGTAAAGAGTCAATCAGATTTCGGGTCAATTTCGCACTCAATGTTTCCGTTTGTTGTAATACAAATGATACTTCATGCGAATGATTATAATCGACATGAATGTTTGAATAATTTCATATTACTTTCATTTTTATATTCATTCTTTTGTTGTCTCCTCTATTGATCTTTCATTTTTATCTTGAATACTTGCTTTTTTGTTGCTTGATAAATATTTTTGTTTATTATTTGTTTCCATCAAATGAACCATTGAAAATGTTTCTGTATAACAATAGCCAATGATCATCATGGTCCATTGAGATTGATCATCTAGATACTTGATAGTTTAAATCAAAACATATTGCAAAAGCCAAATTTCACTTGTTCAACAGCAAAGATGACTCGCTCTTTCATCAAGTCTAAGATGGTCAAATTGACAACGGCAAGATCAATTTTTACCCAACCAGTAAATTCAAAACGTATATTTCATGCTTGTCCAAGTATGAGCCTCATGCTGTTATTTTTACTTTTATTGTTTAATAATATACGAGTGAATAACATCCATTTTGACAAATTTTTTATTTTGATTAACAAAGAGAGTAAAAGTCAATGAGAATGGCAACAAGATATTGAGCATCTCTTTATTGGACGACACAAGCTAGCATATTAGAGAAGAGCAAAGTGTCCGGAATCAGACTTGAACTTTGTGGGTTTATTAGGCCATAAAATCGATTCCATTAGTGCTAGTGTTGTTATTTCGCACTCTCAATCTCATTGTCTTTTCTTGTCATTTGCCCGACACCTTTTTGTCCTGGAACCGGACTTTTACTCACTACTCTTCTTCTTTCACCCAAAATGAAGACGATTTTAACTATCAGCCTAATCTAATAAAACTTTCCACGTTCGCATACAGGGTTGTATCAATTCAGTACCGATAAAAATTTTATTTGATCATGGTTCCTGTATCTCGCTAATAAATAGTAAATTATTGAATATAATTGTAATGAGTAGTTATAAAAAGTCCTCTTCTGGACCAACTTGTCCCACCTGGACCAACTTTAGGTGCCTCTTCTGGACCAAATTTTTTGCTTAATTTTTCATTATTCCTCTTGTCCTCTTCTGGACCAAATTTTAATTAATTTTCAAGGGGTAAGGGAGCGTGGGAAAACTTTTGTTTATCAAATTTAACCTTTATTTTGCAATTAAACAATGAATTTTCTGCTGGATTTTTTTATCAATTTTACATTGAATTGACCTATTTAAATACATAAAATTATAATCCTCTACTCCTTTCTTCGAGCAAATCGTGAGGAACTTTTGTTAATCTTTGTAGCTCTTTAAGTGCATATTGAGCAAATCCTAAATCACTATTGTTTTTAATTGCCAACATTTCTTTTAGCTGCATATTTACGTTGAAAATCTTTTCAACCTTTTTCGCCTCCTTGTTCACTTTTTTGTCGATATCGCTTATTTCTTTTTTCAGTTTTTTTACCTCATGAAATCCATTCTGGTCGATTCCGTTTTTTAACATATTATAAAGAACAGATTTTACAACGGTTTTCACCTTGTCTTTTTCACTTTCATCATACGATGAATATGTTTCCATAAGGGTAAATAAATCCTTCACTTTACCACCTAATGGACCAGGTGTCATCATTCTTTGATAGAAACGCTCAATGGGGTTTGTTGAAAGAGATGGTAATGGAGATGGTGATGAAGTAGATGGTGATGAGGAACTAGCTGAACTTCTTTAAATCCAGTAGCGATTACTTTTCCTGATCCAAAAACAAGAAATACACCTTTTTTCCTTAAGATTTGAGCATTGAATCTCTTTTTTCTATTAGTATTGTCAATCTCTAATTTGAAAGGCCCGATTATCTTCCATAAACTTACAATATTAGCTATTGAATAATTAAGCGAGTTTGATGACATATTCACTTGTAGGTCGGTAGAAAGTACGTAAAAAAATAACAATAATGATTATCAAGACTAATAAGATCTTGATTATATTCTTATAAGTCTCAGGGTCCATTTTTAGAAAGATTGTGTTCAACTTAGTCTTATATACTCTATGTTGGTCCAGACCCGGACATGTCCAGAGGGGACACTTTGTTTTAGAAAAAGAAAAAATTGAGAATAAAATTTGGTTCAGAAGAGGACAATTTGGTCCAGAAGAGGACTTTATGTTGGTCCAGAAGAGGCACCTAAAGTTGGTCCAGGTGGGACAAGTTGGTCCAGAAGAGGACTTTTTATAACTACTGTAATGTAAACTGTTAATGGAAGCATTATTAAACATGATAGTTATTCAATGTGAAAGGTCATTCATAAACAACCCAAGCTTAATTTGAACGAGAAAATTGAAAATATCGAGTGTGAATGTCTTAGTTCTTTTCAATTGATTAACACTTTTTTAATAAATCTTTCAACCAAGTGTATTGTTTTCGTGTATGAGCTGAATTAATTGTGAACGTTAACAAAAACCAACAGATTTTATTATAAACATGTTGATACCTTTAATCTGATTATTAAATCATACATCAACTTAACTCTTGATAACTTGTTCCCATAAACATTTCCCTTGACAGTTTCATAACCATGAAATCTCGTTTCAGTTTAGAATCCTTTTGTTCCTCAGCTGAAAACTTTCTTGAAAATATACTTTTGTAATTTATATTTTGAGTTGTTGATGGAAATGTATAAATCAAAATGAAAAATTTTTGCCAGAATTTCATGAGAATCTTTACAGAACTAATCTAATTCCTTGTTCACCTTCAAGTTTGAAAATTGCAAACAAAATTCAAATTGCCAATTTTTAATTTCTATCATCTTTTATCACTTGACAAAAAAACGAGACAATTATCACGATATAATGCAAACAATCTCAACAATAATATTCACTCCCAGTTGAAAACAGGGAGTTTCCTCGAGTATGAAAACGGATAGAATGATAAAGAAAAGTAAAGGCGAAGAAGAAAAAATTATATCTTTATGATTAAAAGTAATCAAAATGAATTGAAATAAATGTATAGATTTAGTTGAAACAGTGAGTTGCAACAAAAGAAACGTTGAAATGGATTGAATGAAGAGTTTTGTTTATTACAAAAGAATAGACAATTTAATGAATTTTGATTACAATGTAGTTACAACATCAATATGGTTAAAGATGATAATTGATGTATATATAATTATCTTTAATTAGTTCATGTTTAAATGCATTAGAGAATTAATTGGCCTCATATTGAGATGAATAAATTATTTCTTGATTAGTTTGATTAGCGCAAACACAAATGCATCAATCATCGGTTCACTTTGATGAGAGCCAATCCATTGAATCAAAATCTCTTTTCATTTTACATAATTCAAATTGAAGTTTAATCACAATTAAGTGAAATCAATCAAAAGATCAACTCAGAGCTTAATAAGCTTCTCTTGATAAAAAAACTCAATTTACTTTACAATATTCCACAATCAAAGATGAAAATGAAATAACAATAAAAAAGCGTTTAAAGATCATTCATTGGACCAACTCAAGATGTTAGTTTTGATGGGCAATGGTTGAGTCTCTAGGTTAAGGTTAAGAGGCAGTTACTGTAACGTCTTTCGCAGGTTCACTTCTGAGAAGGAAATTTATCTTTAAATGGTCAATTCGGAAGATAATGGTAATGATCTTGTGATGAAGATGATAATGATAATTTCTGGTGTCTACTAGCTTATTGACCAAAATGGTTTATTAAGAGATGTTGATGTGAACTTTGTCAATGTTGGTCATACAGTGATGGGCATACAGTCTCCTGTTGGTGAAACAGATGAGACTTATGGTGATGATAATGGTATGATGTTCATGATGAAGATGATGAGGATGACCATTGGTATCATTCAACTATCATTTAAAATCATGACCGTCTTTTTTTTGTTTTATTTT
The DNA here is from genome assembly GCF_039701765.1 of Tetranychus urticae. Taxonomy (NCBI): domain Eukaryota; kingdom Metazoa; phylum Arthropoda; class Arachnida; order Trombidiformes; family Tetranychidae; genus Tetranychus; species Tetranychus urticae. The sequence goes on along the minus strand of NC_142958.1, from coordinate 3,957,998 downwards.
CCTACTAATTGTTACAGAAGCATCAGACAAGGGAAAAACAGAAATAACCTTTAAAGACTTTCTAATAACAATAAAAGTCGATTGAAAGGAACCAGAACTATTTTTTTCCTCCCTTCATTTCAGAATAAATTCATTCATTTGGCTGCATTTGTAGTGGGTCTTTAGTTTAATTTAGTTTAGTCTTTTTGCTCTTTCCAGTCCATGCTTTTCACTAAGTGACCCTGGGTCATTTTCATGATTAGAAGCAACAAATGCATTGACATTTAATGATCTTGAGAGTGAAAAGATTAACGTTAAATTGAACCTTAAGATGGAAATGAAAATACTTTGTGAAATGAGAAGTAAAGGGAAAATGATTCATTAGAAGAGCAAACAATGAATCGAAATTTTTATTTCTCTTTTCATTATCCATCATCATGAATGAATAAAAAACTAAAAATGTTCAAAAACTGTCGAACTCAAAGAAGCATTAAAGTCCAAAAAAAAGTTGAAACAAAAGAATAATTGTTCCAATAGAATGGCGAAAATTGATATTTTGAGAAAAGTCGATTCGAGTGAAAATTGAATATGAATGAGAATGAAATTCATTATTAGGTCACTTGTGATGTTTATAATTGCAGGTTGTACAAGCTCGAGCTGCCCATTAAACGGATAATAATAATGCAACTAATTTGATTACATAAATGGTTTTGTCCATGTTTCCGTCCTAATAACAGACTTGGAGTAAGAAATAATTTTAATGATGATAATGATGAGAGTGAAGATGAAAATGCAGAGTAAATCATCAAATTATCATAACAATTCCTTTCTACCAGCCATTAATGGTTTTCCATTTAAAGAGGATAAATATTGTCCATCCTTACCTTATCCACCCTCGACTCACCATCTCATGCTTTCATCATCCCAACCAGTGCAACTCATCATCATTACTCTTACCTGGAAGAAGAGAAGTAAAATCGTTTAACTTTTTCTTTCTTTCCTTTACTTCTGTAGCCAAAACTCTCCAGAGTATTATTCAAAGGGATCAAGATTATATCATGTATGATGACCATGAAAGATAAAGAGAGAGAGAGAGACTAACATGAGGATGATTAGTGGGAGTTGAGTGACTCAAAAGATGCTTCAGGGATGAACTTTTTCCATGCTCTTTCAGGAGTATCAAGTATCATTTATAAGACTACAACTGTTGACAGGTATCTACTAAAAGGCTAATAATGTCCCTTTAACAGGCTCATCAAGGTTCATCTATTATCAGGAATCACTTTTGAATCTAATTTTACTCTTGATATGGAAAGGGAAAGAAAGCAAGACGAAAAATACATTTCAATAATCAACTCTATTAACATTTTATTTCATTTTACTAAGCATTTTTCAATTAAAAGTATTATTACAAGTTTTGGTCTTTTTTTGGAGTTATTTAGTGTTGAATAAAAAGCATAATTTTTATTGTAAAATTTTAACTTTGATGAAGAGGTTGACAAAAAGTGAAAGATGAAAATGAAAAGATGAATCAGGTTAACCAGTTTTGTTTACATTGGCTAGGAATAAGTGTAAACATTGCAACTATACAAGATGACCGCCACAAGTTGAGTCCACATGATAAGGCCACTCTCCGTTACTAAGGATGAGACAAGGTAAAGAGTTTTAATAAGTGACAATAAATATCGAGTAAATGTTATCAAATTGTAAGGGAATGATAGTTTAAATAGTAAATGAGTTCAACATTGAAAAATGTCTTCACTTTCATTGAAAAGAATGGAAAGAAAAATGGAAATAATAATTTCTAGAAAAATGTTAACCAGAAAATTTTGGGTTAATTAGATGTTGAGATGAGTTGAATTTAGTAAATGTTATCAAAGTTTAAGGGAATGATAATCTTTAAATAGCAAATCGTTCAACATTGAACTTGTCTTTGTAACGAATGAGTGAAAATGGAAAAATCTGAACCAGAAAATATTGGGTTGATTAGTTGAAGTGTTGAAAAGCTGAAAACAAACATTATTACCATAACCATTTAACCTTCATTTTTTGCTTTTTGGTAACAACTCTTGATTCACATTTCATTAGCATGGAAACTTGTGGGAAAATTGAATGCAACTGGGAATCGAGTTTCAATGTTTATCATTATCATTATTATTAGCTGATTTAAAGGACAATCGTGAAAATTGTATTATAAAATTGGACGAAGAAATTGGTTGCCATGAAAAGGTTGAAACTGTGAAAAGTGAAGAAAAAAAACTTAATCAACAATTGAAATTGGAACCATTTTTCTTCTCCTTGTTGCTATTAAACAATTAGAATTGGTTGATTTGGTGAAACCTTGCGGCAACATCAATTTTTATTTACATTAAAGACTAGTAAAAGTGAAACAAAATTGATATAAAATTCAATTACAGTGAATGGAAGATTCATCAAATGAAAGCTTTTCCACCATAAAATGTATTAAAAAATCTCTCGAGATTCCAATATTAATGTTGCTTTAATCATATAATATGCAAGGTTCAATCACAATAGTCAATTGACACTGATTGAAATGGCAAGGATTAGGTTAACGATAATCAACAGATTAACCAATTGTTAGATCAATGGTTGATGGACTCATCAACTCATCTTGTGATTCAACAATGAAATTGCAATTGGATTAGGTTTAAACAGATTATCAAGTGTTGGCTGAACAGCAAAGGAAACCTTTTAATTGTAATCAGATAATGGCCAGAAGAAAGAAAAAGAACAAGAATAAAAAGAGATTTGAAAGGTCAAATTAGACAAGTTGAAGGTGCAATTGACCATTCAAGTTGATGATTAAAGCATCATCATGAATTAATCTTTAACAGACAAACTAATTCCTTCAATTTGGTTGATTAGATTCAACAGCAAACGAGATTCAACGAGTAAAACAATTTCAACTCAACTAAAAAAGTCTAAAATAGTCAATGAATAGATCAATATTGAACATTAATCTTGCATGAAGTTGATAAGAAAAACAATAATTTTCGTTTTTTTTTCTCTTTTGGATAACATCATGAATACAAAATGAATATAATTGAATATCAATGAATGGATAAAATATGGATAAATAATGTTCAACTTGATTATCCAAGTAAAACTGGTTCGATTGATAACATGATTTGATTTATACATTTTACTGTCTTCTTATCCTTTACATTGATTTCAGTTGATTAATTGACGATAAATAATGATTACTATTTTTCCTCTTCTCTTGGCTTGACCAATTTTTGACCACAAAAATGTGCTCATTAACAGTGTAAATTATTAATAGATAACTGATTAACTCTTTTCCATTCCATATGCCTTTTCCCCCTGAAACTCTGCCTTTCAACCCGAATCCAGTGTTTATCTTGAGTTGCCATTTAACTGGTAACTTTATGTTCACAATTCACCAATTTAGAGGTTTATTATCATTATTATCATATTAGTCTGGCCTTTCAATATCATCATCATTTAACACAGACAATGAACACAAGAGGAGTTTTCACAATTGCTTTTGACGTGACTGATCATTATATTGTTATCAACCGACAATGAGTATCAATTGCAAATCATTAGCAATTATCATTCCACCATTCTCAATGGTATCAATCAAAATTGTTGACCATTCAATGGACCACCACCACACCTACTCATGTTTCTCATTCAGATACCCTTTATCTGAAAAGATGAAGGCAAAGAGGAACAAGGAGTTGAGAGGAAATCATGGCGAGAGAAAAAAAAGAGAAATGAACTTTTCTAATTGAAATATTCATCATTATTGTAGCTTTTCATTAACCTTTCTAATTTTAGCATGCATTTGCTTTTGTGTGTTTAAACAGTTTTTTCAATCATTATTTTGCAATTTTGTAATTTCAGCACAAATTCAGATCAACTTATTTGGTTCATTCATTTGCCAATACAATTAAACTAAAGGGTTGATTGTGATACCAAGTGTTACCCATCAAAGTGAGGTCAGAGTTTTTGTAACAGAAATACTGAACAACTCTGAAAATTTCATCTTGAACATCTTTCAAAATGGAAGTAAACTGAAGTCAATGTCGAAGTTGAAAAATATTCATTGTGATCTTTTTATTTGGCCTCAATAATTTAACCTTATTTATTGTGATAAATGAAAGTTTATCAAATCATTTGTTTTTCGCTTTTCGCCCATTTTCATCAGAAAATGTTTATCACAATAAGTGTCATTTAGCAAGTAAAGTTTTTTTTAGAGTTTCCAGCTTTTCATGTGATTCTCTCTATTCCTTTCTTCTGTTTACCCTGTTTAATGTTGATGATTCTTGTTGCTTATGCCTATTCCTTGAATGTTGTTATCATAGTAAAGACTGTGAAAGAATACGATAATACCCTTGGAATTGGATAAACGAGAAAAGCAAATCCTTTGGGAGGTTAAAGTGGTGTTAAGGTAATAACAATCCGTAAAGTAAACAAGGAAACATCAAGAAGTAAACAGGAAAAAAAACAGCAACAACAAGAGAAGCGAAAAAAAACAAAGAATTGTGATGATAATGATGATGATTGAAGATTGAAAGGATATCATTGGAAAGAAAGGCTGAAACAAGTGAAATAAGGAAGGAAATAGATATATAATAATAATATAAATATACATGATAAAAAAGAAGAAAAATTGTTCTTCTCAGGGAATGTTGAAAGGATAGTTATGATATGATAATCATAAGGTAATAAGTTACCTTTTTTGGCGTAATTGGCAAAGGTTGGATCATAAGATGATTTGGCTTCCCAAGATTCTTGATTTTCTGTACGAATTTGAATCTCTTCTGAATAATAATCGACAATCCTTTCATGGATTGTGGCAACACATCTAACCTTAAACTCGGGCAGTTGAAAGTGTTGCTGTTCAATGTTTAGTATAAGTCCAAGAATTGGTGGCGATCCAGTTTTACGTCCAGTAAAAGACTTTAATTGACTTGCATTGGCCTGTAAAGGGAAGCGAAAATTATCATGAAAAAAATGGAATAAAAGAGAAAAATTTTCAATTCATTTTCAAATGAAATTCAACTTGAACTCTTTTGGGATTGAAGAAGATGTTATAAGAAAAAAATAGTGAAAAGTGAGATTGAATTAAACAAGTGTACGATGATGGCGATGATAATAATGAAAATGAAGTATTATCATGTTGATGAGTTGATAATAGGAAGAAACAAGTTTAATGATGAATCTTTTCCTCCTCTTGATCCTTATCTTCATGAATTTCATCTTACAATTCTCACCAAAAACAGAAGAAATGGCAACAAAAAAAGAGAAAAATTCTTCTTCTTCTTCCTTCAATCTTTACTCTTGAGATGATCCAATTTAGTTAATATCTTTTTCATTTTTACCTAAAAACATTTTTCCTCCTCTAACAGTCTCTCACTTGCTCATCATTTCTCATCATTTCTTCTTCTTCTTTTCTGTCTCTCTTCCAGTCTCGCTCACTCATCCTAACCTTTTTCATTTTATCAATGTTACTTCATTACCTTGATGAACCTTCATCAACCAACTTTCCTTCAACCTCTTCATCCAACCTTTTCCCCATCACTTGCCCACTCCTAACATGCTACTTATGATCAACAATTTGTACGTAATGAATAGTCACGAGCTTTACCTTTATTCATCACCATCTTCACTCCTCTTCCATTTGTCTTCCTCGCCATTTCACATCATATTTTCCTCATCCTTTCCTCATCTTTTTCATCTCATCTTTTCATTCAGCTTTTGGCTCAACTTTGCTTTTGTCGTCAAACATTTTCTTCTTCTTTTTCTGTTTCATTTTATTTTCTCATTTCTGTAGTTTCATCTTCAGACATCATGAAAGGCATTATCTTTTGCTAACTTTTTTATATCAACAAAACTTTTACTTTTTCAAAGGGTTACGCTATTCATTGTTTTACAAATCTTGTTTTGTCTAAAAATGTATTAAACAGCTGAAATGCAGTTTTCACCTTTTCTCAACCATTTTCACATTATTCAACTTTTGAAAGGTTAAAAGTCTCTGGTGGTTTTCAACTGCATTTCAAGTAAACAGAAATTCAGTCCGTCGTTTTGACACAGCGAAGGTGTCATATGAATACATTATTTTATCTTGTCTGTCATTTTGATTGAAGTCATATTTCGAATGCTATCGATCTAAATATAATCCAGAGAAAATTGTTCAACTATCAAACTTATCGAATTGCGTAATTTTAGTCGATTAACTCGATCAAATATGGCCTGATTTAAACCCATATAACCTAATAACAATGTTAATAGCTGACAAACAATGCAAATAAAAAACTCAAATGAAACATATCAATCGATCGAAAAATCGATTCTTAAATATTAATCTAAAAATCCATTATTTGCACCAATCGAGTCTGTTGTAATTTAATGAATAGAATAAATTTGATTCTAAAAAAATCGTTTTGTAAATGAAAATCACTTCACTTCACTTCATAGACTGACAGTTCATTATTAACACAAAGACTCAACTCAATATGTAAACGAGCTTAAAACGCTAATAAAAATCGATTATTCGAAAAAGACGCAATTTTTAATCGATCAATGAACATTCGATTATCCTCGAGTAATCCTGATGCAAAATTACTCCTAATTTTGTTACTGAAATCGATTTTGATAATCGATTTTTTAGATTTGATAAATTCATTGCATCAGAACTGTTATAATCGATATTAGCTTGAACCTAATAACATTGACAGATTGCACTCGCCCTTTTGCCAATCAAGCATCAGCATTTTCTCGTGTCTAATATTTTACAATTTCATCCAATAATAATGCATCAAATTTTCTGCTATCATCACTTATGTCAGTTAATCTAACAGGGAGTGAGAATGTTTCACTCCCTGGAAAGGTAAAGATGATAATCATACTTGATGTTGAAAATGTGATAACTTTTAAAGTTTTTTTTCTCTACTCTTGCTATTCATTGTACTATTACCAGGTTATCATTTATCTTTGTAAACATTTCTTTTATGTTATCAAATCAGAATCTTTTCTTTCTTAGTTTACTCAAGAATTTTTGCTATCCATTCTCACAGCCTAAGGATATTCCCTTCTGAATTATATTTATACATCATCATCTTGAAACTGAATGCAAGCCAAACAAGCGTTCACCAGTTCAGAAACATTTCACAATCAACCAGACCAGAGTTATTCAGGTTCATCATGGAAAGAAAAAAAAAGAGAGAAGAAAAAAAATTTATATAAATCCATGTTGAGGTAGATTGAAGCGTAAAACCATTCTACTTGGCGTAAGAATCAATCTTTTTCAGCTCAATTTTTCTCTTCATTTCATCTTAAATTCTTGTTATCATTTGATTCTCAAAATTATTCTTATTCATCTTTTACCTGCTTTTTAACCCAACAAGATTCAAGTCGTATTCATCATGCTTGCATGCTCATCTGATCATGATTGATCAATTGATTAAATCGATGATTAAATAAAGAAGCAAAAATAATGTGAAAACTATGAATGTTCAAGACAAACAAAAGATGAAGAAAATGATTTTTTAAATTTCCTCCAAACACGACAATTTTGTCCAAAAATTGTTACTCTTTTGTTTCAACCAACTTTTGCTGAGTTCAAATAAACTTGATTCAAGTTGAAATTTCAAGTTATAAAGCGATTCAGGGAATGAACAAAATTCTTACCTTATCTTCATTGATAAACCACATGAGGTGAGCAACTTTTGATTGAGATGTACAATTAAGGTAAAGAGTATCACCAACTCTGTATTTGTGATTATCCTTTTTGGTAATTATTGGCGTTTCTTTTTCAACTTTAACCTCAGCTCCTGAAAAGGAACCACAAAAGGTAATGTTAGAGGAGAGAAAACTTTTTAGCTCAATTTGCATTCTATTCAATTCATTATGAAAAATCATTATAAGCACATTATAATTGTCATTATGAGTTTCCATACCATTAGAGAGAGGGAAAAGTCAAGAAAAGAAACCAAGTTAAACATGGAATTGGGAGGGAAATGAATTTATGATGAATAAGCTTGCAATTGAGTTTTCAGGTCGAAAAGGAAGAAACAAAAGTTTCAGATTAATTAGTTTCAATGTAAAATATTGTTTGATGGAAAACACGAAAAATAGAGAAAAAAAAAGACAAATGATAAAAGTATGAAAAGGGAAAAGTAAATGATGTTTAAAGAAGAAAGGTTTTTAAGGTTAATCGTGATTGTTGGTCTCGAGACTCACCATGAAGCTGTTTATGAGGTTTACTTCTTGAACCATCACCAAGTGGAAACTCACTGGATTCAAATTGGAATGTAAGTATAACACCGGCTGTACACTGTAACTTGAGTAAACCTCGAATAAAAAATCGACGATCAGCATGGAAGACTAGACCTAATCGAGTAACAAACAGTCCGTTTGAAGTGTTGAACACTGGTTGGATCACCATTTGATGAGCTTCAGCCTGATAGTGAAAAAGATTGAATGAGAAACTAAAACAGAAAAAGTTTCAACTTGATTTACCCTTCGATCATTTATGTACCAAACTAATCGTGCGGCTGGCTTGGTTGGACCAGAAATACAAGTTAAATTAATATCACGGTTAACATCATATTCCGATTCCTTTCCTTCAATGGTTATCTTTTCATCGGACAGAACTTGGTAAAGGAAAGAAAGTCTTTGATTAATTCAAATGTTTGAAAAGTTCATCAAATTAAACATCAAATGGTCTTAAAGTGACTTTAAAATTGATTCTAATGACAACAATTAATTTGATGGAAATTTTGTTTTCCTTTCTCAACCAGAAAACACTTTTTACCCATTTTTTGTCAACTTGTTGTTTAATAGTCTTAAGATGACAATCATTAAATGTCTAGTTGCAAGCTTTTGTATTGGAGTGAAAAACTCCCAAAAGTATATCTTTATGAGTCTCTTTTATTTTGCCCTCTTAAGTTGATGATAATTTGGCAAAGGAACAAAAAATATATCCTCAAGGTGAGAAAGAAAAATAAGGTTATTTTCTCATAGTTCATCAAAATGATCATGAGCTACTCATTTCCTACTGGTTCATCGATTGGTCCAACTACAGTGAAAACATGAACAGTCGGTCAGAAAAGAAAAATGAAAAGAATTGGAAAAAAGAAGTTGAAAAAATGAAAAACAGAAAGAAGAATGGAAATGAACTTTCAAGATTATCCCATGAAAATGTCGAGAGAAAAAGATTTAAAAGTTCGATTCAGAACAACAGACTTTTCTGGTGTAAAGGAGAAGGAGAAAAATTGAGAAAAGTTTGCATCTCATGAGGCAAATGTCAATATCATTATCAGAATTGTTAGGTCACTTGGATGAGATAACAGGATGAAATTACACTTGACTCTTGAACGATGATTGTTTAATTCAAGTATTGCAATAAATATATTGGTCATTAAATGGCCTTTTCTGGTTCAAAGGTAAAATCTTTTAACCATATATCTTAACTTTATTTTGATCAAACATGACTTTTGAATCTTTTGTGACTTTTCCTTCCTCTTCCACTCCCATCATCATCATCCTGATTGGATACAACAACCTACTCAACACTTACCTTCATCTAGTCTCATTAAACATGATTACCTTTTTTTTGCTCGACTTTCAATGTAACAGTAAAGGTAAAAGCTTCCTGAGTTGAACAGTTTCAACATTAACATTTGGATGAATAAAGTTGAAGACTAAAGGTTCCACTTTTTCTCATCCTTTTAAAGCGCAACTATTATCATCATTGAATGTCCATCAAACAGTCATCATTCACAAGTAACTTTCATTGAATCAACTCTTTTGGTCCACTTTCATTTCGGGTTAACCCTTTCAAGTCAATTTTGTCTTCTTTTTTGCTAATCACATTTTAATTAGATAAAATTGATAATGGAAAAGTTCATTTCATTTTACAAACTTGGACTAAAACTTTACTCTCATTTGCTTTATTTTCACTCGATTCCCATTCTCATTCCCTTCACCTTACTTTTACCTCTTTTTACCTACATTTAACCTTAATAATGATATTACAAACAAGTTCAATTATTCACATGGAAAAGGTTCAAATTTTTTCATTCTCTTTTCACCTTTCATCAACTTTCATTGCAATCTTTCAATCACGATAAACTATTAATAATAAATGGTGAACATTTGCCGTCTTTAATTGAATACTTAGCATTCACTGATTTATCCAATTTACTGTCAATCTATTCATGAATTCACATTTACATGATAATCATGCCATTTGATTAGTAATTAGTTGTTTCGTGCGTTTGATGTTTCAATTTTTCTCCAACAGCTTTCAATTAACTTGAACAAACTCATGAAACAAAATGGTAAAGATCAGCAAACAAGTGAATTTAGATTCGGACAATTTCAAGTCTAAGTTATGCATTTAAAAACCGAAAGCGATGAGATTTCGATCGATGAGAAAATGAATTTGCAAGAAACAAAACATTTTAAATTCTGTACAGAAATAAGTCGAAAAAATCGAAACCGAAATTTGCTTTGTTGACAAATAGATGAAGGTTGCAATATTAATTAGGGATTGAGTGCGTTTTGAAGTCACTTTTGTTGATTCAGTTTCGGTTAAAGCAGCTGCTCTGTGTTTGACTTTTGCACCTCAAATGAATGCCATTTGGTGAATTAAGTGTTAAACCTTTTGATGTTAATATTGATGGATGGGAAGAGTGTTTATTTACCATAGATTTTCATTTGTCTTTCTGCTCTAATTGTGGTGTACATTTGATCTGTTGATACTTCACAAGCATATGATCCTTCGGAGTTTAAATCGGTCCTCGCCAAGGCTACATGGGTTGCATTGGATGCATCAATCTGTTGAATGATAATGAAGTGAGTAAAATTATTCACAGAAGCAATCGAAAAGATGGGAAATGATGAAAATTATCAAATAACCAAATGGATTAATCGAGTAACTCGCACATCAATGCAAAGACAAAAGACGAAAATCGATTGCAAGAGACATTATTGACATTGAATAAATGCATATCATTAAGACATTACATGAGCCAAACTGAAACACACCCGTAATTAAAGTTGAACATGATGAGAACCTTTTCTTTTAATTTTTAATTATTAACAAATTGTTCTTTGTCAAGTGAACCATAATTAAGTGTAATGCAGTTTTACAAATGAAAATTATTCATCTTTTGCCTTCTTTTAACTCAATCTTTTTAACACATAGTCAAAGGTAAAAGCAATTGCGAGTTGAATAGTTTGACAAAATGAAGTAAATTTGCAAGATTAATCATTCTCATTAAGAAATCTTAATGTTAACGTTGAAATTTAGAGGGCTGAACAATGTTCATTTCAGTTTTTCACATAAATCAAGGCGAACAAGAAAAGAAGAAGAAACTTTAACTAAAAGGAAGAGAACTAAATTATTAATATTTAATTAGGTTGGTTAAAAAGTTAACAATATACATTAGAGGGTAAAAAGAAACTTTAATTAGCATCTTAATTAACCTGAAATCAAGGTTTACATTTTCATTCTGTTATTAACCAATTATCCTTTTCATTCAAACCAATAAACGATGAACAAAGAGATTCAACATTAAATCTAATAATAACGTGATTTAACATCGTTTTACCAATTCGAGCAAGGTTATCAATTTAACTTTTTTTGCCTTTTTCAGCCTCATTTTCATTTCCATCATTTTCACCAGCAATTACAACCAAACCTACTTTTGCAGTTGCATTAAACTTGGGTTTAGCTACCTAATTGTGATGCTGGCGAGCTGGTTTGACTATGGCACTAAACTGATTGCTATTGTATCCAAATTGACTGGAAAAAGAGTGTGAAACGAAAATTTTGGTGGTTTCTTTTTTTCTGGATTTCCATTCACTTTATTCACTGTTTCGATAAATTATTATCATCAAATTAACCAGAATAGTAACAATTTAACCGCAAGGCTTTCTCATTGATTAACATGGAAATAAAGTTACGATTAAGTTCTAGGGATAACTCAATGAACAGTCTATAAAATAGGCATGATGAGAATATTTAAACTCTTCAATAACCAACATGATTAAATTAAAGATTCACCAATCAACTAATTGTTTCTCATATTTCACATTATTCTATTATTAACAATTTATTGAAAATCAAATGAGTTTCGGCTACTTATAAGGTTTACTGTCTTTCGCTATTCCTTTCAACATTCAGTTGGTTACAGAAATGCTGTGAATAACATAATGGTTACAGAAGTAATTGATTCTATCATTCGAACATGGTTCAATTTGGTTCAAATTTGTAAAACTAATGCTTTCAATTAGTATAGCCATGCTTAATCTGCATATAACCTATCTGCAGAACATCATAATGGACTTGAAATGCTAAAGCAGAGATAGATTAAACCTTTTAAATCAGTTGATCTTTAGTCAAAGTTTGTCTGAAGCAATCGAAAAGATCTGCGATTGTTTTGCAAGTTACCGCAGGATTTAGTGAAGGAATCGACCGTCTAAATTGTTAATCATGCATCTTGTTGCCGTAGCATTCGTTTGTCAAATCATCTAATCTGAACTGCTTAAGTTTGCTCGACAAGTACCATTGAACTTTTGGGTATTATTTGACTGGTAATAACTGACTCGATCTTTAGTTTGTAAATGAAGTATCAAAAGTAAAGATCTTAAGTAAAACAAGTAAGTTTTAAGTAAGTTTTGCAAGTGTAAGCCAATCTGTATCTGTATGTATACTGAACAACCTTCCAACAACTGAATTTATTAAATTGACTGAATCTTAGCTTAAGATTATTCAAATTAGAAGATGATGATCTCAAATTTTCAGGTTTGAAGAAACGCATTCTTCTCGTTTTAATATATTCTTGGAATTGGAAAGGTAAATGAATACTTACATCAACATAGGCACCATCGAGTTTAAATGTAGCTACTTTTTCATCCTCTGAAGGAATGTAGCGAAAAAATTCAACGTAATTCTTATACCATTTAACTGAATAAAGTCCAAGACCTTCTAAATCATAATCACAATATAACACAATGCTGGTTCCATTTGGAACTGAGGATGGAACCTCAAGTTTATTTATCCTTAAACCATGGACAGTTTTACCTGTTGAAAAAGCAAAAATGATCGTTAAAAACACAAGAAATCAAACAAATTTTCCCAAATTAGTCAAAACTCTTTTGCTCTTTTATTAAATTCGCAACCTCATTGTTCAAAATATTGATTATTGCAGGTAAAAAAGAACTAAAAAAAAGCAATTTAATTGATTGATGCTTGAGATCGTAAATCAGATTTCCAAATTGCCACTTAATAAGAAAAGTTATTCAATTCTCGAGAAATTACTAAATCATAGAAACAGTAAACTCTTGGAGTGAAAAATATCATTCAAATTGTGTTACACTTTTGCCTAAAGACAACTTTAAAAGTCAAAGTCAATTACAGAATCAAGTCTAAAATAATAACATTTAACAGTTAATCATTGACAAGCTGAACAATAGACAATTAAAAGTCGACAATGGAAATTTAATTTCTAACTTGAGAAAGTCGAGAAATGATCGATACTTGAACTTGTTTTCCAACCACAATTAATCATTACCTTGTTACCAAAGTAATTACAATTTACATTGAACCTTTTTCAACCTTAATTGTTATCGATTTGAAAATTTATTGACACAAGTAAAGTAAAAACATATTGATGATTAACGACATTTTAATGGTTAAATTATTGTCTTGTTACAGAAAAATTGATTTACTTTTAAATCGATGAATAAAATTCCCTTCAATTTGCCCAATTAATTACTAATTATAATTTGAATCGTTTTTGTGAGGAAACTTTCAATTTTCATGAGAAAAGGAAAAGAGAAAAATTTGAAAAAATAATTTTCTTCTCTCCAAATTCAACATTAAAAATGTAAATTTTGAACGATTATGATTGATCATTCATCAATCAAGAACCTTGTCGGTTGAAAAAGGTTGACATTTTTCATAAGCATTGAGTAAATAAATGATCGAAGTGACAATTTAAACTCGAATCAATAATTAATCAAAGAATCAATGAAGGAAAAGAGTTGCAATTGTTGGACAATTAATAATGAATGAATTTGTGGAATTATTGATAACTTCAGTTTCGATATGAAAATTGATATTAAACTATTGAATGATCAATGTTCATTGATTGTTTCTAATTATCAAATGAACATTCGATTTCAGTTTATGAATAAAAGTGAGAAAAGTTTAGTTTTTTTTATTGCTTTGAGCATTAAATTGTTCATCATCAATAAACTATTCATGATGTTTACAGTTGCTTGAACAATTTTCTTGAGATTTTTTGCCTTCTTCGTATGAATTGTGAGGTAAAACTTGGGCGTTTTATCACTATCATGAACCATCAACATGAACCTTATTGTGTTGAGGTAAGAAAGTTGTTTCTGTTGAGGAGTTAACATGATCATCAATGATGATAGGGAATGATGAATATAAGATGAACAAGACTAAATTTGACACAATCGCAAGTTTATGATAATTTGATTGATGGGCTTCACCTGAGTTGCTTTCATTTTTTTGATGAACTTTGTCAGTCGTTTGGCTCTTCTATCATTGAATGTCACCCTCATCGGTTCAACATTTCATTATTTGACACAAGTTGAGTAAATGGTTAGTCAAGTTAATTGATGACGTTTTCATTCCAATCAAAGTTAGAAAAATTATCAGCAAAATTTTACATTCTTTCCTCAATCGCTTCTTATTGGCAAGAAATATCAAATTTTGCTGGGAGTGCGGCTGGGAGTGAAGAGTAAAACTTGAGAGTTTTTCAGTAAGAGTTAAGAGACTAAGGAATGTTTCAATTCCCATTTTGCACAAGTTCATTTCTTCGGTCAGTAAAAACGAATATTAAGGAATTAAATGAAATTTTTGAACATAAGTTTCGCTCATTGATAATAATTCAGATTATCGTTCACTAAAATGGTCATCGACTTATAAAAATAGATTTTCTTAATTACTTTTAGTAACCTTTGCTGTCGAGCTTTTTGTTTCATTAGCTATTTCTAAGGAGTTTAAGTTTTTACAGAACTCAATGTCAAACTGAAAATTCTTTGGCTAAGCGATAGCTTGACGCCTAAATATGCATTTCATGATAACAAATAAATAAGTAAATACTTGACACATTATTTAAGGTTATCGAAATAAGATTTTAATGGTTTGTCACTGAGTTTTGAAAACAAATGTTTAGCAAGTTGCGGGTTTATTTAGTTATCTTCAGTTCTGAAAGAACAGAAAATTTGCTATTTCTAATCAAGAACTTGCTTAAGAAAACGATCTTTTTGATTAGCAATATTTTCAAATTTCATTTCAGGGTAAAAGTTGTGAAAGTGAAAAACGAAATTGTTGATTCAATAAACATCATCGAACATAGTCGAACCATTTGAAGAAAGTATTTTTTCCTTTTCATTCACATTCTCAACATTTATCAACTATCATTCTCTCTCTTGAAATGCTCATGAAAAGAAGAGTAAAAATCAACTTGATTTTCAAGTTTTCCTGTTCGTGATATTCAGTGATAGAAAACAAGTTGAAAGAACAAGATGAAGATTAAAGGTGAAGATGAATGGATGATGTTTTATGATGATAAACATGGCAAAATAGAGAAAAGGAAAGAAACGAAAATAAGTTGATCTTGTTGTTACGTTTTTATTGAGATGCTGATTACCTTAAATCACGCAATCAAAGATTAACAATATTTTGAGGTAAAAATAAACATAATCTTTAGCATTTGGCGGAGAGAAAGTTGTACCTTTTTTCAATCAACTTATTAACAATTTACAAGTATAATGATAGACTTTGGTAATGAGTAAACTTGATATTAATATCTGACTTGAGATTGAACCTTCAATCGATAACTTTTTGCCCGATCAAGACTAAACACTTTACAATAATGTTTCTTTTCAAATGAGAGTTTCATTGGAAAGCCATTATTCGTTGATAAATCGACGATTATCTCGAGTTTAAATAGAGTGATAAAGTTTGGATAAAGATGCAAAAGTTGAATCAAAATTTATATAAATGCAATTCCCTTTGGAACAATAATTCAACATTTAATGTTGTTCAACTGTTGAACAGTTGATGCCAATGTTAAACTGTTTCACTTCATCTTTATTTTCATCTTTTCAGATGATTATCATCAAGTCCATTTGTTTCCAATCCAATTTTCAAATGTAAGACAATCAAAATGAGGTAAACATTGAAATAATGAAAGATGGAAAGATAGTTTTACATCATGATATTGATGAGAAAATATTAACCATTGAATAAAAGTTTCATTTTAAAGCTGCCTTTTGGTTGTCACTTTTATTGGCACAAGAAATGAATCAACAAATAAACAATTTGTACCATTTATAGCTAGTTTATTGCAATCGTATTGTTCAATAAAAAGATGAACATTTCGATAAAATTCATTGCCATTCAAATCATATAAAAGGTCGAACATGAATTGATGTAAAATGTTTCCTTTAGCATTTTCCAAACGAATAAATGATTTTTCGAAAAAAATTCTCGTGGATTTTGATCAAGTGATATTGTATTCGAACTCGATCAAGACACAATTAGTCAATTGTCTTGGATTTCGATTCTAATTCAAGTTTACAATTATTTCTGTTGGAAAATTGATTCTTATTTTGGATCTAAAAAATGCTTTGCTTCTTCCCTTTCAATGTAACAATCAATTGGATAAGATATTAAAGATTGAAATGTTGAAGGGAGGTTACAAGTTATCAACTTTTCAGTTGAGTTCAAAATTCATGATAGTTTTTTGCTTTCTCTCTTCAACCATATTGATCAGATGATTTTGGGTGGAGTTCAGGAACACAAAAAAAGGAAAGAAAAAAGAAGTAGAAAAATATCTTGTATGAATTAGTAATTTCATGTTATTGAGAGAAGCAAAATGAAATCAAGAGGAACCAAAAAGATGAAGAAAGCAAAATAGATTGGATCAAATTGGATATAAAAATAAGTCGCTCAACAACATATTAAACTATATAATGTTAAACTAGATTTGAAATCTTTCTGTTTTTTTGCCTTCTTTACATTAATGTTGTATTCAACCTTTCATATTATTCAAAAAACCAAAGAACCTCCCAGGTATAGCGATAAAGTCAAGAGTATGCAAGTTTAAGAGCAAGAAACAGCAAGTAAAGAGGAAAAATTTAAACTTCAATTTAAGCCAATTTAACTTTTATTTCATTCAATGATTTAAATGAACATCAATTTAAGGTTTTAATTTTTGGACCAAATTTGCAAGAATTGATTTCGATTGAAAATTTTCTCAACTTTCAAGTTCACTTGCATTTGTTTGATATTATATTTGAAAATTGAATTTGTAATCGTTTCATTTCATTATTGGTTTATCAAAAATAAGTTTTTGTTGAAGTAAATAAAGTGTTTCCAGTAAAGCAAATAGTAAAGACCAGTTTGAAGGTGAAAAGTTTTTTTCAACTTTTGTTCGAAACTCTTTTTTAATCTTTTGCTCAGGAGAATAGTTTCAAGATTAACTTCCGAAACGGAAACTTTATTTGACTCTCTTTTGTTCCGGTTTAATCTGAAAGTTTTGTTTGACCAAGTTGGTTGACTTACAAGGGAAGTAACCTCGTTGGTACGGGCAGATCGAAATGAAAGTGGGTTTAATGGAAAGCCCGTGTCAGAAAACCCTTAATAACACTAATCTCCCGTGGAGAAAATCGATCTGAAAAAAGTTACAGGGTCGCGAATGTTTTAATCACGGAGGCCAAAATGACTAATAAAATCGAAGTAGAGATAGATATTTTTATCAAACTAAACTATTTAGGTGCATTTGATCATGGGGGATGCAAATCTGGCATCAGTTTATTCCTCAAGTTTTTTGTTTTCGAAAAAATCGCAAAAAACCACGAAAACAGTCGCTAAAAATTTCTGGATAAAATTCAAATATGAAAAAAAACTTTCTTTAAAATGAAGCTTCAATACAAACATTTATGCGGTTTTTTGCTATTTTTTCGAATTTGCGACCCTGTAACTTTTTTCAGATCGATTTCCTCCACGGGAGATTAGTGTTTTAAAGGGTTTTCTGACATGGGCTTTCCATTAAACCCACTTTCATTTCGATCTGCCCGTACCAACGAGGTTACTTCCCTTGTTAGTTGACCAGAAGAACCTCTTTGTTATTCAAGGGAATGTTTATTGTTTTGATAATTGAGTTTTCAATTGAAAAAAGAAGAGAATGAATAAATCGATAAATTAATAAAAATTAGTTTATTGAATGATTCATCAATTAGCAACTGTTAAATATTATAATATTTTGTTTAGACTGTATTGAGTCTAATCATGAGCATTGGAATGAAATAACTGACTTGCATAATGTACTAATGAATAAAAGCAAGGATAATTGTTAAAGGATAAATATGCGTCTAATGAACAACAATACTGCTCATTGTTAACGGGTAACTTGGACATCGACTTGCAAAATAAAATTTTGCCTAAAAATTCAAGATTTAAAGTTCGGGGAAAGTTTTAATTCCTTCGATTTTTGTTATATTGATTGTTAAAGGGCTGTCAAAGGAAACTTTTTAGTACATCGGCAAAAGAATGGATATCAAATTGAACAAAAAAAGTTTTTCCCGCGAATTCAATAGTCAGAGATACGGATTCTGCGTTTTCCCCTCACCTTGCTTATGCTTACTATTTCTCATCAACCTGAATCAAGAGAGAGATGTTTGTCTTTTTTCGTAATTTTAGCTTAATGGCTTTCAGGCGATGTAAATTTTTCTAGAAACCGCTCAGTACAATACCAAATTACACATGAAAATTGTTTACTTACTGTTGAGAATTTTTTTTCAAAAATAAAGCAAAAGCTAAAGCTAAATGGGAAATTGAGGAATAAGCTGCTAATAATGGCAGTAAAATGAAGAGTTGCTGCATTAACTTATGAGGTCATATGTCAACCATCAATAGGCACTAAAATGAACGTCTTTAGCTGATTAGAAATTCATCAATTTAATTTACGAAGTACATTTGAATGATTATTTTACATTTGATTGAACGAGTTGAAAGTTGAATTTACAACGCCTTGAATTTTGTCTCATCTGATGAACTTGCATCAATCGTCCCAATAGCTATTGGAAAATGTCAACTGTGTGCAACAATGTAATTATTTGATATACTTTCATCTTTCCTGACAGATTATCAGTTCATTTCAAATAGTTGGAGAAAGAGAAGAAAAAGTTTTCTCCGTTTAACATAACATATTTGCAATTTAAATTAATTCATGTCAATAGTAAACCTGTGCAAATAGAAATGTGAAAAGATGAAAGGAAACCCAAATAAACAAGGATCAAGACTGAAGAGCAAATAATTATTATTCAAAGCTACAAATTAGATACAAATGAGATTCAAAACAAATGCTCAACAAAAGTTGATTATAATAATGACAATCAACTGATTGACGATCATCAAATTGAACCAAAAAATGAACGAAAAAAAGAGACAGAAACTGCAATAAAAAAGTGACTCTTAAAATAGCATCGAGTAACTTTTCAAATCACATTTACTCAAATGAATCAATAACATTTGACTTTCAATTATTGAAACATTTTCGCAAAACTAAATTGATAAGTGACAAAAGGTGAAACTTAAAAGATGAAAGAATGAAATTTCTGATGGAAATGAAGAGAAGTACAAAAAAAAGAGTAAAATGTAAACATGAATAAATGAATTATCATTATTAGTCTAAATGTATCAGGTAAACTTGAAGAAGAAGGCAAAAAATAATATTAGTTGATTATAAATGAATGTTGAGTTTACATAACCCAATATGATAATAGCTAACAGAAGCATTTGAAAATTGTGTGCTTGTATTCACATAATATCACAGTTTAATTAACTGGATAATCAACCAACAGGAACCAAAACCATTTCGAGATTTTCCTTTCACTTTGTTTTTTTTTGTTTCCAACTTCATTTCTTTCCTTTACATAACAAGTTTTTTTATTTGATTTTTTTACTCGACTTTGCTAGCTAGTTTTACCTGTCCAACTGATTCATGTTTTCCCAGTTTGCGATTATTCACTTGCATTTCATCAGTTTCACTTCGATTCTCAACCTTTTCTCAATTTTCAAATGGAAATGATAAACACGCCTGAATCGCGTCTATTGATTTATTGCTTACTTTTGTTTCAATGACTTAATTAGTTTTGATTTGGGTTCAGATTTAAGCACTTTCCAATGACTCATTTGTCAGTAGTTTTGAATATTTTAAGTTGATGATTTATTCATGGGAATGTCTGGAAAAGTTTAAGTATTCCTGTCAAATGGACAGTAAATAATTTAGTTTCATTAGAGTGCAATATTGCAGGTAACTCTTTGAAGATGATTGAGATTTTATAGAGATTAGACTTGGAGTCTGCAGGCTGACAGATTTCAATTCATTAGGTAAATCAAAATTGATATTGTTAAAGAATGGATTGGAAAAGCATTTTCAAGTTTTTCATTTGCTCGTCATTTTAAAAATGAGAATATTTCAATTCTATTCCAGCTTTTAATTCTAAACTCATCAAGATTAAGATTATGTCTTTTTCAGAACAAAAGTGATCTCATTTTTTTGAATCCTTTCAATTGAATCATCGCATAAGATTCGATGAAATCGAAAACTTGATAATAATATTTAGACAACAAAAGGTTTTTTGACTTTGAGGTTATTTAAAAAAGTTACAAAGTGATTATTGCTTGGCTTTTTTGCTTTTGAACTTTAAAGAGTTTGATGTTTATATCGGGATTATGGTTAAACTTTTTGATCGATAAAGATGTTTCAAGTTTGTTTGATTTGCTTCTTTTTTTGGCTAATTTTCTGAAGCAATTAAATTGGATAATTGTTGTACTCTTTATTGTATTATTTATGGTTGAAAAGAGATGTGAAAATTAGAAACGGATTGGTAAATGGTTAAATCCGGAAAATCTCATAATCAGTGTTTCCATGGTGCAAAACAAGGTAACATGATAATCAAAGAGTTGCACTAATGATGACTATGTGAAGTTGTTCAGTAATATTGTCCAATGCAGGGTGAAACATGGAACAAAAACATCAACTTGAATGAGTTTCAATAATGAATTAGCGATTGTTAATTTCTTGACTTATGGGTTAATCATTGAGTAATTTGCATCTTGAACAGATGCAAGGAAGGCCAACAATGAATATGGAAGAATCAAAACTTGATTGAGATTTAACGGCAGGTGAAAATGCAGTTACAGGGAGTGAAGAAGAAAAAAAATATCAATGAACAATCAGAGTTACGGTTGGATGGTAATGTTTGGTCAAGAGACTTGGAAATGTTTTGTTTTGCCTGCTGTTTTGTGCTGTTTAACCTCTCATCAGGTAACAGTAAAAAAATGGTGAGCAGAGGAAAAAAAACAAATCGAAAGAGAAGAGCAAAAAAAGGACAAATCTCTCAACATGCATGGGAAGGAGGAGGAATGGAGTTATTATGCAGAAACGGATTGCAGATAAAACAAGAATGGATAAACAGATTAACCTGGAAATGATGGAAACTTTGATAACAGGCATGAGAGAGTAAAAAAATTCTGACTGATAGTGTTACATGTAAGTTGAAAAGCTGAGAGTTTTCAGTTTTGGATTGTGTTGAATCATGAAGTGGAACCACCACAATGACGATAAAAAATTGAATGAACATGATGATGATGATGATGAGGAGAAGGAGGAGGAGGGTGAAAGTGAAAAGGTAAGTCATTAGTTTTCCATGAATTGCGTGTGTTCATGGAACTGTGTGTTGACAAACTCTCACCGGTTCTGTTCAATCTGACCAATTCAGTGGATCAATTGAAGGGACAAAAGAGTGAGATGAAATCCTGAAATGGCAAATAGCAAGCATCAATCATTTTCAATTTAATCTCTTGTTTGTTTCATGGAAACGCTCATTTTCAAGTTGAAATTATGCCTTTCATTTGATGCAATTTTCGCCTTTCAATATTTGATGAACGCTTTCTTGCACGTTTCATCTCTTGTTAACAGAATTGAGTATTTATTGGAATGTGTCCAGTCGAAGATCAAAATCTTGGATTTTCCAATATCGTGCGCATTTAAGGAATTTCAACAATTGGACAGGTCTTGAAATTCAATTCATCGAAAGTCAGTTATTTCACCCTGTAATTCACGGTTTATGTTCTGTTATAAGTCGAGCCTCAGGTTCATCAGTCACAGATCATCTTTGCTCATTCATTTGCTTTCAAATCTTTGAAAGTAAATGAACATGAATTATGATTAGCAAGAAGCTGCTGCGATCATGAGTTTGAAAAAGTTGAACAAGAGTCTGAACAAGTTTAAATCAAAATACTTCAATGTTGAACAAAACAAGCGAAAACGGAAAAGCTGTTTAGTACAGAAAATCAAATTTTTCCGAACTTTATAGATTAGTGTCTCCTGAAAAAACAATTGATCGTAATTTTCGACAATTTTTTGCACAAATCGATTGAATTGTCCATTTAGACAACGCAAATCGGCAAGTTCATTGAAAGCATAGAAGTCAATTATCAATGTTGTTCCATTGCCGTTTCTCAATTTTGAATTGAAAAGTGCGACATTTGACTGGAAATTGAATCAATTTTTTTATGATTATCTTTCTATTAATAATATTATGATATTTTATTATTGCAAAACTTTTATCCTTATTGTTTTGATGTAATCTTTTGCTCCACTTAAGCCATTTTCACGTTTCAATTGTTGAAGTTACTCAATACGTGATAATACGGGAAATTGATTGTGGAATGCATGCCTTTAAATTGTGAGATTGATCAACTGTGAGATACTCGAGAGTTTGGATTGAGAAAAAAAGTAATTTTCCGCTTTTTATTCTCTACATTTCTTTCATTTTATACCATGAATTTGACCAGCAAAAAATGAGGGAAAAGTTCACTGAAATGTCAAAAAATGATCGATATAGTTGCATGTTAAGGGCAAGTGAACAAAAAGATGATGATTATGATAGCGAAGAAATAATCGTGAGAATAATCAATGTAAATTTTTGTTTGATTGAAAGTAATGAAAGAAAGCAAATTTCTCAAATTGTAACATTATTTTTGAATACTATTATCATTATTAATAGTACATGGTAAGAAAATGATAAAAAGTACAATAAGAAACAATTTTCAATTCAATGAGTTCGCTTATTCTTTATTGTATTATCGTTTCCAATGGACAAGAAATGATAAACAATGAAAAGTAACATGTTAAGTGATGCAACTTAAAAATAAAAATATTTCACTGCAAAACTACAATTTCAATATTTCCAGTTTTAATAGAAGGGAAATCATTTTAATTGCGCAAATTAAATCTGACACTTAGGTTTGTTCAAAACTACGGAAAATGGTAATCAAAAAACCGATCTAAAAATTTTGTACTCTCAGAAAATGACCTCCAAATGTCAATTAGAGGTGAAATGACGGATTGACCTTGAATGACCTTGAGCGTTCGCACTCATGATTCTTCATCATTCTTCAATAATAAGCAATAGCAGCTTTAGGTCATTCCGTAGCTCCATCATAAGCTCAAGATTCAGAATCAGAACATGGTTCAAGTTCATCATTTCAATGATTAAGAGTCATTAAGATTAATTGTTAAGATATTTTAAATTTCAATGTTACAGTTGCTAGTCTGGAATATAGAAAATAATAGATGCATCAATTCATGAGTTTCTGCCAATCGAGGAAAAATTTGAAAAATGCGAAAAAAATTCTCGAAGAATGGATAAAATGAAAATTAAGCCTAACGTGCATCTACGAGTCTAATTGAACTCACTATTAAGGGTAATTTTTAATGAGTTTAAAGGTGTTTGTGTAAAGTGCGAGCTGTCTATTGGTCAGATTTGATGGTAAAAAGAGATTGATAACTGGACAAGAAGATGGAACCATAAAGATAAGGTAAAATTGGTGTGAAAGTTATTATGATAACATTTACTCCCAGGAACAATGTTGTGAGTAAAACATCTGAAAGTTAACATTAGGATGGGAAAATAAAGAGAGAGTAAAAACAAGGTAAAACGAGTGGAAATATTTCCCAGGTAAAATGAAATAATCAATATTATCATTACTATTTGATTTTAGTAACCATTTCTTACACTCTAACAATAATAATCTTGCTCATACACTTTTCATCATCATTATCATCATCAGTCTGACCATTATTATTATTACCATCAAGATAAGAATCAAAATGAGAAGAAGAAAAAGAACAATAACTAGATCATGTAATAAGTAATCATCATGTTATCCCAATAATCTGAATAGAAATGGAAACAGAGAGTAAAGATATTTCATGTTGAGCTTGACGAGCAATTATTCAGAGTTGATAAAGGTAAATGAGTCTATTGTAAGACGTTTATCATGATTACAAATGTTGATCAGTGATAATGATTTTGAATACAAGAGTAGACTGGGAGGCAAGAAGGGAGGTTGATATTGGCAATTGGATGCTGAGAGCGCGTTAAATGGTGAAATGAACCATCCATTTGACCATTGTAATGGTCAATAGGTAAGACTCGAGTAAAGATGCAATCAACTAGATTGGAATGCTATAGGAGTCAGAAAAGTTGAGATGATGAGGAGGTGAAGGGTGGCCATCATCAGAAGATGTTGAGCCTCGGAAAACATAAAAAGCATAACAAGCATTTTGTAATTACCTTGTACATACATAATACTTTTTGTTTACAAGTAAACAACTGACAGGCTGAAACCACAATTGCTACAGATTGGTGAAGTCAATGGAAGGAAAAGATCTGCAATAAAATAACATAAGTGTAGCGCAAAAAAGTAATCACGTATCTTGTACGTGCTTAAAATTATCCTGCAGGTTCAAGCGTCAACCTATTGAGTGATAAGGTATATAAGTGTGGCTAAGTTCGAATAAAATAAGTGGTAATAAAAAACGCTTCAGAATAATTGATAAACTTGAAGGTTTTATGAATTAAATCAACAACGCTTTTTGCTTTCCTCCATGTTTACGCTTCCCTTTAAATATCTATTTTCATGTAAAAATGGTGATCAAGTAAAAATAATCTCAACAGTCAAAAGGCAAACACACACTCACATGATAGTTATTTTTTTGCAGAAAACATTTTCATAATGCTCATCAATGGAATGTAAATAGGAAATTCAGATTTGTTTTTCTTTGCTCCATCAACGTTTAATTTGATAAGTGTAAAAGATGGAAATGTAAAGGATAAAAATGGCATGTTTTGCACTGGAATTTGTATGCCAAGTAAATCAGGGTCAGTCAATTGTGCAAGCAAACAGATTGTTAATGTTGCAGAGAGTCAATTTTATTTGGAAAGCAAATTTTACTCTTTAAATAACTTTACATTCAGTTTTTCGAGGATATTGAATACGAGATGCTAACCGTTTCATAGGTTAGAGAAATTTAAAATTGAATGAAAAGAGGAAAAAAGTTCTTTTGAATTTTAGCGCGAATTTTCAATTTTTAAGACTTAACATGATCGATTATTGGGAAATTAACCAATCGATTTTGAAAATTCTGTGAAAATCGATTATGATCGATTACAATCTGATCTAACCTTACCTAACCTAACTTTACTGAATGAAGTGGCTAGAAATATTTAGCGCTCAATTAAAGATCATTTTCAGAGTCAGTTTCTTCAAAATTCAAGTCAATAACCGTAAATCGATTACTTTCAGTAGCCTTAAAAAGAGTAAAATGATTGAAAGCGTCGAAAAATTTTGATTGAACGATTAATCGTTACACTCATCCATTAAAATAATCGATTGTCGATCTAATCGGTACAACTGCCCATCTCTAAAATGAACTTGATTAAGCTTGCATAATCGAAAGGCACTTTTTATGTAAACATTTGTTGCTCATTACTCTACATGATGTACATAATATTCAAATGCTGCTTCCAACTGGGATTTTTATTGTTTAACTGGGAGTGAGTTTGCAGGGAATTTGGATTGGAGTTGATTTAAATGTCTGAAATGAGATACAATTTAATGAAATACAAACATTAAGTTTGCCTCATGATTAAGAACCACTTTAAATGCTGTAAATTACTTTTCACTCTAATCATAATAGTGGTAATAATAATGACAATAACGTAATTCATTGTTCAAATTGGACGCTATTTATACTCATAACACATAAAACACATTTACTCAAATTTGTTTTTTTTATTTTTTCCAAGCAAACTTTGTGTTCCATAATATAATAATGATGATGCTGATGATAATGATATTTGTAGGGAAACAATCAACATATGTATACAATGAGCTAATCTGCAAGAAGAGTGGTTCAGCCGAGTAATAATAACGAATAAAGAAGTTGAAATAAGTTTTCAAATGTTCAAAATTCGCACACTTCTCTTGTCTCTTTTCACCTTTCAAAGGTTGAGGTGGGAAAAATGATTATCAATTGTTGTAACTTTTTGAATGTAAAAAGGTTAACAGACGATAGTTTATCAAAATGTAAACTCCCAGTTTAGCCATTGATTATCAAACTATCAAATGTTGGATGAAAAAATGACCAAACCCTTTTTAGTGATTAAAAGATACTCTAATAGGTTTAGCAAGCTATGAAGGATCAGGAAAATGGTTCAATTTGATTGTGTTGAAGATAATTGTTTTTCAAGAAAAAATAGGTTCACATCAAGGTGACCATGCTACTGTTTGCTATTGTATTGTGTTTAGTTGGGTTCATTGTGTTTCAATGTTGATTCAATTGTTAAACAGTTTAATCATTTGTAAACATTTTGGTTCAAGTTGAATAACAAAAAAAGAGAAAAGTTGATACAGAGTGTTTCACAGGTAATGTTCAACCTGAAAATGGAATGAATGAAAAAATGAAATGGAATTTAAAAAATTTTATTTTCTTTGCGTAAAAATCAAAAATCACAAGTTGACAGCGAATCACGAAACTTATAAATATTGAAACGAATGGGTAAAAAAAGGATCGATAAAGCAATTGATTCTCATTATAATCAACACTAATAGCTTTTAAATAAATCATAAGATTTTTAACTATTCATTTCTTTAAGATGCACAAATCATCTGTCTAATCCTTCATCAAATCGCAAATCGAATCAATTTTTCTTGCTTTCATTTTTTCGATGATTTTCATTTTTGGGATTCATTCTCGTTATTGATCAGTTATATCAACGAGAACTGGAGATGATGAGTAGACACCTTGAGGTTAAGTCGAGGTTGGCTTATTCATTATTTGTCAAGTCAATGTTGGGTGTCGTTCAAAAGTTAAATGACTTTTATTGGAGAAGCGTTGATATGGCTAAATGATGATTAAGTTATTTTTCAACGGTAAAAGTAAACGACTTGTAACACAAATTATCTAGTCTGAATAGGTGCTGCCAGAAAATGTTGATCAGAGGTTAAAAAACGAAATAAACTCAAATAATCTTGACACTTGAAAGCATAAACTCCCGAATTGCCTAAACCCATTGTGGGTCCACTGTCCAAGTCCACCGACAAGAGTTACATCATCGTTGCTACTGATTATTTTACCCGATGAGTTGAAACAAAAGCATTGATAAAATTCTCGATTGAATAACTCTTCTAGTCGTGAAGTTATTCACATTCAACATCTTACTACAGTAGCTCAATAGCTCTGAACATGTTTAGGTATTTGAGGTAAGTTGATCCTTCACTTGAAGTTAAGGGTCGACCAACAGTTAACTTAAGCCTTTGAGGTTCATCACTCCAACCCTTGTTACAAAGCAATGCGGTTGCCTTAAGACTGCCATTGGATCCTTAGACTTCAAAACTCTCTTTCAGTCTTTTTTGTCAAAACTTTTGTTCGTTTTAACAGATTATTTTCAATGAAATTTTACATGACTATTTGTGAGACACTCTGTAATTGTTCTTCTACAATAAAGACAAAAGGACAATTGTAGAGCAAATATTTACCATTTATACCACAAATTGGTTGCAATAGCCGTGAGGCTTTAATAAGAAGGAAGATGATGAGTAAAGATGAAGATGAAATATCTTGTAATAAAGTTGTCTTTTTGTCTTAAGAAGGTGCAAAGAAACTCAGGGAAGGTAAAAAATGATATTATGATAATAACATAATCTATTGGGAGTTAAACATTACAATGGTAATGATTATAATAACAGTTGAGTGTATTAATAAGTGAAGTGGAAAGGTGAAGTGATACAAAATGACCAAACCAGGGGAAAAAAGGTAAATAAAAACTGTTGAACAATGATGATGATTAACTGAATAACTCATTCAATGTTTCACCTTTTGTTGAGTCCGACAAAAAAGGCAACTTCAAGTGAAGAGAGAGAAAAGAACGAAAGGAAAAAGAAGTTTCAAGATGAATCTTTTTTTTCTCTTTCTATCTCTTGCACTTATCATGACCATGAAAAATATTGTTCCCAATCAAAGGTAATCAGTCATAATTATCATTTTTTAGCATGACACTGTCACATTGTATGCTTTTTTATACCAAAAAAAGGCTGTTTAATGGTTTCAAATGCTTTCCTTTTTTTTCATCTTACAATAAGTTTTCATCTTATTCTGCAAATTTTGGATTCATTTTGGATAGTTGAATCAATTGTCTCAATGTGTGAGTCTCATGATTAACTAATTCATCATTCAAATGTCACATCAATCACGAGAGAAACATTTTTTTCCTACGACCACAGAAGAGGCAAAAATGAAAAAAAAAACGGAAAAAATTGTGCCAAACTTTTTTCTTCTGGAACATCATTTTTGTGGTTCATCTTTTGTTGAACTTTTTTCATTTTTCATCAAATTATCAATTTATTTCCATTACATTCGTCATAATCAGCATAATTAATCCAAAGGGAATTGTTTTAAAGTGCTAAGTAGATTGGCTTTTAACATTCCATTTCATTTACCATCAACTAATATCGTTAAAGTCATTACTTAATGTTTCTGCGATTGAATCAAATCGATTATTAAAATCAATATTTCTCTCGTTCGAATCGAAACTTTAAGAAAGTTATTTAGATATTTTTTTTCATCAGGAATTTCAATTATGCTCAGTGAAGAAATTTTCATTTTCAGTATTTCCTTTCATTTTGACACTGAATAATTGTCACTATCAATGACTGAATTGAATCGTTTAATGATTTTTTAATCGATGATTTAATCGATTCTGTGGTGAAAATAATCTTTCGATTGATCGAGAAGCACTAATATTCATTTGAACAATTTGTTAACTTCAAGTCGAACAGTTAATTGACTGTATGTTCAGTTCAAAGGTAAAGGAAACTCTTTAGTTTCCAATTAATTGAAGTTAACCTTTTTTCATTCACCTTGCCATTGTATCAATAGATTGCCTTTAGGATAAAAAAATTATAAATGCTTATTTAACTCAATTGTAATGAAATGATTTAAGGGTAAAATGGATTGATATTGGTTTTAATCAAAGTAAAGATTGTCAATCAAGAGAAATGCAGGGAATGAAAGCTGGGAGTGAAAACAGGGAGTTCATCAGGGAGTGCATCATCAGATAACTCTTGATGAGGTTGAAAAGGGTTACAGACTACAGGTTGTTGTGATTGTCATTGGATAATTTTATTCCAGGTAAAGCTTTTGTTGAGGATTTAAACAAAAACTGTGAAAGACTCTTGACTAGTTTTTAATTAATGCACGCAAATAAGTTACAAGTATAATTGAGATTTACAAATAATGAGATGTGGAATAAGATAAAAGGATGAATTGATAAGAATGATGAGAATAAGGTTTTTGGGATGAAAAGAAGTAGGAAAATGTAATATAATGAGGGTTAGAAGTACATGTTATTTGGGCTTTATTAGAGTTGGGATAAAAGCAGAGGTTGAGTATTCATTGAGGTTCAACGGAATGACTCTAATTATGTTATCCGTTTTAGTGGGTTGTCTGTTTTCATCATGTTTATCAGTTCAGTTCAAGAAATGAGTTGATCAACAGAAAACAAAAGGTAACAATGGAGCATTAATCGGGAATAATTTGGCCCGTATCATTGACTCTCAAGCAACAACAAACATCTAATAATGAAAAGGTGAAAAACGATGAACAATTGAACTGGAAGAAGAAGATGAGATTCTGTGTTGGATTCTGGTTCAATCTCTTCTTCTTCTTCTTTTCATCTTCTTTACCCTTTCCTTTTGGTGAGAATAAATTTCAATGTTGGATAAAATTGGATTCAGTTAATCATTGTATTCCAATTGATGAAATTCAATCTCTAAACTTGTCACTAAGACTAACCCCGCAAAGCTCAACATTGTTCATTGTTAATAATGTTCATTGAAAGATTATCTCAAGTAAAATGTTGTGTACATTGTACTTGAAACTTGATAATTATCATTATCTGGTAATTTGTTTATTGAAATATAATTGCCTTGACAATGTTGCTAATGTGTCAATAAAGCATTACATGATAAACTCATTATTATTATCATTTATATCATATTGTAATAGAGGTAAAAATATGCTTCGATTGGCAAGTTTCAAGAAAACATTCAATTATCGGGGAAACACTAAATTATCCAATAATCAACTTCATATGGTTAAAATTGTAACGACAGTTTACATTGGGATAAATATAAATCATCATTAGATTATTTTGCGATTGTGATTAACATGATTTTAGATTGTTGCAAATGGATAAATCTTGGAAATCCAAAAGATTCACTTGTTAACATTTGTGAAAAATTTCCAGTTTTATCCATTAAATAATGATGAATTCACTTTCACAGCAATAACATTTCATCTTGCTTTATATTCATAACCATAGGAATATCAATCCATCTGGAAATAGACTTATTTGGTTAAATATTTAAATGCAATCGATAAAAGTAAAACTACAATCAAATAGCAATTTAGTATGAAAAATGCCATTTTCTGGACAATTTCTTGTTAATCAGGTGATAAAAAATAATGGACAAGGAAAAATGAAAAACTGGTTAAAATGTTTGCCTTGGAAATGGTTGTTTCAATGTATTGTTGGGTTTATTCAATATTTTGGTAAATTGGTTTTAAATAGCTCAACATGTTATGGTTAACTCAATGGATTAATTTGGGTTTATCTTATAATGGGGAGAAAGAGTTGGGTTAATCTTTTGACGAGCAATTTGATATTTTGATGAGTTGCTTGGAATTGGGTTTTACAAGGGATTTTACCCAATTGTTACGATTGTTAACCTTTTAGTTTGAAATTTGATTTAAAAATATGGTTAATAATGTAAATTGAGGTTTTAGGCTTTTTTAGCTTACTTCAAGATGCTTTGTTCATTTTATGTGTATTATGGTATTACACTGGATTAGGTTGGGTTTGCAAGTTATCTGGTTCAAGAGTTGAAATATTTCATTCCTTTATGTCATGGATTTTTCTTGTTGATCCGGTTATAGTTGAATCGTTATTTTTTTTGGTTGCTCTCCTCTTTTATATATAAATAAAGGTAAAATGGATTACCCGAGTGATTTAAAACAAGAAAGTTATCATCATCTTATCATGATCATGATCCAGTTAACTTGTCTTTTATAGCTAATACTTGAATCAAATGTTAACAGTTAATTCATTTTAATCAATTACTTTAACCACAATGAAGGCCAAGTAAAAACAAAACCAATTTAGTAATAAAATGTTATGTGATTATCTTGACAATTAAAGGGGAAGAGGAGGTAGAAAAGGAAATCACTTGACAAATGGTATTATCAAGAATAGGAAGCAAATGTATTTCATCAATAATAAGGAACAATTGGATAACAATTACACGAGAAAAGGATTGATAAAATCTGAGAAAGCTGATTCCTGGTTGATGCAATTATTAACCTTCATTGATGATCAAACAACCAAAAAGCACAAAGGTATAAGAACACTCAAAAGCAACCCAAAAGCATGTAAAAGCACCACACTTCAGTATTGAGATATCCATTTTGGAAACAAACAAATCATCCAGTAAAGGTTATTTTAAAACACGAACTGATTAACAATTGGATTGGTCAATTTTGAGTGCAAATCACTGAGGAATCAGATAAAAATATTACATTTATCTATTGGATAAAACTGCTATGAATAGATTTAGATACGCTCAGAGTATTTACAAAAGACTTAAAACAAAGGTTTAATGGGGCAATTTCATTACATTTTTATTCACAATTTAAGCATTTAATTGAATATATCAGAGATATTAAAAGACGGATGACATTAAAAGTTGGTCAAATTGTTCAATGTAAACAATAAAAATGTTAAACAAATATTTTGATTGTAATTTTTGGTTTGTAACTCTAGAGATTTGACGAGAAAAAAATAAACGTGATTAGGCGGGCAAATTAAATTTACCCTTTTTAAGCATTTTCCCGATAAGATGGCGCTTAATAAGGATTATAAAAGCATGTAAGAAATCAAATGAAAACATTTTTCTTGTTTAGTTTTTAACATTTTAATTTGGGAATTACCAATTTTGTTCATCTAATTTGTGTCAAAATGATTCTTTGAAATGTTTAACTTTTCCCCTTTCACCTTTAGCTTATCAAATTGACTGTCATCGAAATAATTTACTCGTTAACTGCTGTAAACTCATCTCTATTTTTTCAATGTGAGTCTACCATTGAAAATAGCTTTTCAAGTAAGTTCTGTGTTCATTTTTTTCTCGTTTTACTTGTATTGAGTTTAACAAAAGAGCAAAATTAATGATTTGAGGGTTAAAGGTTTATAAACTTACCTAGATAAAGTGTAATTAAAAGAATAAATGTTTTAACGGTTAAAATGTTGATTTGTTTAGGTTTTAAAGAAAGCATTATGATTGATGAAGATACACTTAAAGCTGTTGATGGTAGTTGTGAATGTTTAATGAAGTAAACAATGAGGAACTTTTAAGAAGCAAAAAATCTGATGATAGAGATGAGATGGTGAAAAGAGAAGCGATGATTTTTGATGAAAAATTGTATTTATTGGTAAATCACACTGAAAAAAAGTTATCATTCAAAAAGACCGAGTGATTTGTGTCCAATAAGATCAACAATGGTGCAAGGAAGCGATTCAAGTTTTTAGATGGTCGTGATTTGATTGAATCCATGGTGTCAAAATGAAATACTTGTTCATTAGTAGCACTGTGCTTGATTATACTGACAAATTATCGAACGATCAATCAAATTATTGTCAATGTGGTGAGAGAAAAAAAACAATCAAACGAGTCAAAAGTGAAGTGTTGCTAGATTAAACAAACAACCAAAAAGATATCAAGTTTTTACAGCTTTGACTATTGAAATGAACTGCTTTTAGGTAACAACGTGAATGACTTGTGCCTCGAATGTTTCTCATATAAAAGTGAAACCTTCTATACTTTATTATAGGAATAGCTTTTAGCTAACTTAATCATTGCTGAATTGAAAGATGAGACGCCATCTCTAGGAACTGGATCAATGTTAAAACTGTAAATCTATTTATGGATTGAATGGGAATTGATGATAAACAATTTGCTTTTCAATTGTAGTGTTTAAAGTAGCAAAGGTTTGAAAGTAAAGTGCTCATTTGATAATCTCTGAATATTATTGCCATTGAGACATGATCAATAGTGACATTGAAATCCTGCTGTTTTGTCAAATCTGATTAGCCATTTATTTATTTAATACCTTGATAGTCAAGGGATATTTGCAACAATAGACATAATTTTGATCTACTTTAATAATCTTGTCTCAATCCATTGTAAACCCATTTATTGGAGTAAAGAGATTTTCTTGTTATGCTTGTCATGTCAGAAACCAATGTACCTACTATCATTTGTTTTACATTGTTTTTAATTGTTAACCTTTGCTTTCTATCCAATTCAACAGATCAAGTATTTGATGATTTAAAGGCTGCACTGGATAATATCAAAATATTGGGAGATGGCGACTATTCTGAGGACCGATTGAAGGATGCTATTGAGCCCATTCGATACCGATTTCCAAGCAATGTTACTGATCAACAAATATTGGCTGATTTGAAGACTTTGCTAGCCCAAATTGAGGCCAATGAATTGATGGAAAAGGAGGAAAAATTGAAACCTAAAAAGAAATTCTTTTCGTGTTTAAATGATGGCCAGAAATACACAATTGACCAAGCGACTGGAAATTTCATTTGTGTCTGTAAACCAGGTTACTCAGGAGAAATTTGTGAAATTGATTTAAGTCATCAAACCACAACCGAAGCTTATAATTACGACTCGCTGGACTGCTCTATGGATCCATGTTTAAATAGTGGCCAATGTATTGAGACTATTGTCTCGATTACTGAAGGATTGATTGATAAATCAATTACTATTGGTTCATGTAGATGTCCACCAGGACTGACGGGCAAAATATGTGAAACCAGTGGGTAAACCTAATTATTGTTGAATGTTTATTTTTGTAACTAACTCATCAATTAATCAATTTATTACTATTTCATTTCAGAACTGGTTACATGTGATGATTTACAAATGGATCCTTGTCCTGAAGATCATATATGTATCACAACTGATGCAGGTTATGAATGTCAACGCTTTCCACGAAATAAAGGTTAAATGAATGGTTAGCAAATCTATTTATAATTACCCTGATTGGTTTAAATTTATTGACCTTTCAACTATTGTCACTCTTTATCTTCTAAACTTTATTGACTTATCCACTTAGATGACAAAATAATTAATTTAATGCATTTTCCCTCTTTTCTAGACTTAATTTTGGTCTCTGACAAGCCATAAAATTATCAACACACAAAACAAATCCAAGACAAAACCATTTTCTAAACCATCGTTAACCTCTCCATATGATGACGGATATCTTCGATATGATTTACGATTGATGATGTTTTATTTTCGATTTGATTTATGATTGCTGATGCCCTTTAAACTCATGTTTACTAACCTCTTTACTGTTCACCTACTTTACTCTCTCTAACCATTTCTTGATGAAAGTACCAGAAAAGGAATGAAAAACTCAGAGATGACTAGACATTTAAAAGATTTGAATGAATTTGTTGTTTCAGTTTATCTCTTTCTTATTCATCTTCTGTCCGTTTGATAGTTTTCCTCTTGAAATTTATGATGCTACAAAAAGAAAATATTTTTGTTGCTTTTTCTAATATAATTTCTCTCTCAGTATGACAATTTTCTTAGTGATGACAGGTAACTTTGACTCTTTTTCAATCTCGTTTTGATATCCTCATTGTTGGTAGAAAGTTTCTTATTCCATGAAACCATTCTCATGACCATTCTCACAAATTGGCTTAGCAATCAAAAAATAGCTGTCTGTCTTATCATCATTTTCATCTTTAGCTTATTCTCCCATTTTATTACCAATGAAAGGCGAAGAACTCCCAGAGAGTTGCTTTCTTTTTCTTCCTCTTTCTCTTCCTTTCCTTTCCATCTCTCATCTTCATCACCTTGAAATAATGACAGGCTCAATATTTAGCATATTTCCTCTTTTAGTTTTAACAGTTATTTCATCTTCTCACCCTTGTCTAGTAATTGTCAAAATTAAATGATTTTTAGTGATCCACTTTTTTTTATATTTCCCATTAACCATTGTTGATCGTCATTTCTTGGTAAAATAGGCATCAGATTTAGTCTATTTTGATGTTTCTATCACTTTCATATTACTCTACTGAATATAATGTGTTGGGAGATAAACAAGAGCAGATGAAAATTTTTTTATTCAACCCCAAACATATTATTGTAGACCTTACTTGAATATATTGCTTTCTATTTCAGCCAATCATAAATCAAATCAAATTTAATTGATGTTGTACCAAAGTTGACACCTCACGGAAGCTTTAACCATAATTTTACTCAACAAAAATCATTTTTATCAACTTTCCTCTGATTTTGAATCATCATCATCATCATCGTCTTTTCTAATCCATTCCTATGTTGCGATATAAATTCATTTTTATATCTTTGTCTTTGACTCTACCTTTCTTAATGGAATAAAAAGAACAATAAAAAAGGCAAATTAACCCCTGTTAATTGACTCCTATTCACTATCACTTTCGTGCTTTTTAATGCTCAACAAAATTAGCTTGAAATGTCTCAATATTCAACATTGTTGAAGCGATTATCAAAATTAAGCGAAAAATTGTATCCATGTTTTCAGCAAAGGTTAAAATTAGTTTATTAATTGCTTAAATATCAGGAGGCATCATTTCTTCAATATCACGAGCAATCTCTTTTGCATAAACCTTGAGCACAT
This sequence comes from Tetranychus urticae, assembly GCF_039701765.1. NCBI lineage: Eukaryota > Metazoa > Arthropoda > Arachnida > Trombidiformes > Tetranychidae > Tetranychus > Tetranychus urticae. Next base: position 3,921,825 of record NC_142958.1, on the reverse strand, counting down.
CAAAGTGAGAAGCATTATAAAGAACTTCTTTAATCTGTCCAGTTATAATCTAAAGACAGGGAGAGAGAGAACGAGAAATTAGATGTTATTATCTGATGTCTATTGATGACCATTTGCTTTATATTACCTTGGATAAACCTTCACAAACTGTTGATGGTTTACCATGATTAGTTTTACTCAGGACTCTTATGAACAAAGCATCTCCTTCAAATTTACCCAAATCATCCATGTGAGTTAGATAATAACCTCTATCAATGTTAGCAACTGGATTATGAAGCAAACCCTCAGCTGGTCCATTCATTCCTGCGCTAGCCATTATTTCAGATACCAATTCAAGATATCTTTCATCATCATCTTCAGCTTCCAAAAGTCGTTGCCTTGTTGATTCATCAGTATGAACACCTAGATGATCCATGGCAATGCAGAATACTTCTGATCCTGGAAGACCAAGTAAAGCTGCTTTAGTTGTTATCTGTCCAAGCCTTTTTAATCCATAAGGAGTTGCATCAATAAAACAAAGACAGTCTAATCTTTGTTTACCAACAATACGTTGTAATACTTTGGCAACCTCAAAGGCAATTAAACACCCATAAGAGTATCCAACAAAATAGTATTTTGCCTCATCGGGATATTTTTCCAGTATCTTGGCTGAATAAAACTCAGCAATTTTGGGTAAATTTCCTATTCGGCGAACTTCATCGGTTAAATCAACTCCAATCACGGTTCTTTTTAAAGCCTCGGCAAGTGCTTTCATGGAAAGAAAATCAAACAAAGCAGGAGGAAAGAAAAACACTGGCGAGGTTCCTTTTTCTGTTAAATTAATGATTATTTCTTCTGTAAATTTATTCTCTTTCCCATCATTATTTTTACTATCTTGAAACTCTTCCTTGAATGCCAATAAACTTGCAATAGACAATTTTCCAATGGCAATATTTTGCAAGGAAAGTCCAAACGTTTTGTCAATTAAATCTTTAACTTCAATTGATTGAAGAGAATCAAGTCCCAAATCTCCCAAAGTGATTGTCAAATCGAGTGAATCTAAATTTTGTAGACCCAAAATGTGCTCAATTCGTTGGATAAAACCTCCTTTGGAATCTTCACTTGCAGACTGTTTCTCGGCACTAATTGCAGAATACATTACAGGATAATCGAGTTGAAGAAATTTATTTAAAGCTTGGAAACAACTGAATATTGGTTGACAAACCGAGCCAGCGATTGTGGTCAATGAGTTGTCTTGAGCCATACCAACATCACCAACAGCACCAAATTGAATGGCACATCCAGGTAGCCCAGATAATCTTCGAGACTCACAAATTCGTTCCATGTATGAATTAGCATAACAATAATTTGATTCACCGAGAATACCAGTTGATCCGATTGAGGAAAAACACACAAAATAATCCAACGATGGACAGATTGAACGAGTAATGAAATCCAGATGTTCCGTTAACTCAACTTTACTTGAACACACACGAGTGAAATTGTCAACAGTTTGATTCTCGAAAAGTCCGCTAGCCAATGTTCCTGCAAGATTGAAGATGCCTCCGATTGGACATTCAGATTGAACTTTCTGTATCAAAGTGAAAACCTCTTCATAATTTGTGTTTGGCAAATTTATCGTGTTTACTTGAACTGATTGTTTTGGATCAGGCCAACTTTTCATTCTATAGAGAATAAATTTTTGATAATTTTTGGTCACTCCTTTTCGTGAAACCATTACAATGTTTCGACCTCCATGTTCAACTATCCATTGGCCAAGTTGAAGTCCAATTCCACCAAGTCCACCAAATATAATGTAACATTTGTTTTTATCAAATGTTGTTTGAGCCTCACAAGGAACGAAATCCAGATTATCATTTAATTTTTTAACTGTTTTAACTTCATCATTATTAATCAATTTAATCAATGATCGTCCCAATGGAAGACTTGAAGACAATTGATTGATTGCTTTAGGGAGCTCCTGGCGAGAATAGATTGACGTTTTAGTGATTGGTTTAATTTGACCATTGATTAGTCCCTTTTCAAAGTAATTTACAATGGCTTTGACACTTCTCAAACACTTTAAATCCGTTTTATTGGTCCAACTCTTCAACACTTTTGACCAGCAAATTGACTCAAGACTAGCATTTTCTGGTAACCAAAGTGGCTCTGACAATAGGATAAAAAATAAATTAGGGAATAATTCGCTTGAAATGATGATTCAACTTACCAAACGATTCTTTCTCTAATTTTTCATTTGAAATTAGTTGGATAAATTTTCCGTTCACTTTAAGACAGTTTGCCAAGCTTTCTAGCTGCTTTATTGAGTCCATAGTCAAGATAAAGTCTACACCTTGACCATTTGTCAGTGAAAAGATTTGCTTCATTAAATCATTTTCAGGAGACAATATTTGTTCCATTGTGATTCCATTCAAGTCTTGGAGGTAATTTGAGCAACCGTTCAGGCTGTGATGAGCAATGAACACACGACAACCAAATGAATTGCAGATTGCGGCAGAAGATTCAAAGAGACCGTCTGTCAAATTATGAAGAAGAACTGTACATTTTGTTGTTAATGAACCTCTAAGAACCAGAGAGTAATAAGCAATTGTATAAGGCATCACAATCGCTCCAGCATCTTTTAAATTCCAATTTGTTGGCACTGGAAGGCTAAATATGACTTGAGACATTGGAATGATATTTGAAATTCCTTGGCTTGCACAGAGTCCTAATAGAGTAAAAAAATTACTTGTAAATTTGCTCATCTCAGAGTTTATTATTTATTTACCGAAAACTTTGATTCCATCTTTAGTTTGACCTGCAAATTCATTACCAACTCCAGATAAATAACCATTGGATCGGCAATGTTTTTCCAGGCCATTTGAAAATTTGAGAGTAAAATTCAATGGACCAAAATGATTTATAATCACATTAGACTCTTTTGCTGGATTAGTAAATTTACACCAAACCAATTTCTTTGTTGTTTCATCTTCTCCGTTGACCTGACTCCAGTCAAGGTAGACTTGCTTGTGATTTACAAATGAGCGATCATTTGAGAGTTCAAAATGACGATATGAACCCCATGTTTGGTCGATATAAACATTTATCACCAAATCTCTGGCTAAAATTTCCTTACACAAATCTGAATTGAGATCAATTTTACAATTAGGACTGAATATGCATTTTACTCTTGAACCAAATTGTTCTTCTTTCAGTGAGTTTATTAAACCAATGATTCCAGTTCGATCAGTTTCGTCAAAAATTAACCATATACGTTCATTATCTGGTTTTTCAATTAATCTCTGTAAACTATTGATCCATTGGTAAGAGTGATTGGTAATCTTGAGATGACAGATTGATTTTTCTGGATTTAGTTGCATCTTTTTACGAGCCAATAGCGAAACCATATCAACATCAAACATGGTATACTCTGAAATGAGGATGAAATTTTCTTCGGACAGTAATTTTTTGAATCTATTCAAAACGCCATCATGTGCTTTAATCATTTGCAGCTTGATGTAACTTGCAAGTTTGTATTCAACTGGAAATAGTGCCTTTCGACATTGTATAATAACGAAAGATGATGGATCCATTGATGAAAGATACGTTCTCAATTTATTGAAGCTATCTTCATCGCTTTGGGTTGGTAAGAGTGCCATACTTTCATGATTGTAGATAATCAAATCACAAGTCTTGATTGGTTGAACTGATTGCAGGTCATCAATAAATGAATAGCGATTGCGAATGCGACGGAAATGGTTCTGACAGATATCTTGGAATGGATAACCAGTTACTCCAAATGATGAGATGTTTATTGTCCCATTTGATTTGGCATTTTCCTCAAAGATAGACAAATGTTGCGACAATAATTGAGTTTGTGGATCGTAAAGTAATCTATCTTGGTTTAATTCTGCTTTATTTGATGAAAATTGATCTCTCAAGTAATCATGAGATCTTGGATGTTTATATGTTTTCCATAAAATGTTTAGTAAAACATCACGTTGATCCTCCATTGTAGGAACATTAATCCAATCTTGCGGATTATCGAGAGCAGTTAACATCTTTTCGATTGAATGAAGGTAACTAACTCTTTTATACATTGTATCAACATGATCAAGTGGAATGGAACCAAAATAAGGGAGAAACATCTGATATCGATGGTGAAGATTATTGGTATCCAGTGAACGAGGAATTGAATTAAAAACAGGAACTTTGAAAATTAAACCGCGTGTAGCCAGTGTTTTCAGATTATCATTATGAATTAAATTGATTCCAGGGGCATTTTTTGATTGCTTTTGTACTTTAAATTGGTCATTAAGGATAACTGGATCACAGCGAAACCATTCTAATGTGGTAATTGTTTTTAAACAGCGATCCAAGTCTGCTAGCAAAGGACAGAGTAAACAAGATTCAATAAATGTAATCCAATTACCATTGAATCTAATTTGAGCTGAGGAACCATCAGAAGATATTTTATCAATAGCCTGGCACTTTGGTTTAATGGTTAATCCTCGGATGGACATTTCAGTGTAAAACTCTTCACCAGTCAACATTAACGAGTCATTTGTTTCATTTGATTGATCAAGATAGCCAAGTTCATAATCAAACGGAGTATCATCGACAATCTTGGCATAACCAGTAACACACAGTTCTTCACCTGATTTGATTACAAACTGATGGTTGACTGGGTTAGACGCTATCCTAAATTCAACTGGATCTTTAACAATTGTTGTCTTGTGAATTTGAGTGGACCATAGGGTAAATGAATGGGCTCGAAGACGTTGATCGGAACATCTCATTTTAACCAAATGATCCCAAACCATCCAGATATAACCAGCTGTAGGAAGAGTTATTGAACCATCGACAATATAATCAGAAAGATCTGAGTAATTAGAGTCGACTAAATCAATCCGATGAGCTGTTCGGAAAGAGTCTCTGAAAAATTCAGGATAAACCACATTGTCAAAGGATAATTCATGTTTCCAACTTAGTAGATGACCAATAGAAGGGCAATCAGATTCAACAGGATAATCAACTGGGTAAATTATATCAATTTTTGGGTTATGGCCATTGAGGTAAATATTTCCAATGTTGATTAAAAGATGTTCAATATTTGATTGGTTTGAAAAGGAATTGATTGATTTAACTTCAGATAGGTAGAAGCTATTCAGATTGTTGTTGATCCTGACCAAAAAACAATCTTGAAGTTTCAATGATTCTATTGTATCTCGGTATTTTTGATTAACATGAAAATAATAGTCATCATTGGCGAATGATTTACAGTTGTTTGGCGAACAGCTTATTGATTGTGTTTTTACCAATTTGAACAAATCTTTTAGGTAACCATTCTGATCGATAATTGGTGAGTTGTCAATCCCATTTGAACCAAACGCTTTGCCATTGAGATGAACAACTGAGGTTAGAGCTTCTTGCCATGTGATCTGACCAGCAGCATACTTGGCCGATATTTTACCGATTCCAGTTCCAATAATTAAACTTGGCTTAATCTCAAGCGATTTGAGGAAGAAAGCCAATGTAAGCTGACGAAGAAACAAGTCCAACACCGTATCTAAAGATTGGCTTTTGTCGTTATATCCAATTTCAGTTCCGTTGGTTTTAATGTTTTGAAGAAACAATTTAGTTTTTTTCACAAAATCAGATAAAAGTGGTAAATCAGTCAGACAAACGGATAAATTTGAAAATGAATCATCAAACAAGAAGATTAGTGGTTTTGAACGGTTGTCTAACAGCTCACTTGATTCACTTTTAACTTTAGGTGAAGAGCCAAGAAGACAAAATGCTCTATGATTCAATCCAGTCTCTGGTTCACTATAACCCAGGTTAGTCAGCAATGACAAATAACCGTTGGAAAGTTTATCAACATTTCTCTCTATTGTTTCAATCATTTTATTTAAACCCTTTTTGGTTCTATTGCAGAAGAAGACTAATCTTGGTAAACCAGAAGGTAAAACAGCCGACAAAGACTTTGACAATGTTAATGATGAAGTAGCTTGTTTTAATGGTTGTGATTTAATTGTTTTAGATGGTGATGACAACACATTAACCGGTGAAAGTTTGTCCCTCGGTCCTTTCAGGATTACATGAGTATTGGACCCACCAAAACCAAAGGCATCAATTGAAATTATCTGATCGGTAAAAATGGTTGGTTTAACAACTGGTTTCAATCTGCCTTCTCTCAGTGACTCTATTCTCGGATTACAATTAATCATATTTATATTTGGTGGAATCAATTGAGTTTGGAAAATTTTTATCACCTTTGCCAGAGCACAAAGACCTGCTGACGCTTCACTATGACCAATGTTTGACTTGAGACAACCTAACATTAACGGATGCTCAGAATTTCCTCTATATGCTTCCATGATGGCAGACGCTTCAATTGGATCTCCGGCTGATGTTCCAGTTATGTGAGCTTCTACATAATTTATATCAAGTGGATTTAGACCTGATTTCCTCAAAGTTTGCTTCATTGTTTCAACTTGAACCTCTTTCCTTGGAAACGTAATCCCTTCCTTGGTATAACCATCACTACTTGTGCAACTATTTAAAATTGATGCGTAAATGCGTTTTGCTGTTTTTGATTTTTGTAAGACAACAGCTACAATTGCTTCACTTCGGATGTAACCATCAGCCTTTTCATCGAGACACCATGATTGACCTGATTTCGATAACATTTCCAACTCTGCAAAACATATTGTTATACTAGGCTTAACATGCAAAGCAATGCCAGCAACTACAGCTTGATCACATTCACCATTTTTTATGGACCAATAAGCAGTGTGAAGTGCGTTTAAACTGGCAGCACAAGCTGTATCAACAATCATTGTTGGCCCTCTCCAATCATAATGGTATGAGACTCGTTGAGCGAAATATTGCGGCAAATTAATTTTATAGTCCCATCGGACAGTCAACCCTGTATCATCGAATGCAGATCCTAGGAAGAAACCAGTTCGTGTTCCTCTCCATTCTTGGGGTTTTATTCCTGTGTAAGTTTTTTGTTAAAGGCAAAGTTCTTAAATCTCTATTTTTATTCTAATTTGAATTGATCAATGATTTGGCTTTCTGTTAATATAGTTATTCAACAAGCAATTTAAAATTGTTTTCACTCACCTGCATCCCAGAGAGCTTCATAAACAACTTCAAGAAGTATTCTTATTTGTGGATCAAGTGTATTGGATTCTGCAACTGTGTAGTTGAAGAAAGTGTTATCAAATAGTCTCGTATCCTTCAGATATCCTCTGGACTTGGGTAGCCTGGAAAAAACTAATGAATACAAATCATTAATCAACAGAAGAATTCAATTTTAATGCAAAACAATCAGATTAGGCGTTACTAATCAACAAAAACGAATCAATTTGTTTCGATGTATTAATTAACAATCTATCATTTCCTCTTTTTACTTTATAGATTTTTCCATTGCATGAAGCAAAAAAACGATTCAAGTGTCAATGATTTGAATGGTCACTACAAAATCAAGCGTGGGCAACCATATCATATTTAAACTATCATCATAATTACCCCGGTAATTTTTCAAAACTTGAATGTAAGTTATTCAATTAACGTAATATTACGATTAATGGTTAGTTAATCGTCTAAATCAATATTCAATTTCATTTTTTTCTAATTTCTTTCAGGATTGCACTTACTTTTCGGATAAGGAACCGTATCAGGACCATAAAGGGGTTTTCCAGAGAACAAATTTTGCCATAACTCTTCAACACTATCTGATTTTGGGAATCGACCAGAGACACCAGAAATGATTACGTTTTCATCATTTTTGGTTAACATTTTTGGCTTGTTGGGAACTTTTTCCTTTTAAAATAATCAACCACAAGAGATTTGTTTCAACTTAAACAATCTCATAAATTTGATGATTGGAACCAAATTCAAGATTTCAAATTCACCTAAGAAATTGAAAATTGAAACACTTGGAGTTGATTAGGTGTTAAAAGGTTTCTTTTTGAAAGTTGAGGTTACTGTTCATTAGAGCTGTTTCGTCTAAACTTTCTATAATTTGCTGAACACGAGAAGCAGGAAAAGGTGTGTGTTATATTAATTCATTTTATTTAATGAAATGATTTGACATTAACTCATTAAAGGTAAATCGTTGATTTTGTAGTCGAAATTAAATTTCAAAATCAACCAGCAAAAACGAATGAAAACAACTAATCCTTCAATTATCTTTCACGTTTTTCTAGCGTGTAAATATTACATTTCAAAAGACCCGAGTCAATTCAGTTCAAATATGATAATTTTCAACTCAAAGCCGAGAAAATGTTCAATTCTTTTAACAATTTCCAATATAATTTTGTAACATTTTCGACTTAATCTGGTAAATGTAAGAAATTTACAAGCCAAGACTATCGGAATTGATTGATGTACCTTTATCGTCGATCCATTGCCCATTTAAATGCTTCAGATGAAAAAAACAAAACCTATTTGATCTGATCTAACGGCAATTGTGTTCTCATTTCATTTTAATGGTCAAGAAATATTATTAAATAGTGTTTTTCTTGCTGAAACCATGATTCTTTCAATTCCAGAAATTGTTTACATTAATCAATGAAAATGAGAAATAGCTTAGGATCTGACCAAATAACATCTAGCTGTTGGGATCTTGTGGTGATTATGAGAAATTGATCCATTAATTACAAACTGTTATGTTGATTATAACAGTAATTTCTTTTATTTCGATTTATTATCCAGCCAAAATGTATTAAAAAGCAAGTGTTTCGAGAATGAGGAAAATTGTCTAAAAATGTAATATCAGTTGACACTGTACCACAATCCCGGTCTTTTTGTTTTGTTAATTGTAATTGGATCATAAGTGTTATATATTCATAATATAATAATAATAATGATATGTTCATTTTTCACTGATCAGATAGTTTGCTCAACTTTCATTAACAGTTAAGCAACTTTCAACAATTTTGATTACATTACTGATTTTGATTTATGAAAGTTTTACTCATTTTTAAACCTATGATATGTATTTATGAAAGCTTTTAATCATTTAAAATGATTAGAATCATTAATTGTTATTGGTACTAGCTTTTGCTCTAAAATTTATTCTTCAATCGTTAAATCTTACATTAGCTCTGAATTTGAGCTCAAGTATAAATGTAAATAAGAATCAGAAGATGTCGCTACACGATTGTTTTGAAATAAAAATTTGAATTTCTTATGATTCATGTTTTCCTTTTTGTTTTGAAAATTGTTTCTACATTTCAAAATATTTAATTGTGATTTGACATTTATCACATTTTTGCAATACTCAGGTAAAGTTTATTTTAGTAAAAATACGAGCAAAATTTGTAATAATTACCCATCTTTTACTTTGATCTTTAGTCACAAAGTGTATTGACAATCATCTGGTATTGCTTCCCAATTTTACTCGCTAAAGAATCAATATCTGTTTTCAAAAGACTTCGCAAAGGATTCAACTCTAGACATGAATTTCGACAATTCTACTCAAGACTCTATCAGAGCCCTGGGACACGTTGAACAAGAGCTCTGCCAAGGAATGCAGTCTGCAAGTGCAGCCCTAGCAGAGTTAGCTAAGGATAAGCCAAGTTTAAAGCAAGTTGAAACAAATACCAACGCTTTCATGAAAAGCCTTCAAATAGTTGAAGCAAACCTGTGTCAACATTTAGTTGGTATTAATCAAATTTCTACGGGACAGACACACGAAGGGTCTGTATATTCTGTAAAAAAGATTAACAATATGGCTTGGCATCGATTGTCCCATGTTACAAGTGAACTGAACAAAATCGAGTTGCCGAAATAGCAAACTTTATTCTTTTTTAATGTACTTTGCAGAAATATGTGATCCATTTAATACGAAAAAGTGAATAAACCAACATTCAGTATGTATACCATTTTAGTAGAAAGTTAATGTAGTGATTTATTCGTATAGGTATGGACATAATTGAAAAATAGTTTTATCTTCGTGTTGACATGTGAAGAGGACATCACGAAATTTATCTATAATAGCCAAAAGCTGTGAACGTTTCACATTCTCATGGTGCATAATATATTCAAGATGATGCTTTCCATCAAAATAATGGCACAATTTGGCGAATAAAGTTAAATCTTCATAATTTTTTGAAGCCGGAACTTGACATATGCTTTCACATTCATAGTCTCTTAAGCCAAGCTCCCTAAGCAGATGTATGGCCCTTTCGTAATTGATTGAGAGAGATGATGCATCATTCACAAGATAATCGTTTTCAGAATCAACATCATCATCATTGGATAGAATACTCAGAGAATCGCCAGAGTTAAAATTGGAAAAGCGTCGCTCATTGAAGGTTTGTTGATGTTCGTCGCCTTTAGCGGTGTCATTAGTCCTGTCAGGAATGGATTTCTTTGTCAAACAGGGACTGGAATTAACTGGCAGTAAATAAACATAAGTATGCAATTGTGAAATTAAACGATGCTTCAGAAGCCAAACAATTTGATTAAACTGTGAAAAGAGGAAAAGAGAAACATTAAATTACGAATACATTTTGTTTCATAGAAATGTGATTTACCAGTTGTATCTGTTGCTCTGAGTTATGGAGAGGATTTCTAAGTTGGTCGATGCTTGTACCAAGACTAAACTCACTAAGAAATCTGAGCAAATTTGAATTGTTGAAAGTTGCACGAAACTTTTCGACCAAAGGACAATCAACTTGAGTTGGTGCTAAAGGATGGATAACATAAACATTGCTTTCAGTTAATGGATAGATCAATGTTGCTTTAGCCCAATAAACAAGTTGGCAGGTAGCTTTGCAAACATTCTCGAATGAAAGTTGAGCATCTCGAGCGAGTTGACCAAGGTTTTTAGTAGGTGCTGCGGCGTGAAGTATCCTTTTGAATATTGGCCGATTTTCAGAGATTGAGTCGAAAATTGTCTGAGGATCCCTCAATAATAATAAAGCGTGATATGCACGAAGAGAGCCAAAACAATTATTTAATTCTCTTGGTCCAATTAAAGGAACTGAACGATGATATTTCAAAGTTAATCGGTGAACTGTTTGAGGTATACACAAGTTCAGATCGGAGGATTTATTCAGCTTCAATTGCACTGTGCCATAAAATTTAAGATCTTCAAATATTTTTTTCAAATCCGCAGCAAGTTGACTTCTTTGCAGGATCAGGGAATAAGGTGAGGTTCTTGGCTCGTCAGACGGTGATGAAGCTTCGTCATGAACAGTCAACATGGATTTAGCCTCTTTACTGAGGTAAGCTTTGTCATCTTCTTCTTTTTTAAGTGCTGCCGCTATCAGTTGGCTACATTTGTGAAAACTATTGACGACTTCATGACTAGCATTAGCTCTAAGAGCAAAAACAACGTTGAAGGCTACAATATCTTTGCTTTTCGAGGTAGGTTGTGATGTTGGTGATTGAGGTTGATCTTGAGCAATTAACAGTGGATGACCAACAAAACGTACATCATTTATCTTGATCTCTATTTTTGCACCACATAACTCATTTTTGACAGCGAACAGGGTGGATACAACCCGATCAGGCAGTTTAACTACAGTTTCTAAATAAATATCGGCTGATGCTGCAGCAGCAGTAGAGCTTGCTACAGGATCCAATTCAAAACAGTATGTTGCTGAAGGTTTGTTGGGTCTGGACGAAGGACCTAGAGTGTAATGTGTGAAAACTTTAATTCATATGCAACAGAAAACAATTAATTGAAAGCATAACACAATAATAAAAACACAAGCATGGAACGAGTTTGCATGAGGCGATATAATGAAAGATCATTTGAATCGAATGGGTTACCTGTTCGGCAGTTATCTTCAACAGGGCCTGATGAATGTCCATTGTTTACATTCTCAACAACCAAAGCAAATGGGTTTTTACTCTTTTTTTCTTGCTTTGATGGAGCAACGGTATCATCATCGATCGTGTAAGGATAACGGAATAATAAACTGTCACCTCCAATAGAGCCAGCTTTAACCAGAAATATGCCAAGAAGAAATCCATCTCGATCCGGTGAGTTTGGACTAAAATCAGTTTTACTTCTGTTACAGATTGAAGACATACCAAAACAGAAGAATAGATGAAGAGAAAAAGACAGGCAAAACTGGAAAAGATAAGGGGTAATAAATTATAAATTATAAATTTTAAACTAATATTTAATAAGAAAAAATTAAAACAGAAAGACTAAATCAATTATTGTAAACAACATCAATATCCATTATTTTTTGGCTTTCAAGACAAAAAAATCAACCAAATACATGTGTTAAACTGTAAACTGTAGATGGCGACGCTTATTGCTGCATTAATTAAACGCGAAAATTTTGACAAGTCTAAATTATGATTGTAAATATTAGACAAATCAACCAGATTGGATAAAAATGTTCAATCTTTTTTGGTTAAAAATCAAATATAATAAAATCAGCATATGTAAAGTTAAGATCGAATGGTATTATTAGGTTAAATCTCATGTTAGTTGTTTCTAATCCGATGGATCCAATGTCGCGTACATAGAGTAGGTTAGGTCTACTTTCAACTGACTCTTCTTGTTCACTGAATTACCCTGCAATTTTGTTTTTAACATTCAAGATTAGATTTTTTATTTATCTCTTTATTTTCTGATTTTTTCACTCTTTCCTTGAATGTTAACTCGTATTAATCTGAATCTCGATATATAATCGTTATATAACAAGTGGTAATGTTAACATTGGAAATCGGTTGATAATTGATATTCCTATTACAATCATATCTTCCTCCCAGGATAGTACAATCAGTACTACATAATGTAATAGTACTAGGCTTATTAATCGCATTAAACAAGAACCAGAATGTAATTGAAATATTGTTCACATTTGTGCCATTTAAATGGTTATAAGAGGAGTTGATACAAGTTGTACAGATGAACTGAATGTTTTCAATGTTGTTGCAGTTTCCAAGCTAAAACCAAATACTGAGAAATTCAAATTTAATTTAATTTTCAATGGATTTGGATGATGGAATGATATGATTGGGATGGTTAAATGGCTAAATAATTTCAAAACAACACTAATCAGGTAAAAGAAAAGATTAACTGTTACGAAAGCAATCACATGTTTTGATAGCGAAATTTCAGGTACAAATGAGACAATTCTCAAATATTATACAATAATGTAACAATAATAACCTAATTTCCACCCATTTTATTCAATAGAGACTCAAACAATAATGGAATTCCAAGGATTTAATCTGAAAGCTGAGATTTAACGTCATGAGAGTGGTTATCTTATTGACAAGACCCAATAAGCTATGGCATCCGACGTCAATATAGCTGTTAATTTTATCTGGTTATCGTAATTAGATATTGGCCATAAGATTATAGCTACGAATTGTTACATTTATAACATGATCATTTGACTATTAAAGGGATCACTCAATGAAATTTGATTCATTTGCAGTTAAAATCTCAACATTTTAAACATGTTTTCCTGCAATTTAATTGTGACAGTTATATTCACTGTAATTTTATGCAATGAAATCAAATGTGAAACAAGTTTCAAGTCAACAGAAGTGACGGAAAATCCTGTAATCGAAACGAAACTTGGACTCATTCAGGGAAACCTTAGAAATGAATCTGGTTTCGTATTTGAAGAGTTTCTTGGTATCAAATATGCAACCGTTCCTAAACGTTTCAAGTATTCAACTCTTCTAAACCAAAGATGGGATGGAATCTTAAAAGCCAATGAATATGGACCCATTTGTCCTCAACAAGACGCGAAACTAGCAACGAGTGAAGATTGCTTGTACCTCAATGTTTGGCGACCTACGGGACTGAGTGATGAAACTTTATTACCAGTTCTATTCTGGGTCCATGGCTCAGGTTGGCGACATGGTTCTGGAGCTGGAAATCCTGGTGGAATTCTTGCTGCTGATGGAAAGATCATAGTAGTCACTATCAACTACCGATTGGGTGCTTTAGGTTTTGGCTTTGGTGATGAAAATGAGATTCAAGGCAACCAAGGAATATCTGATGCTATCAATGGTTTGAAATGGGTTCGAGAAAATATTGGCTGCTTTGGTGGTGATCCAAGTCAAGTTACTCTTGCTGGTCACTCGGCTGGATCAATGTTGGGTTCAATAATTCCAGTTATGCCTACACTTGATCATTCACTTTACTCAAAACTCTGGTTAATGAGTGGAGTCTCTACCATTGCAAAAATCATTGAAAACACAACCATCGCTCTAGCCAAGACTAAGCTTTTAGCATCTAAAGTTGGCTGTGGCTCTGTCACCCCTGGACCTTTGGCACCAGAAGTTATCGAATGTCTCCAAAATGTCAATGTTTCTATCCTTATTGACAGAAACCAAGACGAAGATATTAGAGTCATTGGTGGAGCTGAAGGACCAGCCTTTTTGCCAGTCTATGGAACCCCTTTGGTCCCAGCACCGGTGATCGACCTCTTCTTGTCTTCTTATGGAAAAATTGAAAAGAAGATCATATTCAATGGTGTTCATCAAGATGAAGCTACACCTTGGATTGGAAATTTGAGCCTTAATACAAGAGATGAAGCTTATGCAGGTGCTTGGTTCAAACTGTCTTACATTAAGAAAGATCTGACAGCAGAACAGATGAAACCCTTTTTTGATTACTATTTCAATGGGATCCAAGATGGTGATACTAAATCTTTTCGTGTAGCTTTGGCCAAATTTGTTACTGATCTTTCCTTCAGATGCCCATCCATTTGTTTATCAGAAATTTTCTCAACTTATCATTCTGTTCGATTTGGTGAATATACATACATTTCAGACAAAGATGGACCACAAGCTAGACCTGATGGTCCACAACATGGTGATTCGATTCCCCTTTACTTTGGTCAACCCTTCGCTTCTAATCCAACGAGGCGAAGAACAGGATCCTATTCTGGAAAAGATAAAAATCTAAGTTTACGATTAATGAAAACAATGTCTGATTTTGTTTATGGAGTCGAACCTTTGGATTGGCCTGAATTACATTTTGATAAAAAGAATCCGGAAAAGAAACCAAAGATTAAAATAATCAACCTTACAGATTCAATAGTCGAATTTGACGATCAATCTCTTTGCTTTAAATGGGCAAAACTTTTAAACTTTGAAATAACTTCCAATTCAACCAGTTTATATTGACCGACTAACAATTTCGTTTCAATATTTTTTATATTTACCAATGCTAAATACCTGTATAATACAATTTCAATTATCTGTTCTTGCATTATACTTATCATTTGAAAATATACAACTTGGCTCTAACTGAAGCTACCCACCACTTGCTAATTGTTTAAACATTATACTGGCAAATTTAAACTCATTGTTTTATAATTAAATATTATATTCTCATTTTTGTATTATTAATATCATTTCTGACATGTTTTGAAAGTTTATCAAATAAAGAAGGAAAAATTGTATAAACTGTAGTGTCTGATATTTATTAAGCTAGAGCATAGTTCTCTGTCACATTTACTGTAGCATCTCTCACGTAAACGCTTGAATATTTGTTTTTCACAAAAGTCCAACTCTGGTCCATAACAAGAGGTAGGTTGTTACTAAAAAGACCCAATTATCGTATTTATACACAAATGCTGGAAGAAAAATGGGCAAAAACGGTTATTGTGTAAAATTATTCATTCTGCCTTTAAAAACATTATAACATTTATGCATCAAATTTGTACACTAATATGTAAAAACAAGTAAAGATCGATTTCCTTCAAATTTTGACTCTGTAAGTTTGTAAAGACAGAAACTGCGCCCATTTATGCGAATTAAAAATTTCTCTGATTGATATTTTGCGAGGAAATCGAGGTTAAAGTTTAAACTTCTATCACCTCATGTACAATTATGGAAGCAGATTTTTTCATGAAAATCATAGTACCGATTAAACTTTTGATACTCACCCATTAAATGTATAGTAGTAATAGAAATACACAAGATAGCACACTTTTTCGATAATCGATATTGATTTATAATTTTTATACCTTTGACAATGCATATATCGAATTGACCTTAATTATACCGTTATAATTAACTTACCTTGTTAAATACACACGTACCTTTGAAAATACATAAGTTTGATTGATATTAATGATTATTGTACCTTTAGGAAACATTCTTACCTTTGGTAATGCATACAGCGTTTAACCTTAAATTTTCCATGATTAATGATGTAATGCAATTAAAAAAGGTTATTAGCATGCATTCATTCATTTTAACTTTAATCTTCTATCAAAGCATGCCTGCAAGGCATGTTGTGCTTAACTTTAATTATCTTTTGCAAGGATCAAGCTAAGAGGAGATTAACTGTGATCGTCCATCAAAACTTATTCAAAAGAAATAAACTTCTTAACTTTAATTACTTTTGTAACTAAGAAAGTTAAAGTAACTTTAACGATCAACATTAATCAAATTCTATGGGAAAGCCCTGCAGGGAAGATTTAGCTTTTCTTTAATCGCTTTTTGAAACATTGTTGCGAAAGATGACCAACCTTAATTACTTTTTGCACCTTTAATGCTATGAGAAGATTAAAAGAGGATGGTCACGCTGGGAGCAAACTAAATTGTCTTTTAGTATTGTAAAGCTCCGCAAAGCGGATCGTTATAATCAATCATGGATATCGTTGCAATTTTGATACAGAACGAAGTTACAGTTTTATTTCATTCTAATAATTAATTGCCGTTTATTCGTGTAAAGGTACACTGTGGAATGTAAAATAACAAGAAAAATTGGTTTTATGAAGATAGAAATGGGCGGGCGAATGAAGAGAAAGAGAAATCAGAGCGTTCTTTACTTCTGTTTTCATTCATCGTTCGGCCGAACTTGTTTGAAATTTTCATCTTCAACTCCTCTAATCATATAAAAGTAAGTACGAAAACTTTGTGATTCCTTTTATAACGTTTGAACTTGTTTCTTTTATTTCAGGCTAAACCAACTTGCTGATTACATAAAGGTAAGGAGTTTCCAAGCATAAACTGTTTACTAATCTTCTTTTTTTTCTGTGACTTTGTGGGACTTTTTGTGACTCTTTGTGAACCATTGGATTTTTTGACTTTTTATGACTTTACGTTCCACTGGATTATTTTACATCATCATTTGTACACATCAGCAGCCACCAGCAACGGAAACCAAGGTTCAACATAACCAGCATCATCACCAACTAACAGCAGCCCCCAAGCGAACCAGTGTACAGCCAGCAATCGACCCCGTCAAACCCCCGGCCAACCACCAAGCATCAACCAGCAACTACATAAAGTAAGTTTCGCATACTTTTCTTGCTTAGGTTAGGTTAGGTTAAAGCGAACTCTGTTCATTTGTGTGATTTAAAAGTTTTGCTGGACTGAAGTTTTCGAGAAAATCAAGTCCAAAGTTGAAACTTCAGTCCTCTTTTGTTCAATTATGGAAGCAGATTTTCTTTAGAATTGAGACTCTGTTGGTTTGTAGAAACGAGAAAACTGAGTGCATTTGTGGTTATAAAGTTTCTCTGATGAATAGTTCCGAGCAAATCGAGTTCAAAATTGAAACTTCAATCACCTTTTGTTCATTCATGGAAACAAATTTTCTTTTGGAATTTAGAATCTGTTGGTTTACAGAGACATTAAAACTCAATACATTTTTGATTTGAAAGTTTCTTTGATCAAAAAACTTGGAGAAAAGCAAGTCCAATGTTGCAACTTCAATCGTCTTTTGTTCAATTGTAGATTCAGATTTTATTGAAATTTAGACGCATTTAGTTTGTAGGGACATAAAAACTGAATCTAATTGCGATTTGAAAATTTCTCTGTTTGATAGTTTTTGAGAAAATCAAGTTCAATTTTGAAATTTCGATCGTCTGTTGTTCAATTATGAAAGCACGCAATGTTACAATATAAGAGGCCTGAATAAGGAACAATCTCTTTAATTGAATTTTTGCAATGATCTTGATAAATTCAAATTGTTCGATGGTAATCATCAGTTTGAATATTAGTAGTAGGAAACCATACGCTTCAAGCACAAAGTGAAGGGTCAATAAAAAGAAAGAAAATTAAACCTTGATGCGGTTTCAGCACTCAACAAGTTTAAGAGCTAAATGAAAAAACAAATTAATTAAAGAATAAGGAAAATTAAACGCCTGGGCTGATCTCTCCAGATTAGACATTTCAATAGTTTATGTTGGATTTGCGAGATTAGGGATATCGACTAAAACGCGAAAAAAATGAAATCAGTTAATTGTGAGATAGATGAAATTAAATATTTTTATCAATTATTTATTCATGTGCATAGTGAGCAAAATATTTATTTACAATAGAAAGAGTCTCGATTTGAGGAAGCCTTTGATGAAGAAGACGTGACTTTCGAGGTATGTTCGAGGTTATACTTGCCGCTTCTGTGATACAGGTCTCAGCACCAGGACCAGCGACATTCGTCATGAAAAACCACAAAAAAATTATGTATTGGAAATTCAGTTAGAAAATACATGTCAAAACTTGTAAATGCAAGTTTTACCATGCATTCTCTATGGGTGGCAATACAGTGAGTAAACAAAACTAGAAAAAAAAATTCCAAGTTTTTTTCCTTACTGTATCGCCACACATAGAGAATGCATGGTAAAACTTGAAAAAAAATGAATTTTTTTTTGGATTTTTTATATATATAATTGGGTTGTGATTCAAAACGCGTTTCACTTACCTGATAATTGACCGCTGCTACCGAAATATAAAAAAAGAGAAGCAAAATAATTTAGCAAAATTATTTATTTTAATTATCAAATCATATTGAATACATTTTGGGATTGATACAGAATTTATTTTTTGCCCTGCTCTCGTGCAGCTCTGTCGGATCGGCCATCAGGCGGGCGAGTCCATACTGATGAACCGATGCAGTCGCTCGTGCACGGCGGTATAACGCAAACATGACCAGGGGCCCCTTCGGCATTGCATTTTTTCTCGTGGCGGATACCACTAGCCCTGCAGCTGAGGCCTATGCCACAGTAGCGGCAGGTGTACTTGCGAGTATAACCTGTAACGTCATCTTCATCGAAGGCTTTTACCAGCTTGAAGTCAGAGGGCAGCAAACCAAGGGGCCTCGCGTCATCCACCTCACCTGCCTTGGCTTTCCTGCCGGTTGGTATCCTTTATTATCACCAAGGTGTCCTCCCACTCGGCAACGCCAACCAGGGTCCGAGTACATTTCACATCCATATATCCACGCCGTTTGATAGATTTGATCGGGTGGTCACCAACGGCTGCAGATCCTTGGATCGATGGTGTTGATGAGGGTGCTGTTGGTGCTGGTGTACGGCTGGCCATTGTATGATGAGAGAGAGAAAGAGAGAGAGAGAGGAGAGAGGAGTAGGAGAGAGAGTAAGTGTGTCCAAGAAGTATTAAGAGAAAAGTCTGAAGACTGAATGAATAAAATCTGAAGATCCAATTCGCTTTATATACTAATTCTTCATCAAGATAACTTATCGGTCATCATCTTAAGTGCTTTTCTGAAAAAACCACAAATTTTTGTTTACCTTATTGAGACCTGAATCAGATAAGATAAATCATCATGATTTATCTAATCTTCAAATCAAAATGTTTACCCCGGGCTATATGAAATTATTAGGAAATTTTGCTTGTAAGTTAATTGATTTCATTAATCTCGAGTATCAAAAGATATTTCCTAACTCACGCGTTCACGGCAATTAAGAAACTGTTTAATCTCGAGAGATCAGCCCCGGGCGTTTAATTTTCCTTATTCTTTAATCTATTAGCTGCTTTCTAAAAGAATCATGTTTCTTTATTTACCTCTTTAACTTGTTGAGTGCTGAAACAGCATCAAGGTTTAATTTTCTTTCTTTTTATTGGACCTGCACTTTGTGCTCGACGCGTATGGTCTCTTTTGTGCTCGAAGCGTATGGTTTCCAACTACTTTTTATTGAACTTTTGCAATGATCTTGATAAAAGTCAACTTGTTCGATGGTAATCATCAGTTTGAATATTTAGATCAATTGAGACATTTAAGATGTTGTATTATTCAAAGTTTTGTTATAAACATCGGTGCAATTAATTCCCTAATCAAATTTAGAGGCAGATTTGGCTCTGAAAATTGGGCTTTCAGACAGTCCGGACTATCTTCAACTGAGAGAGAATTAATTTTGCAAATTTATTTTATTGCTTTCATTTCAATGTTTGGATATGTCAATGATCAAATTCATCAATTTTGCGCAAAACTTGACAGTTAGATTGTATTGTAAATAAAATTTTTAGGTTTGCTCAAATCAAATCATTTTGTATACTTGAATCTTAAACTGATATAATATGGTGAGAAATGATCGTCTTTTATACTTATCTGTTTATTCTTGTTTTAGTTTTCTTTTTTCATTTTTTTTATTTTACAAAATTTATTATTTCTGAAAAAATTATCCAAATGCAAACATTTACTGGTTCATTTTTCTGTTCTTGCCATGTAGGCAATGTTGAAATTGTTCAAATTTTAATGTTAAAAAATTAAATTTTCTATATTGCTGACTAAAGAATGAGCAAAAAATAAAAGCAACAATGCTTACAGTTAAAAGCTGATAAACACAGAACAAGCCTTTGTTTAACTAGACATAATCAACATGAAGCGTACCTTACAAGCGTAGCGAAGACTATGGGATCACAATTTTTTTACAAAAATCCTTTAGTTTTTTGAACAACTTTGTTGCAATGTATAATAAAGTAACTAAACATGAACCACCTATGCAAACACAGATGATGCGCGTACGAAAGAAAGATAAACTTGATTAATGAACTTGACTAAACCGGTAGGGGAAAGGGACAAGAAAAGGAAAATCCGGATTTTAGCTGCAAGTTCCGTTTTCGAACTTTTTTTCGCGGTTTTTCTTCTTATTCATAATAAGGTAGTGCAACTAGAAATTGACACATAATTTCAAAATTGAATGGCGACAAAACGACTGCACATAATGGCACCAAATTTTAAACAAAACAGACAGGATGTCTGACGGTTAATTTTAGGTATTTTTTAACCCATTATATTGATCCACTTTTAATCATGGCGTCATCAAGTGAACATGAACGTAGAAAAGTTAACAGTAATTTATATTTTAGTGGCAATTTTTCTTATGCTAATCAACTGTACAACCATATTAAGTATTTAAAAGTTTCCAGATCAACAGTTAATCGTACTTGGAATCGTTTAAAGTCAAATTTATCCATAGAAAGAGCTCAAAGTTCAGGTCGGAGGCCATATAAATTAGACGCAATTAAAACCCGTCGGATACTGGAACCGGTGGAAAACAAAGGTGAAAAACCGTCTAAAGTGGCCTCAAAATTTAATGTGAGTCGTCAACATATATCTAATATACTGAAAAACAATCACCTAAATTATTACAAGAAGATTGAAGCGCCCAAATCCACGGCTGAACAACAACAACGTCAACAAGAGAGATTGAATTCCTTATTAAATGGAGAGTTAAAAGTGAGCGGAAAAAAGCATTTGATTTATGATGATGAGTCCTATTTTCCGTTCAATAACTGTCACATTGGGTCAAATAAAGGTTATGATGCAACTGAAAGAGGAAAAGGAAAAGAAAATTTGGTATTCAAGACCAGGGAAAAATTTGGCAAGAAGTTATGCGTTTGGATAGCGCTATCGAAAAAGGTCATTCAGAACCGTTTTTTGTCCCAGCAAATTGTGCCATAAATGCTGATATTTATTCGAAAAATTGTATTAGACAACGTTTGCATCCTTTCATCACGAAAAATTACACTAAATGACGTTATATCTTTTGGCCAGACGGTGCCTCATGTCACTACGCTCACACAACTATCAATACCTTAGACGAACTTGGCCTTAAATACATAAAAAGAGAGGAAAATCCACCGAATATTCCTCAATTACGTGTAGTAGAAAGGTTTTGGGCTCATCTAAAACAAAAAGTTTATCAAGATGGTTGGTCAGCAAAAAGTTATCACCAACTGAAATTAAGAATAATATCAAAACTTAAAGAATTTGACCTCAACTACTTAGAGAGACTTTGTAGAAATGACCGCAAAAGTATCCAAAAAGCAAGTGTCGATGGTGTATTGTCAGTTATTGTTTAGTTTAAATAAAAAAATCGGATCAAAATCTCAACTGATTATTCAGTAATTAAAAATTAAATTTATGTGTCAATTTCTAGTTGCACTACCTTATATAAAGCCTTCTTAATGCGGAGACTATCTCACTTCTTCTCCTACTTCACCGACTGTGCATGTTTTTGTGCTTACATTTTTTTTGCAAAGTTTGTTCCCTACTTCTCTTGACGCTTTTGAAGTGTTTGGTTCAACTAAATAAACCATCTTGATTCTGCCAATACCAATAACAAGACCAAAAAGACCTGCATAGGAATTCCCCCATGTGGAGATCGAAATTAGAATTGATGCCTCCACGAGCCAATCTCCGTCTTAGAAACCTCCAGCTGGATTCGATATTTTGAGTTTAGGCTCCAGTTTCAGGGTCTACAAAGTGCTCAGAGTGGTTGACGGTTTTATGAACATATCCATATGATTCCAGGCTATAGTAACCACGCCACAAATCAGAATGGATTTCACTACTAGGCGCACCATGTTTCTGTATCAGGGGTAGCAGGGACTCCTCACTTCTACTATTCTCAGGACATATTGCGAGACGATAGTCATTACTACCTCTTTCAATCATTCCCAAAATCTTGTGGCCATACACCATCCTGCCAACATTATACTTTCTCTTGCCAATTTTGCACTCGTCAATCTCGACAATAACTCCTGGGCCACCAATTTGTCATTCTTCCGTGATTGAAAATTGATATTTGCCACTTAGACAGAAAATATTGAGACAGTGAAACGATCACTTTCAAAGTCATCAGAGGTAATTTTCGGGATTTCGACCTTTGACCTTTAGGGGCCATTTGAAGGTCTTTTAAAAATTTGTGAGGTATTTTGATGACTATCAGGAAGATTCAACATTATATCAATAATAGTAATCGAAATATGGCCAAAATAGGGCAAAAAGACTGAAACTCATGCAAAAGCAGTTTTTTGTAACTATAATATCTCCTAAACGGATGAGGTCCCGAAATTGATATTGGCAACATGCCTGATTAAGAACATGCTGCAGATCTGGAAATAAAAAAACAACCATCAAAGGTCATTTTTCGGGAGTTTTCCCTTCAACTTTAAAGGTCATTTGATGTTCATTTGAAAATGATTGTTATATTCGATTCAATTTCTAAAAGATACATCATCGTATTTCTAATAGTCATCAAAATATAGCTCTAACTAAGACAAAATCCTCTTCGAAATGTTGAATCTTCTTTCGCTTCACCGTCTTTTTCTCTGTGTAACAATGAGTTGAAGTTGTAACATCAACAAGATGGCAGAGCGATATTTCAGACTCTAGAGCAAGAAAAAAGTAAGGCAATCGGATGTCATCGCTCAATGAGTAAATTTAGAAAATATTGTGGTCTCTTAGACTGTTAATAAAATGTAATGTCAAGTTAATTTTGTTGCCTATCATTTGTATTGGTCTCATCTGCGCCACTCATCAAAAAAAACCCGTTTCGCACCTTCAGTCGAAAACTTCAGTCATTCATTCAAACTCACCCAATAGAAAGTGAAAGTATTCTCAGTGTAAACCTTTAAATACCTCAGCTATCAATCTTTATAACCAAAATTTTTTACTTGTTTTAAAGTAAACAAATATTACCCCACATGTATATATCTAGATAGTAGCAAAGGAATTATACATTCGATGTCCAATTCATAAATTAAGTCTATTCATTTACCAAAACTATGCATCGACTTTTTTCGAAGTTAAGTTTCGTTTTTTGTTTAATCTAATAAAAAATACGATAGCTTAAATTCGTTACTAACGCTCCGATTTTGCCGAGCGATCGTCTGACCTAGTTAGAGTTTGCTCCACGTAAAGAACTGTATGTCTAGACAGACATTGTAAATGAAAATTAAATGAAGAAAAACAAGCTCATTAACACAATAAATTTGCTTAATAAAATAAATTTTTAAATAAATTTTACATTTTCTAGAGGATACTTATTGGAAGAATTTCATAGGAACGCCCGAAGAGTTGCAGCTGAAGCACAATATTTATTGTTTGATTAAAGGGGAGGCTAAAAACATGTAGGAGTTCAACATATATTTAAGGTTAACAAGTTGAAGATGGATTTGAGTTACAACATATCTCAGTTACAATATTAGGGGAACAAGTTGACAATAGGTACAAGAGGTTCAACAATCAGTAAGAGGTTAACAACCATTAGGCAAGATAGTGGATGGTATCGGTAGTAAGGTAGGTGTTTAGGAACCCTAAAAGTCAGGCACTGACTCTATTAAGGCTGGAGACTGAAAGGTTGGAGTGAACATGAGTTAGAACTGACCATTACAATCCTTTTTATACCAAAAGGCTCGCTTTATCTCCCTTCTTCTCCCTCACACAATTTCAATAACAAAGGCAATCATGCTATATCATAACAAGACAATATTTCAATAATGATAACATCTATTAATTAGCAATACATTCATAATGGAGCATTATTCTATCGTTTGCTAACTAAGAGATCAGCAAAGCATCACTCCTTACCAATAGTAAAATCAATCGAGCATCGCTTATTATCTATGCACCCTGTTATTGGTTTATTTAACGACTTTATTGTTCAATTTTCGAAAAATTTTCAACCTTAATTCACAGCCAATCCATAAAATTAGGATTTGATATCCGTACATTGAATCTTTGGTTACAAAATACTCTGTCATCGAAAAGTGTACTTTCCACTAAATTATTACAAAACAAAACAGTGAACGCTTTCTTATTACATTCATCTATTGCTAAAGGACCATTAGCAATTTTGCTTAGAGAGAAAAGTTTTATACAATTTGACAACTTATCTACTTCAACTAATCAACAGTTCATTTTATTTTGCGTCAATAAGTTTCAACAATCATCGAAGATCTTTTCGGTGATGACACAATCACTTTTTCTCCTATGGAAAGTGGACCATCAGTGGAATTGCCGTCAGTTTTACAAACAAAGGTATTTTTTATGGCTGAAAACGTGTAAACAACTGAAATTTCAAATTTGAACACTTCTCTGGCTGCGATGAAACATCAAATCGAAAAACAAAATGCTGCCATACAACTTATGGAGAACATGTTAGCAACAGCTAACTTTCTAATCATTCAACTAAATGAAGAATTGAATTCATTAAAAAACATTGTATTCAACCATTCAATCATCTTTAACAAGGTTATTGTTGACACCCAAGGTGATAATTGGGTTCAAGTGTCGAAATAAATTTGAATTTAAATTAAGTTTCTCTTTCATTTCAACTTTATTTGATAACCGGTTTCGCGATGAGCCAGAAATGCCTTTTTTATACTGCTGTTTAAATTCTGAAGAAATTAGTTGTTACCCTGTTTTCACCTAACAAAATAACTATTTGTGCATAAAAGTGACAATTGTGTCTTTCTAGTGTAACGGTGAAAAAAGGAATTCATGCTAACCTGAACGAATTACTCCTAACAAATTAATGCACCCTTTTTGCACTCAATAACCAATTAATTAATTCTATGAAGTATCTGACAAAAGAGAGTAAGGGGTGAAAAATCGCTATAAAAATGTAAACTGTAATCAAAGAGATATGGACAGAATCAAAATGTACCTCAACCAGTAAAGTTGTTTTAAATAAAGTTATATTAATCTGTACACTAGCTTACTTAAAACACTTTAATGGTTAAACTTTTCAAATGATTTGATTAACCAAGACATAATACTTGTAGAATTCAGTTTATACAAATTTTTATTGAATTTAGTTGCTTAAACGATTACTCTCTAACTCTTACGGTCATCGAATACGGGTGGGTCAACCTGAAAATTGAAATGATCTGTTTAACAGAAGCAACTTCAAAGAAATTAATTTTTACCCGTTTTTGCTCATTTTTCTTGCAGTGTTTGCTTTAAGTGCATAAATGGGACTATTGTGTTGATTGTGTCATTTTATTAACAACCAAAGAGGTAACACGCAATATTACAATATAAGAGGCCTGAATAAGGAATAATCTCTTTTTATTGAATTTTTGCAATGATCTTGATAAAAGTCAACTTGTTCGATGGTAATCATCAGTTTGAATATTTAGATCAATTGAGACATTTAAGATGTTGTATTATTCAAAGTTTTGTTATAAACATCGGTGCAATTAATTCCCTAATCAAATTTAGAGGCAGATTTGGCTCTGAAAATTGGGCTTTCAGACAGTCCGGACTATCTTCAACTGAGAGAGAATTAATTTTGCAAATTTATTTCATTGCTTTCATTTCAATGTTTGGATATGTCAATGATCAAATTAATCAATTTTGAGCAAAACTTGACAGTTAGATTGTATTGTAAATAAAATTTTCAGGTTTGCTCAAATCAAATCAAAGCAAATTTTATTTGGCTGAAAATTCCTGCTGATTTATCGATGCATCAATAAAACATCAATCATGTTTCCAAACTCCTTTCGTATTGAATTTTCTATAAATTTATCGAAATTCAATCCATTCATTGTTCGATACCTTTTCTTTTCGCAGAAAAATGAAAAAATCCAAAAGCTCGGCTCCTTGTTACGATGAAAGGAAAAACGATAACAAAGCACAAATTAGTTTCTATTAATAATACATTTACATGTACATGTACTTCAATACATTCAGTCGAAAATTCAATTCAATTTAATCGTCGAACGCAGTAGTTTGTCGGAGACACCCGACTTTGATAAATGATTTTTACCACAAAATATTGTGAACTTTGCAGATTTGCGCAACAATAAATTGACACTTATTATTATACTTAATATTATACTATCAATATATGGCTTTTATATGAACTGAGAGTTTTCCATGTTCAATACGTCTAATCTCAGCTTTTCAATACTCAAATACTGGTGCTATTAACATAACTTAAAATAATTTAATTTAACAGAAAATGTCAAAAAGGCAAAATATCTAAAACTTATGAATTGAAGTTAAAAATTGAAGATGATCAACGATCAAAAAGTAAAATTTCCGATGCTTTGAAATTGTAAAAACGGACCAAAACAGGGTTGACTCTGGAGCCAACTTGAACTCAATCATAGAACCAATTTACACTATTAAATCCAATTTTTCGATAGGCACTGAAGTAATAAATTGATATTGGCATTTAGGATCAATTCAATGATTAATTATTGTCCTCATGACAGAGATATAAGTATATCTAAATAAATTTATTGCAGACAAGTTAGTTTATTATCGGTTCTATGTACCAAATATTGATTGTAATTCAATTATGATTAAGATCTATTCTTTGTTCCATTTATTTAAGAAGTCGTAAATCTCAATTATCGCATTTATATTTTGTCCTCGGATGCTCAATACAAAAAGCCAATGTGTTTACATTCCATGTTTTTTGAATTCCACAATCAGAACCAAAACATATTTCTCCATGAAGTGTGAACTAAATAGCCCAATATATTTACTAATGTCTGTAATACTTTTAACTGCAATGCCTTTCGTGCTTCTTCATTTCATTTATGGAAGTGCGGTTACTGATGACGCTCAATTAACAATTTCAACAGGATCATTAAAAGGGAAAGTGGTTACATTTCGAGGCATTAAAGTATACCAATTTCTTGGCATACCTTTTGCTGAGCCTCCGATTGGAGATTTACGTTTTAAAAAGCCATTACCAGTGAAGTCATGGAATAAATTGTTGAATGTTGATCGATGGGGCCCTCATTGCCCTCAAATTAATTTTCAATGGTCAGAAGATTGTCTTTATTTGAATGTTTTCACCAGCTTTTCGGCTTTAAATGTGGCTAAGAACATCGAAAGCACAAATCAAAGTCGATCTGTTATGGTTTGGTTTTATGGAGGTGCTTTCATTAGCGGATCAGCGAATATGCCAGATCTTTATGATGGAACAATGTTAGCTGCTTTAAATGATGTGATCATTGTTACTGTTAATTATCGTATTGGTCCACTTGGTTTCTTGTATCTTCCTGAATACGGTATTCCTGGAAATATGGGTTTATGGGACCAACAATTGGCTTTACAATGGGTTCAAGATAATATCCACTATTTTGGTGGTGATCCAGGAAAAGTGACCATATTTGGTGAAAGTGCAGGATCTCGTTCAGTATCACCTCAATCAGTAGGTTTATTCAACAAAGCAATCATGCAAAGTGGAGTCCTCTCTGATTCTAACAATACACTAACACGACATGCAAGTTCATTGGTTTTCCTTGATAAACTCAACTGTTCTCAATCCATAGCAACAGATGTAAAGTCTTGTTTAGCAGCTTATAGATTTGGAGCAGTTAGCGAAGCTGATTCAGTTTCAGTTGGAGTAGTTGTTGGCGATAAATTTATTCCAGATTCAATTGAAACAGCCATATCTAAACAAAATCTTGATCCCAATATAAAAATCTTATTGGGAACCGTTGGGTACGAAGGAGCATTCTCGTTGGCCTCTACTATCGATCCTCAAATGTTTGATCCTATTAATCCTCTAAATTTGACTGCATTGGATGTAAGGAATATCTTGAGAAAATGGTTCAAACAATTCTCAACGGACAGTTTAATGCAAATTTATTTCGCTAATGTTGATCCAAACGATTCCGATAAACTTCGCCAAATATTATCCAAGGCTGTCGGAGATGTGCAAATTGCTTGTCCAGCTTACATATTAGGTCGTAAGCTTGTTAAAGACAACAAACAATCAGCTGTTTACGCTTATTATCAAAGTCAAAAATCAATTACTAAACCAATCTATCTTTTCCCATACGGAAGCACATGGTTCCCTGCTACTCATACTAATGATCTTCCCTTCGTCTTTGGCTATCCATTTGCTGTGAATGAAACATACGACAAAGAAGAAGTAATTTTATCTTCAATTATGATGCAGACTTGGACCAATTTTGCAAAACATGGGTATGTTATAGATTGCATGTTACGAAAGTGATCCATTACCAACTTGATAATCACTGTCCTTTTTAACAGTAAACCAGGATTCATAGGCCAAACTGAATGGAAATCATGGAGTCAAGGCGACTCTGGTAGTTTCCAGTACCCAACAATGGAATTGAACTCGATAAACACGGGTAACATTGAAACAACACCAGTAGACTTTTGTTTCACAAATTGGCCATTTCCAGCTTACGATGACAGTTAACGTAAAGATCACCTAACTAATGTAAAATCAACTATTACTATTAACGAGAATCAGTGGAAAACCAAAAACCAAATAAAAACGCTATTGAAAAAAACAGAAAATTAAAACAAATTAAAGATTTTTTAAGAAAAATCTTGAAGTGCTTTTGATAAGGGAACATTGATCATTAAAAGGGGACGCAGTATAATTAAAGATTGAATTGTTATTAAATTAAAGCACAAGCCCTTGATATTATCAAATTTCCCCTTAAACTTGAAACTTGACCAAAATAACAAGATTGCACAAAATCTGGTCAAATGTAACAATGTAAATACAAAAACTAACCAGAAAGTTTGAACATTTTGGCAAAAGATCACCTCAGCAAAATGTGGGATAAAATAATTGCCCAGTCAACAAAAAGATAACATTGCAATAGAAGATTGGTAAAAAATGAAACAAATGCAGGCAAAAATACAAAAATTGACAAATGAAAACAAAGTGAATCTCGATGAACAACAATTGAACTCAAATGTTTAAAGTTGCATGGAAAAAAAGCAAAAAGATTCTCAAGAGAAACGAAATCAAGTCACTTAAAACTTGAAAAACATTTCAAGAGTAGCTGAGGAAATTTCAGGGGTAAAACAGCAAAAAAAACTGAATACAAAGCTGAATCTGAAGACAATACAAGCAAGACTATAGACTAGAAAAAAGGGAAAAAAATTCATGACAAAAAAATGCAAGTCCAACCTGAACAAAATTACCATCTGTATCATGTTTACCATGAAATAACAATCAAACCTTTTTTGAAGCTTCACATTGATACTTGATCAACATTGATAAAAGCCTCAAAGGCATCATCCTTTACCCAACAACAACATTTCCAAGTTGCAGGTTGAACAAAATAAAAGGTTGAAAAATGCTGAAGCTCAAATAATGGGAAGAAGCGAAAAGAGGGACAAAAAAAATGGTACAAAAAAATGGGCAAAAATGAACTAAAAAAGAGTTACATTTTCTTGACTCAGTCATTGTAACTTTACCCTGAAGTCTTTAATCATATAATAGGTTGAAAGGCCACAGACAGAATGAAGTTTGATGGATAAATATATAAATAAATGTATGAAAAAAAGCGTGTCATAAACATTACAACAAAGGCTTAATGTGATGATACAAAAAGCTCAATGATAATGAGACTATTAAAGGTAAACTAAGTGAACCATTGAACACGTTTAAAGATCATTTATTGAGAGTAAAAAAAAGACAATCAATTTTGATGATATTACCATTATAAACAGATAAATGTATAATATAATAATATTAAGATTGATGATAATCTGATAAGACAACATGAACTTGGGTGAACAAAGCTTGAGACAAGATAAATTGAATCCAAGACTTGCAAGTTGAACCCGATAATTAAGATATTGTTTACAATCCATTTGTAAACATCTTTAAGAAGCGCGTTATTTAATTGCAACTTTGTTCATTAGTTTTTTGTTTCATTTTTCATTTTTAGATGAAATCTTTTTTCGTCTTTTCTTCCTTTAGTAAATTTTATCGTTGAAAGTTTCACTTTTTTTCACCATTCGCTTCTTCATTGTTGAGTTATATAAAAAGGTAAATTTTGATTCTATAACAATCAATGTCAACATATTCGGTCTACCATGTATGATTTATTTGGTTTACAGGTTAACACAAGGTTACATGATTAAACCTGAGAAACTCTGGAAAAGAAAAAAATGATTTAGGTTTGCAAGCGAAAAATTTTTCTGCTTACTCCATCATCATTATCATTATATAATGATGATGGCGATCATCATAAACAACAACAATCATGCTTTTAATAATAATATCCTCATCTACTTTTTTTCCTCATTTTGTTTCTCTTTTCCATTTTTGGTATTTCTTTTGTTGCCTTTTCCAAGTTGACATTTTGCCTGATGGATTAGCCTTTTTAGCTGAACTTTCACGACTTTTAAAACTTTAGTCGATGACATCCCCTGTTGGGTGAAGGGAAAATGGCTACAAGGGATTTCATTGAAATGAGCTTATTGTTTTAATTGTAAAATTTTGTGATTTTGTCCTTTAGTTCACCTAGATGGAAGCGCAATGAAAAGGTAAACTCAAAGCACTATGAGTAGCTGAGGAATGGAAATATTCTGTATAATCAATATTTTCAAGATGAGACTTTGACAAGGCTACTAAACAACGTCGCTTTGTTTTGCATTTTTACAAAATTCAACTATTTATCGGAGCTTAGCTAAATCGGAGCTAAACCACGAAGATGGTAACGTTTGAAGACGAAAATTTTTCGAAGATTATCAGTGAAACTTGAAAGGAGGAACCAGGAAAATTATAAACTGTCAACTTACACCATTGAGAACAAAAGAGTTGCCAGTAAATAGAAGTAAAAGTTATTTTATTTTCCCTCTTTTCTTCATTTCTTTTGATAAACTTAATGTCGCACATTATTATGAAGCATAATAATACTGACTGGGAATGCATATATACATTTATATGCATGCATTGAGAGTCAAGAATATTACAAGGAAGGAAAAAAGAAGAAGAAAGAAGAAAGTTTCATGTTATGCTTTAACATGCAATTTACTTGTGATTTATGATGATACCAAATAAATGATGTTAAGGTGAAGGGTAAAGCGAAAAGGAGAGTAAAAATGATGGAGAAAAGAAAAGGTGAAGAAGAAGAAAAAAAATTGAAAACTGAAAATATCGTGATGAAAATGATTGTTGACAGTAGGCAAGTTGAACACACACACACACATAAAAATACACTTTCAATGGGAATCTCAAGAAGTTTTTTTGATTGATGCAATTGTAGATCGTAGATAGACTTAATCATAACTTTAGTGTTTAAACATTATTCAGATTTTGCTCTTTTTATTGTAATTTGACAAAACTGTGAATGTTTTACAAATGATCAACTCTAACAAATGGTTTAAAGTTTACATTAAATGGTTAATTATCTGTTTAAATTCAACAATTTCATGGACATACATTTATTGGTTTACTCAGCCATGTAACTTAAATTAGTTGGTAAATGTTAATTATAATGAGATTAGTCTTTTTAAAGTTTACTCTAATTACAGATGCAACTAGGAATGAAAATGGTCAATTTGAATGGACAATTATGAGACCAGATTGTTGATTTTGAGAAAAAGTGAAAAAGCTTTTGTTCTGACAATTATTTGCTACAACATTTAAAGTTAATGTGTTTGTTAAGTTTGAAAGGAAGAGTTCATAGTTTTAAACTAATTCACCAAATTAAATAAATTCACTTCAATTGCGTACAATTTAAACACAATTTAATCAACTCAGAAGATTTAATCAGCCTTTCAAATCCTGATTGCTCAGGTTCTTTTAGGATCACCTTAGAGTTCAAACTGGAATGAGTCTTAGACTAAGATTACAATGGTTTTAACCGAGATTACCAAGCTTAGTAACCACAACTTGACCAAAGGAATGTTGCTTAGTCAGTATTGTCTTAGACAGGTAAAAGCAATAAATAGCTAACTGGCACGAGTAAGAAAGCTTTAGAATACGAAACCAAATTCAAGCCAAAATAAGCTTAATGTTGAACAGCACAATTCTGAAACCAATATCAGTAATATTATCACCAATTCACTAGCTTTAAGCTCTAACAGCATAGACTTAGTCTTTGAATTGTTGAACTTTAACCAGAAGCTATCTTAAGCAAATTTAGACGGCACTCAAAGTTAATTATTGTAAAGATGGAAAACTGGATTTTCACAAAGCTTTACAGGGGCAATGATGGACAATCAGACTTAGTCTTTTGAAATGGAAACTTTAGGTTTAAACATAAATGAAAATTTATTAAATGAAAATTGACTGTATTTCATAGGATTCAGGAAGAACTTATATTTTAAATGTGTATCACTTTAGATTGTTTTAAACATAGTAACTGTATCATGAAGATTAGAAAATTGAACATAATTAATTAATGAAAATTCAAAGGTATTTATACCAATTGAAAACGGAACAGAAGAATATCCAAAATTAAGGAAAAGGAAATCTTGTCAACGTCTAAGACAAATTGAGAAAGATAACTAGAAAGTAAATTAGACAGAAAAAGGAATTTTAGAGAAAGACAAAAGACTTAGTCTTTTGATTACAAAATTGGTGAGAAACAAAAAGTGAAATATGTGCAATCCTTTAGGGATTATAATCAAAGTTTAAAACTTTCAACTCTTGTCAATAACCTTGTGATGCTAATTAAATGATTTAATTTGGTTTTGGGTAACTCTACCCTTCATATCCTCGGACCCTTGATTAAGAACCCAGAATTGAATTAAATCATTGAATTCATTCCT
This sequence comes from Tetranychus urticae, assembly GCF_039701765.1. Lineage (NCBI taxonomy): Eukaryota > Metazoa > Arthropoda > Arachnida > Trombidiformes > Tetranychidae > Tetranychus > Tetranychus urticae. Next base: position 3,888,344 of record NC_142958.1, on the reverse strand, counting down.
CGTTCCATCCCTCTAGTTCTTTTAACATATTTGAGGCTGAGGCTGCACCATCATCTGGCTTTTGAGCTTTCATTTCATCCCAAAGAGTATTATACTCATGATTGGGTTCCATCACTTTTTGACTTTTTGTTGCATTTTCCGATTCACTCGGTTCTGCTGATCTTTTTGCTTTAAGCATTTCCACGATCTTTTTGTTGCGCGATTGTGGAGTATCTCCTTTCGACTTTTTCACGTCAGACTTGCACAATTCTGCAGTTCTCTTTAAGATTTCATTATCAGGCAATATGCAATTATCATTGAACTCCGGGATGCGGATGCTCCTAGGGTTTCTTTTCCATTCATCGGGCCATGAACAAAAGCCTTTGGCTATTCCCTCAGTGAATTCATTTAGAAGACCTGAAGTTACTCGATTACCACAAGTTTGCTGGCAATTTTCATTGTGAATACCTCCATGTACCTCTGCCATTTTTTCAATCTTTTTCCATTGTAGTAAATACAATCGCATGACAGTAGTAGTTTCCACAACTGGTGAATGAGGGTTCGCAGGCAAAGTATATCCATGAAACCATAAAAAGGCGATAGCATGAATATTCATCGGGTGTTCAACATAAGGTGAATAATAATTGTTGACATCGCGAAGTTTAGGGTGTAACACCCGGATCTCATCTCGAGATAAACCCAAATTTCTTAGATGGTTGATCAAACCATATCCAACAACTTTCTTAGCGCAAGCCAAAAATTTAATAACTTGATCCCTTGCAGTGGCCAAGTTCCTAGCATATTTTAAGTCTTTGACTGTAAGTCCATGAAATCGTGAATCAATATGGTCAACTTCTCGGTATTTGACGAAAGTTTCATATACAACTTCAAGATTACCATCCATAATAGCAATCCAACAGGGTCGAGGTCTCTGATAACCATTTTCATTTATTCTGACGTTGAACATTGAAATTGAAAAGATTAGTTCTTTGTCAGGGCAAGTTGCAGCCATTTCGTCTATGACGTTCAATTGATCTGCTAACATCGGTGGAAGGTTTGCATCTGGGCGATTCTGAAAAGATTGAGCCAACTGAGTTCTTTTCCTGGTTCGAGTCATTACCGTCCTTTCTTTTGTAGAAACTGCTAGTTCTCGATAAATATTTGAAGGATTCTTACAACTCGGAAAGTTATCCTTTATCCAGTCTTGGACTGATTCAGCTTCTGCTGGAGCCATTCTTGCAAACGGGTCAGCTAAGATAAATGGTGATTCCGGATCATTGACATCATGTGAGTATAATACTAAAGATGATGTCGTTGAAATACTATCTTTATCATAGTCGACATACTTAGCCCATCGTCTCCAAGTTTCAGATTCGGCTAACAAATAGTATGGAATCGTACTATTTCGACAAGTTGGCCATCTTCGAGGCACATCAGGAATAGGGACAGGTGCACAGCTAGGGAACCCAATCTGCAAAGCCCATTCTTCTCCTTCATCCAAAGGTTCAGTTGGATCGATCATCCTCTTCTTATTGTTCCAATGGTTTAACCCGAAATTCGCTTGGGTTCTCATTTCAATCGGAGTTACCTCTTTTCTTTCATAACTTTTGATGAGAAATGCATAACAAAGAGCACGTTCATGCCACATCTGCGGGATAGTTTTGGTAGGTTCTTGTTTCTTGAGGTGAACTGGAAGTAATGAATTGATGTCCTTGGGACGTTGATTCAATTCATCTCGGATTGGCCCTGACATGAAGGTTAATTGAAGTGTACGGTCAAACTTGAATTTGATTGGTCCTCTTCTACATTTTTGCAAGTGGTGCAAAATGTTACAACTTAAATGCTGCTGCTCGCAAAACTTTCTGTGACAGCGAAAGCTTGCTTCTTTGAAAAAGTTAACAATTGATTGGTCTTTGACCTCCCCAAATTTCGGATATCCAAGAGTCTGCAGATCGACCAAACAATTCTGGTTGATGCACATGAATCCATCCGCTTGATTTACCTTCTCTAATTCCAAATCGATTGGCAGGGCTTGAAGCCATTTAGCACAACCAAGGCAGTAAATCTTGTTGCATTGATGACAACTTCTCGGATTCAGGGCAACTTGTTCACATAATATGCATGTAATCAGAGTTTTAAACTCGTGGAATTGAGGATGAATTACCTCTGCTGCTGTGTAACCTTTTCGCAAGGTTCCAAATTTGACTTTATCAAGGTTGTCCTCTACCACATTCATCTGGAGTTTCTCCTTTATGAATGAATTAAACCAATTCTTGTCAGCTTCCGATTGCTCGATGTCTTTCTTAATATCTTCTCTGGCATTGATGAAGAATTCAGGTTTGAGGAAATCATGAGGCTCGGCAGTCCTTTTCGGTGCGGGAAACTCGCAATACCTTCGACCTTGATCAGCACTTGGTGGAGGGTATGGACTGTTGTCAGTAAAAGTTTTCGAGAACGAACTTAAGCCATAGGCAGTCTTCTCAGGAAGCGGATCATAATAATGATTCAACTCGTCTTGGACGTTTGAGTTATCAAGGTGAATAACAGTCTTTTCTGAACCAGTTTCATCCATTCCTGGCCAATTGAATTCAAAAGATTCATTACCTTTGTCATTGTCATTAGTATTACCACCATCAGTATTACCAGACGTTGCTGCCTCGAGGTCTATGACCGGAACAGGAACAATTTTAGCCAATTGTCTTCGTAATCGCATCGCAAATCTAGCGTCTTGAATCTCAGTGTTAGCGCTGGCATAAGATCCAGAACTTGAAGTTGAAGCATTGGATACTACAGATGACGGCATCTCGATGAACAGTAGAACTTGAATTTGTTTTAAACAAGAAAATTCACAATCAGGATGAAATCCTTTACAGTTCAATGTTAATTGTTGAAATGATGAATCACTCTTTAGCTTATTTAAGCTTGCTGAGGTCAGACTTAGTCTTTGAAGCAACTTAGCAAGTTGAAATTTCTCACAATTTGATAATTTCAAGGAAACTGAATTAACTAAATTAGTTAATTTGAAGCACAATTTAAACAAGATAGTCAAAGACTGATTCAGATGATTGAAATAATCAGAAATATGAAGTTTTAAACTTGAAAAATCAAAGAAAACTTGTAATGAAAAAGAATAGAATGATGACTGTGTCAAGATGTCAACCGTCTTAATCAGAAGAACAAGTGAAAGTGAGACAGTTAGTGTCTCCCCCAACTGTAATGCATAATGAGCGCGAAAAATAGCCAAATGCTTAATTGCGCTAGTTTTAAAATCTTTCACTTTTAGTCTTAGACTTTTTTGAGTTTTTAAGCTCTCGAACTGGATTAAGTTTACTGAAACAACTTTTCTTTTTCTGGTCACTGGTCCAAGTTTTTCAGCATCTTGACCACTTATGACTGGATTATCTCGCATAATCTGTCTATTAGCAGTAATGTATTTTCGCTTCTTTCTTTTTCTTCTCTTTTTTGAACTTTGAGCTTGATTTACTTGAGATGCATTTTCATCAATTATTGTTGATTTTTCAGAATCAGAGTCAATATTAACCTCCAAGTTATCAGGCAAAGTTTGATTTTCGGCACTTAGTCTTAGACTATTATCTGAAGCACTTTCTTCTTGATTAGATTCATTTAAATCAACTTGATTTAAATCTTGATTATCAGCAGATGCTTCACTTAAGTGTTCATTTTGATCATCTGGTTCAACTGTGTTATCTGCTTCAATTAACAATTCATTTTTCAATTGAATTAACTTTTCAGGGATAATCCCAACATGAGGTCTTGTTAATTCCAAATTACTCGTAAATCTTTCTTGATTTTCAGGGTTGAGTAAAAGCACTGATCCATGTTTTACTCCTAACACGAAAAATGGTCCAAAAAATTTATTAACCAATTTTTTGGTTGTTCCTAATGAAGGTGCACTGTTTTTAACGTAACACAAATCCAAAAACTTGTAAGGATTTCTCTTAGTCACAGACTGAAGTCTTTCTTGATAGTAACTTTGCTGCTTTAAAAGCCTTTCACGAGCCAATTTTCGGCATTGTTCAATAGTTTCACTAATTGTTGAGTTCAGATTCAAATGTAAATCAATAGGCTTCTTTAAATAGCGTCCAAACACTAAATAATATGGTGAAAATCTGTGAATCTTGTGTATCGAAGAATTAATTGCAATAACGGCATTCTCTAATGATGACTTTAAATCAATTGTTTCCAAATTCATAATTGATGTTCTTAATCTCTCGGCAATCGTTCGATTGATGCGTTCCACAGTACCTTGACTTTGAGGATGATATGCGTTTGAAACTTCATGTTTTATCCCCAACTTCTTCATATGATTTTCAACGTCCCCTGAAAGGAAGTTTCTCCCTCTATCAGTTTGAATAATCGAAGGAAATCCAAACTCGCTGAAATATTCATCCAAAAACTTTATCACAGTCTTAGACTTTTGATCTGGTAAAAGTTTTGCATAAACAAATCTTGATAGAGTATCAATCAAAACCAATATTACTTTCTTTGCTCCATTCTTAAATGTAATTGGACCTTGAGCGTCCATCTCCAATCTCTCCAAGATTGCTTCAGGAACCGGTTTTAAACTTGGTTCTGCATAAGTAACATTAGATGATTTACCAAGGTAGCACTTTTCACAATTTTGGCATAAGTCTTTGACTTTCTCATAAAGTTTTTCCATCCAAAAACGTCTTGAAATCTGCAAATACGTTTTTTCCACGCCAAAATGTCCACCAAGAGGAGATTCATGTTCCTCTTTGAACAAATCTTTTAAGATTTTTTCGTTTATAACAATTCGATTAACATCATGACCAAACATTGGTTTTCTAAACAGTAAATTATTCAGGAACAAATAATTTTTGTGCAGTTCTGATCTTGGATCAACAATTAGATTCAGGATAATTTTACTGATTTCAATATCCTCTAATTGAGCATCTTTCAGCTTCTCATTCCAATTCTCATCAGACTGGTAATAATAAATAGTTTTAAACTGCTTCTTTACCAGTGAATCAAGTAACTTGATTTCGTTGACTTCAGCTTCGTTGATTTCAGTATCAGCTTCATTCTCATCAAAGTTGATAAACTTTATCCAAAATAAATCTTCTATGAAGTCGGCTTCAGGGTCTAACAATTTCGGAGACCATTCAGTTTGATACCTTGACAAACAATCAGGACCATGTTTGTCACCTTTGGTGTAAATTACTTTATACTTGAAACTCGATAGAATTATCTGCCATCTCTCCATTCGTTGATTTTTAAACTTTAGTTTCGGCAACTGGCATAATGCATGATGGTCTGTCTCTACCAAGAATTCACTACCATCCAAATAATGTTTAAACTTCTTGATTGCAACTAAAACTGCTAGGCATTCTTTTTCTGAAACTGAGTAACTCTGTTGATGCTTCGCTAACTTCTGAGAAAAGAAGTATAATGGTTTCCAATGCTTGACTTTGTCAATTGGAACATCTTTCAAAGATTCAAATTCACTTGGAATTTCTTGTTGAGGGTCTGCTTGAAGCAATATTCCTCCCACTGCTACATCACTTGCATCAACTGTTAGTTTCTTTTGCAATTCAGGGTCAAAATGTACCAACATTGTTTCTTCAATCAAAGCATTTTTCAATTCATCTAATGCTTGATGATCTTGCTTTAGCATCTTGAATTTCCTTTCCTTGGAAATTAACTTATATAACGGCGTAGCCAAAGTTGAATAGTTCTTTATATACCTTGAAAAATAGTTGTAACAACCCATTATTGATTGAAGTTGTTTCACACTGGTAGGGTACGGCAATTTTTTCAAGGCAGCAACTTTGTTAGGGTCAGGTCGAATCCCATCTCCATTGACAAGATGTCCTAACAACACTAATTCAGTTACACCAAACTGACATTTGTCGGTTTTGATTTTCAAGTTCCAATCACGAAGTCGATCAAGCACTAATCTTGTGTTACACAATAATTCTGACCAACTTTTTCCCATAACTGGAATATCGTCGAAATACCCCAAACATTCGGTATAGTTTAAACCATTCAGGACTGTGTTCATAAGTCGCTGAAACTCGAAAGGTGCACAAGCTAGGCCCATAGGCAACCTTTTATACTGGTATTTACCATCAGGCGTCAAAAACACTGTTTTGCCTCTTTCAGACGGAGGTATCTCAATTTGGAAATATCCTTGGTACAGATCAAACATATTGAAAAACTTAGTTCCTCTGATTGCTTCCAAACAATCATCAATTCTTGGCATCGGGTGAAAAATCACATTAGTTAATCTGTTGACGGCTCGTAGATCATTTAATAGTCTGAAACTTCCATCTGGTTTACCAATCAACATTGCAGGAGATCCACCAGGAGCATTGCTCTTTTTAACAATATCATGCTTAATTAATTCGGCAATTATCTTCTGAAACTCACGTCGTTTCTCAATTGTGCATGGGTACGGTTGTTGATGTGGAATCGTTTGATCTCCAATATCAATTTTTATCGGCCATTTCTGCCAAGGAACTAAACCCATATCAGACTTAGTCTTACTGAAAACTTGTTCGAACTCCATTAAAACTTCTAACAATTCGTTTCGTTTTTCAGTATTCAGTTTAGGATCCATCCTTTTCATCAATCGTTCAGCTAACTGAAGCTCATTATTTTCAATTTGCAAATAAATCGGCATTACATTCTCAAACTCCGGTGTCTTAGACATTTCTTGAATATAATGAAGTCGTTCCACTTCCATTTGTGGAAATTGAGAGTTTGAATTTAATTCTCCATCCATCCATGGTGAATACGGCAAACTATCAAGTATCAGATTTGCAACTGTCTCTCTGATTGTGTTAACAGAGGGAATTTCAGGCACATTTAACAATCCCCAGGATTCTTCTGCTGTGCAAAATCGGAAAGCGATTTCAGGGCTTAGCCATTCGCTTTCAACACTTTCTCGTAAATTCACTTGGTATCTACCTCCATGATTTACCATTCCAACAAAATATACGTCGGCGAATCTATTACCTAAGACCATCACTGGTTCCAAATCTTTCATTACCTGGAACTTGATTATCCTTGTCTTAGACATTTTCGGATGCTTCATTATAGCATAAGCGGCTCCTTCAACAATTTGGCAGGCATCGGCAATTATACCTCGAACTGAAACATTCGACTTCATAATGAAGGCTTTCATTTTCTGGGCAAATTGATAGTCAATACACGAAGTACAAGCGCCAGTATCTAACAATACATCACCAACTTTAAATGTTTCCCTCGTTGGATAACACATAGTCAATCTGACTGTCGGAAAGTTTCTCGGTGATGGATCAATTTTGGTAATCAACTCCACTTGTTGATTATCCTGCTGATTTTCATTCATCATAAATGAATACTCTTTAGCTGGTGCTCTCGCCATGTAAGCATTAACTATATTAGTTTCTTGTACCAAATTAGCTGATTCCTTAGCCTGTGGCTGATTCGAATTCTGCTGGTTCTGCTGGCTTTGACCAAACGTTGGTGCATTAGCCATTCTTAACTGAGCCGGTTGAAACCGTTCAGTTCGACCTTCATTCTTGTTAGAATTAGGATTTTCACTGGTCTTAGACCTTCTGGGCTGACGGCATTCTCGTGATGAATGACCCAAATTGTTGCAATTATAGCACCTGAAAGGTGGTTTCACTGCACGAGTTGATGAGGATGCTGATGCTCCACTAGTTCCACTTCCACTAGCATTAACATTAACGGCAGCATGCCTTTTATCATCTCCTTTCTTATCCTTGTAGGATTCCTTACGCTCAGCGCGTTTCCTTAACTCAATGTTGTATTCATTAACCAATGCGGCGGTTAAATCTTGGATGTCATGTACTGACTTTGATCGGAACAATGAGTCTTTGACTTCTGCTGGCAATCGAATTAACACATCTTGTATGAATTCTTGAGGTGAAGGTTCCCCTTTGACTTTGATCACCATAGTCTCTAACTTTCTGATAAATTCAGCAGGGTGTGAATCGAAATTCCACTTACATTGGTGAAACTCTGAAGTTGCCTGTGAAATTACCGCTGGATTTCTTAACTTGTCTTCCAATGCAGAAATATAAGTTTCACTTGTGTGCGTTTCCTTATCTAATTGCTTAACAAAAGGTAAAAAATCGTAGGCCATTGCTTTCTGTAGCACATACAATTTATCGTCATCATGACAGCGTTCCAATGATAAAATCCTTTTAATTGTTTGTAACCATTGCCAAGGATCCATAGCATCTTGAGTATAAACAGGAAGCTTAGGTAGCTTTGGTTTGCATTTTGCATAAGTTTTCGGTTCAGCCTTAGCTTTCTCCTCAACTTTATCTTTATCTTTGTCTGGAACTTTTGGGACTTTTGCAGCAGTTTGAGTAGTTGGTAAAACTGGTGAAACTACGGTTTCATCAAACACACGAGGTTCATCTTCATCTGTATCTTCAGGATGTTCATTTTCATCTTCAGCTTCTATCTGTTGTCTAGTTACAGTTGCGTTATTGCCTAAGGCAGGAGGACTTTGAGTATTATCAGGCAAAGTTTGATTCAGAATATCATCTAACTGGAACCCAGGATCCACAACTTGTCGCATAACAATTGGTTCAGCAGGCTTAGCCCATTTCTTAACCATGGCTTCGAGTAATCTTTTCGCAGGAGATGCTATCGGCAATTTTCTAATTGAGACGTCACTAGTCAGCATCATCGTCGGTGGGTCAAATCCCATTTTCTTGATTATCTCTCTCAAATCATGTTCAGTTGTGCCTTGAGCTCTGAGTTCTTTGATCCAATCAGGAAATTTACTTTTAATCATTAATGCATTAAAACAAGTATCACCAACCATTTCATCGGTTGCATCGAACACACTTTCTAACGCGAATATTGTCTGAATCGCATCATAAAATTTCTCACGAATTATCTCGTCATTGTCAACGAATCGCACTTGCCAATTCTTTAACCAAAGTTTCATTTCAGATGTTTCCATATCTTTAATATAATGTTTCGTTGATAGAGTTGTTTGAGTTTGTGATGTTGAAGTCTTAGACTGGTTACCACTTTGATCAACTGGATCATTTTGTTCATTTTTGTCTTTTTCACTTTTATCACTTTTATCACTTTCACTTATTGTAAAACAATAATCAGTCTCATAACAGGAATTCATTGGCAATCCTGCCGAGGTCGCCAATTGAAAGGAAGAGTTCATAGTTTTAAACTAATTCACCAAATTAAATAAATTCACTTCAATTGCGTACAATTTAAACACAATTTAATCAACTCAGAAGATTTAATCAGCCTTTCAAATCCTGATTGCTCAGGTTCTTTTAGGATCACCTTAGAGTTCAAACTGGAATGAGTCTTAGACTAAGATTACAATGGTTTTAACCGAGATTACCAAGCTTAGTAACCACAACTTGACCAAAGGAATGTTGCTTAGTCAGTATTGTCTTAGACAGGTAAAAGCAATAAATAGCTAACTGGCACGAGTAAGAAAGCTTTAGAATACGAAACCAAATTCAAGCCAAAATAAGCTTAATGTTGAACAGCACAATTCTGAAACCAATATCAGTAATATTATCACCAATTCACTAGCTTTAAGCTCTAACAGCATAGACTTAGTCTTTGAATTGTTGAACTTTAACCAGAAGCTATCTTAAGCAAATTTAGACGGCACTCAAAGTTAATTATTGTAAAGATGGAAAACTGGATTTTCACAAAGCTTTACAGGGGCAATGATGGACAATCAGACTTAGTCTTTTGAAATGGAAACTTTAGGTTTAAACATAAATGAAAATTTATTAAATGAAAATTGACTGTATTTCATAGGATTCAGGAAGAACTTATATTTTAAATGTGTATCACTTTAGATTGTTTTAAACATAGTAACTGTATCATGAAGATTAGAAAATTGAACATAATTAATTAATGAAAATTCAAAGGTATTTATACCAATTGAAAACGGAACAGAAGAATATCCAAAATTAAGGAAAAGGAAATCTTGTCAACGTCTAAGACAAATTGAGAAAGATAACTAGAAAGTAAATTAGACAGAAAAAGGAATTTTAGAGAAAGACAAAAGACTTAGTCTTTTGATTACAAAATTGGTGAGAAACAAAAAGTGAAATATGTGCAATCCTTTAGGGATTATAATCAAAGTTTAAAACTTTCAACTCTTGTCAATAACCTTGTGATGCTAATTAAATGATTTAATTTGGTTTTGGGTAACTCTACCCTTCAAGTTAATCAACATTTTGCCGATTAAACATCAAACCAATTTAATTATGTTTTCATTGCTAAATGTTCAAAAAAAAGTTTAGTTTTGCAAAATGGTTTTACTAACATTGAGACGTAAAATTTTTGGGTTAATTGAACTTTTTTGAGATAAACTGAATGCACTGCTTGGCTTTAGAATCAGTTGTCTTTTCCGTTTTCCATTGATGAATATGAAGCTGAAGCAGTTTTTCATCTTTTATAGATTACTAGTCTCGAACCATCATGAAAAGGTAAAGTCTACCTGAGGTTATTCATTGTAATTCTTGAATTATCCTCAAGTCAAATTCTTATAGAATGTTATGATTACAAAAGAAAACATTTAGTGCGAGTAAAAAAGAAGTAAAGGAAAATATCAACACAAGATATTTTCAGAACTCAATTATCAATGAAATTTCATGTAAAACAAAACAATGAAAAGAATAATGAAATCGGCAAAAATGTCAAAATTCTTGTACATTTATTGATGTAATTTGTTGTTATATTGAGTGAAATGAAATTAATATCTTTTCTCATCTTCTTTTATCACAATTAAACATTTGAACAAAACTGTGACTCAGGGGTCGCCACAAGATGAGTTTCAGATAAAAGTTCATCTTCTGATTCTGTTCACTTTCATTGACAACAGGGTGAAAAAGATTCTGCTTGAAAACTGTTGGAACTTGAGCAACTGAGAAGATTCAATGGTCTCACTTGAATCAGGTAGCAGCTCAGTCTGAGTATTTTCAGGGAAACAACAAGAACAGAGTTTCATAGAGAAACATCTCAACACTTTTTATCCTTTTTTTTGTATTTCCATCATTCTCATGCTCATTTTCACCATCTTCATCATCATTATCATGATTCCTTTTTAATCTTCATCTACTTTATCTCGTTTCTCGTTACTTTTTCTTTCCTTTTCATCTGAAAAGTTTTCAACGAAAAAAAATGTTCACTTCTCTTTTCAACTGAAACAAACACTTTTAACCCTTCTTTTGCCAACTAAACACAAAAAGTGTTATCATAATCATCAACTGGAGCATTACACAGGATAAAGTTTTGTTCATCTCAAGTTGTTCAATAATTTACTGTTCAACTTTTGCTTCTTCAGTTCTGTTTATCAACTAAAAATTCCATTTGGATTTGAAACAATTTTCCATTTTTTCCATGAGTTGCGATTCCCTCAAATGAGAGAAGATTCAAGTGAAAACATGTCTTTGTTAGCCAATTATCGAGCCACTCGTGGTGAAGCCAATGATGGATATCGAAGCAGTTCAAGGGAACCAAACTGTTTTACCTTTAACCAATCATTACAGCAACCCTTTAGTACATCATCTTACTTCTCAACAGGCTCATCATCAATCTCCCAACCAGGCTCATCATTAACCTCAACTCCTGCTGCAACACCATCAGACTGTTCACCAGAAAACCAGAGAAACACTTGTAAACCCATGTTAACCAATTCATGTAAACCTTTACCCTTAACCATAACCATAATGCTGATACTATCATTGGTTGGTGTAATCACTTTTACCAAACACCACTCATCACCATCATCATCATCAATTGAACACTTGCACTCGGTATCATCTGAATCGCTTCAGGGTTCACCTGATCTTTCATCACCCATCAATGAAAGTCTTGCTGTACAAACAGAGTGCGGTAAATACATTGGTTTAACCAAAGACGAAGGTTACATTTTCAAGGTGAGTAACATGGATAAAGTTTAATCTCTTAAAATCCAAGTTTAAAATGGATCAAAAAAGACATTTTAAATTGGAAGTTGCCAAGAAAATGAAAACAATCAAATTCCAAAGTCAACGTAATCCATAAATCAGATTACAATTCAACTTAAACCAAAGCAGAGTCGAAGTAAGAAAAAACAAAAATCCAATTCTTAAACCATTTAACCGACAAAATACAGTTGAAACAAAAACACGATTTACTTTAATTTTAATGTCGATTGGCAGCAAAAAGTAACTTGAATGAATCCAATTGATTGAGCAAAAAAGTCCAAAAAATCGAGTCAAACAATTAGCCACAATACAAATGTAACCATTCAAGGTTAAAAAATTGGTTAAATTTTTGGGTTAAAACTCTTTCCACAATTGACTCGTTAATTGCAAGAATAGCAGAGAATCTTGAATTTGACAAAAAAGTACTTTTCCAATTTGTTACAAAATCTAATTGTCCCAATCAACTTGTAATGCTTTAGAGCAACTTCTTAGTTCATTAACAATGTCGCAGTTGAAGGCTTTGTCAAACTATTCAATTCGAGTTTACCTGTTTAAATATTTACAAAAAGCTTTTCTTATCCAAATGTCTTGTTCATCTTTCCATCTTGCTTCTCATCTGTTATTGATGCAACTTGTGAATCCATTTGCATTCACTATCGTGTTATTCATTTACTTTAGTCTTTTGTTTCATGAAACAAAAGAGGAAAACCTTTCAATATTTTTCTCTTGTTCCATTTCTCTGAATATGAAGCAAAACCTTTCCTGGGAATTGAATGTAAATTTTCACCAAATCATTTGAGAAGCATTAAAATGTCTGATGAAAAGCATCATGGAACCATGAACTCATCTTATTCTAACGAGAAGTTGATTAGTAAATTTACTAAGAAAATGAACCAAATGTACAACAACGATAATAATCACTCCCTGTAAGGAGTTTTTTCTTCTTCTCTTTTCTTCTGTTAACTTTCTGATGAATAACAAATTAATTATAATGATATTCAACCAAGAAAATGTAATAAACTCATTGACATTATAATTATAACCTTATAACTGAAAGAGTCTAATTAATTATGTAAAATGATTAAGAATGTTGTCATCATTTTATCGCTCCATCTTATTTAATATTTATTGCTCTGCATTTACTTTTATGATATTATTCTTGATGTTATCATGGACAAATCACGATTTCAAAGTTATTCATTTTTCGATCAGTAAAAGTTGAGCAATTTATTCTCATTATTGTTTTCTGTGTTAACATGATTTTTATTTAAACTCATTTTTTGCTCCTTCGCTCTTCAATTTGATGTGTTTACAACAAGTTTACAAATCTCAATAAATCACAAAATTCAAATGTAAAGGCAAAATATTTTTTCCCTTTTTATTGAGTTGACATTATTTGCTGTTATCGTTTCCATGACACAACTAATAAAATTCAAGATGACATTTTCCTTCAAATATTCACTTCAACTCATGGAACCATCCAATACTTTTCACTCCATTCAAAGTTGCTTTCATTCAAAGATGAAATGGACATTTGGTAAGCTAATTTCAACATTGCTTTGAAGATGAAAATGAAATCTCTTCAATGAAATTGAAGCGAATTTTCTCTTTGAATTCCCTGCTTAGAATAAGATTTTGCAAGATTGCCGACTTTTTAGCGAAATGGATTAATTTAGATTTAAAGATTTTCTCAGAATAATTTGAAACTTTATAAGTCGAAATTGAACCGAATTACAAAGTTTAATGTTTCAACTTTGGGTTAATCTCGACAAAACTTACAAATGCTGTCTAAATTGATGTTGAATGTGCAGGGAAAAAATTTCGACGCCAAACTTCAATTAATCCTGGAGACTCAACTTCATTAGTTCTGACATTCTGAGAAAATTGTTTGATCTGTTGAGAAAAGAAAAGATTAGAAGTTAAGTTTTGAATTTAACGTAAAATGCAATTTGTTGAAACGTTAAAGTAACTCAACTTTCATTTTACATACAATTTTTCTTTCGAGTTAAGAGTTCGCAATTCGTGGGTTTGTAGGGCCATAAATCTAAGTCCATTTGTGCTTTGAAGTCTCTCGAGAAGTTTCTCGACAGTGTCTCGACAGTTTTCGAGAAAATCAAGTTCAAAGTTGAAACTTCAATCGCCTTCTATTCAATTATGGAAGCAGGTTTTTCCATAAAACTCATTCTGCTGATGTAACTTTTGGTGGTCAACCAGAAAATGCACTTATTTGAGAAATGAAATTTTCTGTTTCTGTACAAACCCACAGATTCCGAACTTTTAATTCGAAAGAAAATCCTTTTATAATTACTTCTTTAGAGCCAACAAATCATCTTTCATTTAACTTGACCTTTCAATTTCCATTAGTGTTTTAACCTGTCAAAATGCGATAATTTAATTGACCTCACATGCTATTAATATAATCATTTATGAGCACAAATTTTCATTAATAATTTTGTTCTCCTTTTCATTCTCAGTTTTTTATATTCTTCTGGCGTTGTTATTTATCTATCAATTTCGTCTTCTTTCCCTTTTCCTATTGAGTAAAGAGTAAAGGGAATGACTGGGAATGAGAAAGAAATGATGAAAAGGACGAGAAAATTATGAGAAGAAGAAAAGAAAGTCAGGAAAAAAAGTAAAACCTCAGATAAAGTTGAATCTTGAAAATAACTGTGACAACCTTCATGACATCCAAGTTGAACAACTGTAAACCCCATGAGAAGCGAAAGCGAATCATAATGAATAAAAGTGACTGGGAGTGAAAAGTAAAGAAGAGAATAACAATAATGATATTCATTTAACGTTGAGCATTGTCATATCTTAGTACATAATGAGCATGAAAAAAGTAAAAAAAATAATGATAGACAGAGTAGCAACAAAAAAAAGAAAAAGTATTTAATTCTTTGAACGAAACGAAAAGAAGGAAAGAAAAAAATGAAATAAAAGATAATCATTGCTATTATTATTGCTGGAATTATATTAGAATCCTGTTATGATATAACTGGGAGGAAACATTACAGACGTATATATTATCAATTTCAATTCGATAATAACGAATCACGTTCAGCTTCCCTTTTCGTCAATGAAATTATTTTCCCTCTTTTTTCTTCTCAGGTAAACAATTCTTGTAATGACAGTAAATAGCAACTTTCTCTTGACTCATTTCATGATGAACCTTTTCGAGTATTTCATCTCTTTTACTGTTATCTCTTGCAATGTTTCCATTGACTAATAGGAAGTTGAAAATATCCATTTTCAAGGAAATCCGGTTCAGTCTCAACAAGGAAATTCATTTTGACCAGAAAAGGAAATAAACAGTGGCTCAAAAATGTTGCTAATAAACTCATCAGTCGAATCATGTTCACTCTTCTCAGTCTCTTCCTGACGAACTCGATTATGTTGATAGGGACGAGAATCGAGGAAAAAAATATGCAATTTTATTCTCTTTTGTTTTTGGATAAAACTTTCACTCCAAGCGATATTCAATTAAAGGAGTGAAAAAGCTTTTACCAACACTGAGATAATTTTAAACATTTTCATTGCTTTCAAACTCGATTCTCATAATACTCTCGTCAGTCTTGTTTCATGGACAAAAGCTATTGATTTAAAATTTTCATTTTTTATGCTTGTGATTACAGAATGTTGATAAGAGTTTTGTCATGAAATAGATTGATCTGTTTACCATTAGATTAAAGACGCTCAACAACACTTGTCAATGTTAAATGTTTTTTTATTAACTTATATTAACTTAACATTAGCTTGTAAATTCATTTTTTGTCAAACCTCAAAATCTCAACATCGATCAGGAAATGATTTTTGATGAGCATTTCAGCCTTTACTTGGCATTCATCACTTTATCACTTTTCATGTTTAAAGATGAATTTTATTCTAAATCATTTTCTAATTATCTGTTTCAACTGAAGAAAAATGGAAACCGAAATTGTGTTAATTTCTTTTTGAATCAAACTTCTTAAAACATAATTTCATGATCATTCTTTAAGTAAATTTTTTGTTCCTTTGATTGTAAAATGTTTTCCTTCCATGTTTGCATTTCTCAATTTCAATCATGTTTAGCAACAGAGAAAAAATTTCGTCAAGAAAAACTCTTTTGTCCTTGCCAGGTTTTCCTTTGATAGCTTTGCTCAATTTTTGGAATTTATGAACAATCAGAAATTCTTGAGATAAAAATGTTTCAAGAAAAAAAGGTAATTCAATATCATGAGAAAAGAGACGAAAAATGAATAAAATGACAATAAAAACAATGTGAAAATAGAGATTCCAATAAATATCAGCATTTCGGCCCATTTCGAGCTTTCCAATTTTTCCATAATTTCTTCTGATGACATTTATTATTTTTATTATCAACTTTTCACATTTCAATAAATATTTTTATTCATTTGAGTCACATTTTTGAAGATAATTTTCATTTTGTTACTTCATTGTTCAAACAATTTTCCCTGATTGAAACTGAAGAAACAATATTATCGTGAAAAGAGCAACAAAAAAAGGTTGCATTAAGAGATTCACTTTTCATCTTCTTTCAATATCAGATTATCAAATCTTGAAGTTGTTCAACTCATAATAAGGTCATCAAATTTCAATCATGTTAAAAGGTATTGTTAACATTACCAAAGTGAATATCAAAGTTTATCCAAAAAGTAAACAAAAAGAAAGGTTGAAAAGGTGAAACAGAAAAGAAAGAAAAGAAGAGAAAATATTTCCAAAAGAATCTCCATTTTCAGATGAACAGTTATTCACTTGAACAAATTGAGAAATCTTCTCATTCCCTGAATCAAGTCCAGTTGAAATTTGCTTAAAGGTGTCTTCCATCAACCTGAATAAACTGAAATGTTCTGAATTTTCCGTTGAAATGAATTGATGAGAGTTGGAAAAAGAGGAAAAGAAATTTCCATTGGACAGTTTTTCGTTGATAGCCGTAAGCCTTTTTGAATAACCATTGGAATTGGGAATTTGGTTCACTTTATTTTAACCTTTTTTTCATCCAAACTCCTAATAACATGTCAAAATATTGTCTCAATAACGATCTGATAAAATGATAATGTTTGATGTAAAAAGAAGAGAAAAAAAGATGAAAAATGAGAAAAGTTGAAATGAATGTCCATTCCATCATGCATTATCATATAGCCTTTTACAAGTTGACAATGTAACCCAAAAAAGGAGCCAATTTTGGTTCATCCATGAATCACATTTTCTTGTCTTCAGAAAAGGTTGAGAGTAAAAAAAGTTGTCAAAATGTCTCCAAATATCATATTACTGGATTCACTGATTGCGTGAGATTTGAATATAAAAGAGGTTCAAATTTG
This sequence comes from Tetranychus urticae, assembly GCF_039701765.1. Taxonomy (NCBI): domain Eukaryota; kingdom Metazoa; phylum Arthropoda; class Arachnida; order Trombidiformes; family Tetranychidae; genus Tetranychus; species Tetranychus urticae. The sequence goes on along the minus strand of NC_142958.1, from coordinate 3,871,078 downwards.
ATAAACTATGAATACTTATTGAGACATTATTGTAGTAAAGAAAAGAGGAAAAACTTTGTTTTTATTTCAATTTCATTTCTTCACTTTCCATTTTAATGTAACTTGATTTATCTGAAATTACTCTAAAGATGAACTTTCTTCCATGAATAAAGCTTTTAGAATTTTGCTTTTTTCGAGAAAAAAAACACTTTTTTCTGATCAACTTTTGATAAACGAAATGAATAACAATGGAAAAGAGCAAAGCTTAAAATGCTAATCCAAGCAATTAGCTAATGTTAACATAAGTTTTTTTGTCCTTCTTTTTGTTTCCTTGTTTTACCTTTTTTTAATGAATTATTATCACAATATTATCTTTATTAATAATAATGATAACTTTCACTCCAAGAGAAGAAAATTTTGCTTTTTGTTCTCTTTTTTTCGTGTTAAACATGAATAACGTTAATGCAGGTAAATGACATTTTGTTGTCTCATGAAAAATAATTTTCTGCTGACTTTTTTTCCTCTCCTTTCCATAGTCAAACTCATTATCAATGTTAAGCTGATTACATGTTTGGTTTCATTTTAGGTTGACCCATAAATGTTCAACTTTTGCATCTTTTAATAATTGATTAGAAAATGAAATTCTTTGATTTTTTGAAACTGTCAATGAAGCTTGATTACACACCTGAGGCTTGCATCTTTCTGGTTGCATTTTGGGTTAATCTTTGCTTTTTGATGAGAGAGAAAAGAGTTTTTCTTTTCAAGTTGAATGAGAAAAGTAAAGAGTTTAAATGATATTTCAGGGTAAATCATTGAATGATGATGAAAGGTGATAATGGATTTGTCAGGTAAATTTGCAAGTCTCTTCTCAGGTTTGACCTGTTTTTACTGATATTAATAGTCTGTGAGTATTTATCTTTTTTTTTGCTGTGTCGAGTAAAAGGTAAGAAAATAAACAATCTCAGTGGAGTTACATTTATTTGTCACTCGGAATGAAGTAATGCTTTAAATTCCTTCCATTCTCCAAACATTAACAAGATTCTGAATAAAGTAGCTGACAATTTATTTGGACAAATGATATGCATTCATTTTGCAAGTTGATTATTCACAGTTTTACTGGCAATATTTGCTTGTTTACCTTAACCTGTTCTCATTCGCATTCATTACTTTCCAATGAAAAATGATTGCCAGTCACTTTCAACGAACACATTCAACTTGAAAACAAAGCGAACAATCAAATTAAACATTTTCAACATTTATTTTAACACAATTTCTTCGACTCTTCCAATCACATCAATCATCGAAATTCCGATGATTCAACTTAATTCCAAATCCTTTCATATTGATGTTCATCATGGAACAATGATTATCAAGTTTGATTGATTGATGAAGCAAGATAAAGGTTTGCATTTTTCAGGATAAACCAACATTGACCAGTTTGCTTTTTGGCAAAATTGCTGTTCGACTCAACAACAATTTTTAGTAAATATTTCAAAAAGAAATGTTGGAGCAATTTGGAACATTTCATGATTGCAAATGCTAAACTTGTTCAATTGAAGTTTCACTTTTTTGCTTTTGTACTCGATCAGAATATTTAACATGAAATTTGTTGTGAAACAAAATGGTGAAATTTCCTTCAACATGGATCATCATAAAAGATGAACAAATTTACTGAGAATTGATGAAAGGAGAAAAGATTAGCAAAAGTTATGAGAATTAGAAGGTTAAATTGCATAAATTGTTACAATAATCGTTACGGAAAATGAAACAACTTTAATCCTTATTCGTTTTATTATAACATTATTATTATTTTGCAAAAGAAGAAAAAAGAGTTTCTCATGAAACTTTAATAGTCCACAATGATTACATGGAATAATGGCGAAAGAATTTACCTGTTTGCTCAATTTTTAATCAAGTTATTAATGAATAGCAAACTTTTATTACACAATTGATGCTTTTAGGCTTATTTGTTTTCATCGAGTAAACATGAAATCTCAATAAACACAGCTCAAAGTAACGATAAAAGTGAAATGAAAAATAATGAGCGACATTCAAGAGAGAAATTAGTTTTTCCTTCAATCACCAAATCAATAGCAAACAATCAGAAAAGATGAAATAATCAAAAAGCTCATCAGAAACATTTCAACTGAGATTATTTCAAAAGCAACTTTGAAAAAATATGCAAATTCATTTGAAGTGTTGAAGCAAAACCAAAAAAGCACATAAATTAACCGAAGAAAAATTTCGTGTTTTTTGTCTTCTCATTAAATGATTATTTGTCAACAAATTTCAGAATTCACTCTTCATGAAATGCAATGAATATTGAGAAGGTTTTTGTTCTCAAACTTGTATCTTCTTTGCTTGCCGATTCATATTGAAACCAATTACTTGCCTTGAAACCCAATAAATGATGGTTTCATGATTTGTCACTTCATCAACTCATCGTTTTCACTGAAAATATCATCTTCGAGTTTCCCTGTTTTCCTTCACTTATCCTCTTCTTTTTCCAATCATCTTCACTTTCTCGTTTCGCTTTTTTTCTCTGTTCTCCGAGTTAATTAGATTGATATCGATCGATTCTCTGTGCAAGCAAAAAAATAAACTTTTTTATGTGATAAAATCAACAACATTTATCCCAAGCTAAACTGAATAAAAAGTTCTGAGCAAACAAACTCAATTCATCTGAGAGCGAACAAAAAATTCAACAAAATGAAGAAGAAAAAAAGTGTTTCTCTCTCTTTGAATCAAGTGAACAGTTTCAGTATTTTTCATTATCCAAAAGCTTGTTTTACATTTCCAAATTTTCAAAAGAAATATTTCTCTTTAGCTTAAAACTTCAATCAATTGAATAGCGAAGTGAAAAAATGGAAAAAAGTTGAAGAAAAATTTACACCAGAAACTGGAAAAGCTACAAAAAATGAACAATAATGAATACAATTCTTTCGCAAACATCTCAACTTTTGTTATTGAATTAATATCAAGATCAATTTATTCTGTCTGCTTCTGAGATAAAGATGATCTTAATTCTTGGTTTTTTTTCCTTCTCACTTCAATATTATTGTTATTATTGGCTTTCATCTGATGAGCTTTACTTTGACTTACACCGAGTATTAGAGAAAAAAATTTTACTCCCAACTTGGGATTTATTGGGCCAGAAGAATCCATTAGCATTCCTTGTTCATTCCACCATGCTGTTGATTCTCACAATCTTTCAATTGTTTTTATTCTCTTTATATCCGCAAGGTAAGAAGTGAGAGTAAAATAGCGATAAAATGAAGTATATCAATGTCCAGAATATTCAGTGTTCATTGTTCGAAATTGAATTATATTTCAATTTTTCTCCTCAAAACTCATTCCAAATTTAATATCCAAAGCTTATTATTCAAGTTTAACTTTACCACTGAAAAAGTGTTGTTCAATGTAAAGATTATAAAACAATTTTTTCTTCTTCTTCTAACCTTTTCATCAATTTATTACGAACATGATTATTCATGTTCAATAGTTTAAAGTGAATTGAAATTGACAGAATTTATGCTTTTCCATTCTCAAAGGATTCTCGATAGATTGAGATAATCATGAATAATAATAAATTGCTTACTGACAGTTATTGATAACTTTTCCTCCTCCAAGGTAAATGGCTAATCTTGTTATCCAATTAACATTATTTTGAGCAAATAATTTCCACCTTGGAACATGAGGATTGAGCGCAAAGGAAGAAACAGAACAGAAAAATTCTGTGATGACAAAGGCAATTCGAGATTAGCTAATGGGTAAAATGGAAGGTAATGTTGGACTGATTAATGAGCTCAATTGATGAGCGCAATGAGCTTTGAATTGAGGCAACATTTGGAGAAGAGAGAAAAAAACAAAAGCAGAAAATGTAATTTCAAGGTAATTCTTGCAATTTTATCCCAATGGGAACATTTATCCATTTGCTAAATATAAATATATAATAATATATAAAAGTAGTTTTACTCTCATTTATGATAATAATGATATTAAATGGTGAAAAACTCCCCTTCGGTCAACCTTAACATTGACAAGTTGATGTTTCTTTTTGGCTTCATCTTCACTCGCCATGTTTTTTGGTCAAGTAAAACAAACCAATTCTCTTTTCTCTCTCTCTTTCACTTTGAATCCATCTAAATCTGACCATTGACTATTCTCATGTTCTTGTTCCTGCAATCCATGTTTTAACTTCATGTTTCCCATTTCCTTTTTTGCTCACTACTTTTCATGTGTCCAATCCAAATGTCTTTTAGGTTTTCACGAGAAAACCAAAGAGAAGAGAGAGAGAGAAAAAAAGGAACAAAAATATCAGAGAAACAACATAATGGAAGATTCCTGTAGTTAACTATCATAATTCAAACTGTTTTCCCTGTGATTCTGTGAGTTTTTCCTCTCTTTCAGCTCTTTTCTCTCATGAAAAATAATGGCCATTCGGTTTTGTCCTTTTCTTTTACTTTGCTTGTCTGGTGAAAACTGATCTCAACCTTGCAATATCTTTTAATCAATATAACCTTATATTGGTCAAAGGTACAATGTTGAGAAACAATTACATTACGTATTCAAAGTAAATCCTTTATTCACATTTTCAGACTTTTCCTGTTCGTCTTTACCTTTTGTTTTCGCCTTTTCCTCTCGTCTGTTTTCAACTCAACTTTTAAAACTTGAAGCTGCTCATTTCCGTGTCAATTGCCTTTCAATGCTAAGAATAAATTGAATGTAAAGTTGATTGCAAATGGTTAGATTGAGTGAACATTATTATAAAAAAGAGAAATATTTTGCTCTATTAATCTCACTTACAACTGTAATTCAATGCGAACACAATAACTATTTTCACATAACTATTGACACAACCTTAAAAATCATGTTACAGCATATTCAATGAGAAATATTAGAAAAAAAGATTTTCAAGACTTTCTGAAGTTTGGTCTACTTTGTTTTAAAGGCCTTCAACCACCTTGATGCTGCTGAACTGAGGTTAGTCGAGACTTATTGGAATCACTTTGGAAGTTTATTCCAAGGGATTTCTTGGAAATCAATCAAAAGAACCAAGAAGAAGCTCTAAAATATGACTCTTAATATTTTGAACGCCTCATGATCTTAAATCCAAAGTAAATGAAGCTAATCACAAAGGATTATTTTGTCAAGTAAAACTTATAACCTTAGGTAAGCTCAAGAAATTAAAATATAATGAATCAAAAAACAGTCGAATTATGATGCAAAGAACTTTTTATAACATAATTTTCATCTTCGGGTCATTGCTTCAATCACAATACAAGTTGAAGAAATAACTTGAATATTGATTCACTCAGACTTGCCAAGAATGTAATAAACTAATATAAATTCAATTCAGTGTCGATTTCAATATTTACAATAAAAATTGAACCATTTTGCATTTTACTTTTTATTAAAAGTACAAGTGAAAAGTGGATAAAAAATGGGTTAAACTTTTATTTGTAAACACAATTTTTCTTTCAATTTTCATGAATTCTGTTAACTCAGCACTTTCAGACAATATTTTTTGTTCTTGTTTTTTTGCTTTTAATTACATTTAATTACCAATATAAATCTTAATTGTGACAGAATAATAAAAGTGTAAAGTGAAATTAATGAGTCGAGTTGAACAGGGAATGAGTTTCATTTGGAGGTTAAATTTTTTTCCTTTTTTCTATTTTCTATTTTCAACTTTATAATTGTGTTTAATCAATCATTTTTCAAACTTAATTGAGTTGAAACATTTTAATTTTACCATCTTTCAACACATTTTCAAATCATCGAGATTCTCAATTTTATCATGAAATATTTGACCAATCATTCTTTGTGATCAACTTTAACACCAATGTTGTTGCTTGAAAAGCCATGAATCTTTTTTTATTTGGCTCAGTCGAACCCTGGATTTCATGAAAAATTTCATGGAAAAGTAGCCAAAAAGTTTAGACAAAATAAACTGAAAAATATCACCAGTAATACCTTTTTGAATTTCATCATCATCATAATTTTATACCTTTTTTGGACAAAACATTTTCTTTCAACATTTTCACTCCCAAGCAATTCTCACTTTCTTATAAATGATAACATTTTTTTTCTACAACATTTTGATGTTTTCTGCAAAAAAATGTGATTTCATGTATGATCAATCATAATATTTCAAATGCGAAATGGAACCAAAAATGTACATGAATATAGTAAAGGTAAATCATTTCATTTTCAGTGTCCGATTTTTTGTCATATTTTTCATCCCAGTTCAATCTGTTTTCCATTTTGACATTAAACTCCAACGACACATCAAGATATCGAGAAACTTTGCAAAATGCTGAGTAGATAAAAACATTGAAGTTGAACAAAATTCAATCTCATAATCAAATTCCAAGTTTATCATGATATGACACAAATGACCATGAAATATTAGTCTGTTAGTTCAATTTTTTACCCTTTCAAAGTTTAACTCAATTTTCTCATATTCATAACTCCTATCAATATTAATAATCAAGAATTTTTTAAAAGTTTTGGAATATAAAATTTCAATTATCCTCAATGTTACGTCTTTTCATTAATTACTTTAATCATTATTATTATCTTCAGCCAGTTAGTGTCTTTTGGTTTTAAAACAGAGTTACTTGTCATTTCAATATTTCAATAAAACTCGTTTAATCCGTTACTAACCAACTTGTGTTCTGACCTTCAAGTCGCAGTCTTGAAGGTCAATGCATGATTCATGCCAGACTTGAATAGACTCTAAATTAGCAGGTTATCTCTTCTGAACATCAATAAAATCAGTTGAAATCTTATAAACATTCTTGAAGCTACACTTGCTTTTAATGGTGATTGGAATCAGAATAGCATTTTATAAACATATCAAGTTGAACAAGGAGGAGATTCTGGAAATGTAAGAAATTTTCTATTCTCCCTACAACTTGGATACAAAAAAAGAAACGTTTCACCTTACATGATGGTCAAATTTCGTTTCACTCCCTGAATTCCCTCCCAGAATTCACTCCTAGCATTCACTCTTTGAACTCACTCCCAGCTTTAATCATTATTATCACTTTTCCTGTTGTCTATCGAGAATCTGGGAATTGGGAGAAAAAAAAGTTTTTTGCTTCTTCTCTGGTCAAGGATTAAGATGAAAAAAGATGACATTTAAGAAATGATTTGATGAGCAAAAAAAAGATGAAAAGTAAAACATTTGGTATCAATGTAATTTTGTGCTCTCATCCTCTTATGAAACCAAGAAACCAGAAAAGACAAGAGATGAGCAAGGTTAAGGTTGACCAAATTGAAACAATAAAAGAGACAAAAGTTTCAAAGAACATATTATTACATGAGAAAAAGGAAAATATACTTGATATGAGCTTTTCTTTTCGTTGGGAGTTGAACTTTGTTAATGTTATCCTTGAGAAATAAAATTGAGAGTTTCAAGCACAAAGTGAGGTAACTTATAACATCTTAACATGTTCAATCAATAACAAGGTGAGCAAAGTTTTAAATTGAATAACTTGAAAACTTGTTTGTTTGTTGTTCAATGAAAAATGGAACAAGTAAACAACAAACAGAAAAAGTTATTGAACAAAAAATCAAAACTTTTTTTTTTCTTTCACTTTTCACGTTTTCACAAGTTGAATAATTTCTCTGAATATTCAATAGTTCATTGAAATGAACAACATTTTCCATCTTTGATCAAACTAATTCCCTGCTGATGATTTCAATTGTTATTACACTTTTTGGATCAACATTTTGTTCAAATTCATTTTCACCTTTAATAAACTTCAAGAGGCAATCCTTAACCCTTCATTTTGTCATTTAAAATATTCTCATTCAATTTTGTAAATATTTCTGTTTAGCCAATTATCTTGATTAAATTAGTTTTTGAGGCAAATTAAATTATTTGTAAGCCCAAAGTGACAAAAACATTTCCATCTTTCAAGCTTCATTATATTTCTCCATTTCAAGTTTCATTAGACTTTGTGTTTAATCAAGAAAATAGTTTATTTCATTTGTTAATGTTGATCTTGCACATGAATTATTGATAAGCAAAGAGTAAAATTAAATATTCAAAGTTAAACATGGATCAAATTTTAAAATTAAAATAATTATTGAACAATTTCTAGCTACATTCGAGTCAAATATAAAATAAATTGTTAATTGTTCTTCACATTTTGAAAAATGCTGTTTCATTTGTGAAAAGTTTTCGCCGATAAATCTAACAAAAAAATTCATTAGAAAATTTCATTTAACATTTTAAGCTTCTTTTGTGAATATGATTCAGTTTGGATTATTTCAGTATGTTTCAGCCACTCAATTTGGCTGACAAGAGAGAACCCGATCCGTTAGGTTTTGTGTTATGGAGGCAAAGAGATACATCAACGCTTTGAAATTGTACGAAACATTTGCATGTAAGTAAAATTCACCAAATTAGTTTTCTTCTGACGCTCTTCTTCTTTCTTCTTAAGTTGGTGAAAAATTTTGTTTCTGATTATTTTATAGCAAAATTATTGGGAAATAACTTTTGTTATTGTTGAAATCATTTTGCATCTGGGTTGCTGCATGCAAAACACGATTAAATTGGAATCGAGGTGGGTTGGAACGTGAAGTTGATAAACCGTAAAAATTGGAATCACAATTAGTCCATTTGCATAACTTTGATTTTTTCCATTTTTCTTTTCATCAGTTTCCATGTTATTTGCTTAGCTTCTTGTTTCGACTCTTTAAGAGTAAAATTTTGTTGAACCAAAAACCAATCAAATTTAGATCTTTCAGTTTTCTTTTGAAAACCTTAACCTCTCAACATTTCTAATACATTGACTTCTTTTCAACTGTTCAAGTTTTTTTTCATTTCATTGCAACTCCCAGTGAATTCAATTGAATTGATGAGAGTTGGTTAAGAAGATGCTGATGAAAGATGAAAATAAACATCGTCTACTAACTGGCGATGTCATGAAAAGAGAAGAAGGAACAACAAGAAGAAGAAAATGTTGATCAAGTGAATGCGACTGGTAAAATATCAGAATAGAGAATCAATATTGAGAGAAAAAAGATATTCAATTTGAAAGGCAATGTTTATATTAGTGAATGCATGCATACATGGTGAGTCTGGATAATCAATGAACAGTCACACAAATCATCATTAAGATGAAAATGAATACAGAATGTGAGTTGAAAAAGTTGAACAAATTGAAGAAAAGTCGATGAAAGGCTCTTCAATAAAATACTTGCAACCAAATTTTCGCCAATCAATACTTTTCCATGTTAATCCAATTTGATGAATCACAAGAAAACACTCTGTAACTGAATTTCTCTTCTCAAATGTTCTCAAATGTTTAGTCTATGCAAATGAACAAGTTGAATAAAATTTAGAGAAGAAGAAAAAAAAGGTTCGAAAAGAATGCAAAAAATAGAGATTTGTTTTCCGTTTCAAGTCCACACAATAAACTTGAACCAATTGAATTGAACAACATTAAAATTGATTGAGAAAATAAGTAGTTCTGTTAATAAGCAATTGCATCAATTTGCAATTGTGTTTACACTGTTGTTCACAATTTTAATTAACTTGATTATCTTTTGCCTTTACACTCTTAATACGCTTTGTTCACTTGTTCATTGTCTTAATCTATTCTGATAAAAGGTTCAATTTTACCTTTTCTCATTCATTCTAATTCCGTATGGATTAAGGGAAAGAATCAAATTTATTATTTAATCCTGATTATCTTGCAACAAAACAGAAAACAGAAGAAGAAAAAATTGAATCCAATCAATTGCATTTGACGATATGGAATGGCTCATGATAATTAATGTTTTGGTAAATAGTAAAGAATTGCAACTGAATTGAAATGAACAGATTAAACATTCCAATTTGATAAATGACTCTGTGTTTGAACAATCCTTTGGCTCTTTGGTGTTGCTCCAGTTTTTCAGTTTTACCTTTAATATCCAAAATTCTTGTGATAATCTGAATAACAATAATTGATATTACAAGTTGCATTAACTATGCTTAATATCTCATTATTATCATATATTTTTTTCCTTCGCTCTTCTTCACCTTCTTATTCATTCGTTTTTACCATAATAATCACAATAATATTAATAATAATAATGGTTCAAAGTAACTGGGAGTGAAGATTATTCAAGTTAGCAATAAACACATTTTTCTTGCTTCCATCCAGTAATCATTATGGATAAATATCTGAATGTTTTTTTTGCTTATTCCATTTTCAGGGTTTTCTCTTCATTGGTAACAGCAGGTTCAAAATTTAGATGAGATATAAATGATTCAAGCTTAATCCAAAACTTAATGGAACAAAAATGAGCCAAAATTGTTTTTCTTTTCCTCAGTTGGTCAAGTGTTGATTACAAATTGATGCCAATGCAAAACACAATTAATCATAAAATCCATTTTTTCGTTTAACCTTTCCTACAACTTTCCTCATAACATTTAATATTGAAATTTTGCTTTTACATTGGCCTTCAAACTTTCTTCTTGAGCTTAAGCATACGATTTACTTCATTCAATTTTCGTCAGAATTTCCAATTCTCAGTACTTAGTTCTTGGTTAATATTTACTTTTGCATATTAGATGGAATTCCGAAATCGCCAAAACTTCAAAAAAAACTCATAAACAATTTTTCAGAGTTCTTTGAGAAAATCATGGCCAGGGTGGTGTGAAAAACAATCTGAGTTAGAAAATATTGTGGTGGAAACAATTAGTTTTTCAGCTTAATGACGCTATAGTTTATTGTTGGATAAGTACCAAAACTCTGACTTCCGAGTCAAGGGTTGCAACCTAATGAATTTTCAGGATATAAGCACTATTCGTGCAATTCAAAGATTTCTATTATCAAAGAATTTTACTAAAATCACTGCCAAAGATCAAAATTATGCTGAGATAAAGAGGCAAATGAAACAATGAAATAAAATTTTTTTCAATTTACGCCTTCATGCAGGCATAACTCACGAGCAATTAGTGATACAGACCTCAGACTTGAACTATTAGTTTATGCAGATTGAACAACCAAAAGTTCAACCACTCAAGGTATTCAAGGTCGAAAATTTATTTGACTTCTAATTGATATTGGAAGGTCATTTTCTGAAACCGCAATATAAATTAAAGGTCAAATAAAGATTTGACCATGAATAACCTTGAGCGGTATTTCACCGACCAACTGTTCGTTTGTCGGAATAAGTTGATGGCCCTCATTCACCTGCGTTTCTAACGCTTAGCTTGTGGACCATTGGTGATGGTACCAAAGGTCATTTGATTGAAAATTACTTGAGCAGTATTTACTGTATTATAATAAATTTTTGTGATTTAAATATTTGTTTTATCTTCATCATTAAATTATGGATCGTGAATATGGTTTTATTGCCGATAATCTTCATGCAATCCATCTAAATTTTGGTACTCTTGAAGATCTTGCTCGAGGGCTTGCGAGATTTCTCACCGTATCTCGCAGTCCATCAAATCAATATCAGAGATGCGGGCAGAGAACATTTCGATATGAAAGCCGCAGAGATTAAACAATGAACGGAAAACGAGGATGTCTATGTTTATTGGGTAAACCTTGATGAACTAAGAGGAGCTTTCTTAATCGAATCTACTGTAGTAAGAATTCCTAATGGCCATTAGATGTATAACCTTGTCTTATGAACTTACGCTCATTTTAGCAACCATTTTGCTTGCTTTTTATCTATAAATGCCTGCATGAAGGCGTAAATTGAAAAAAAGCCCGGTACAAATTTTTTAAGTTTTTTTCTGCATTTTTGTGTTTTTTTCACTTGCGAACACTTGGCACTACAAATCTCAGATTTCAATCATGAGCAGATCGTGGCACTATAAGCTCTCAAGGTTATTGAAGGCTATTTCTGTTATTTGACCTCTAAATGACATATGAAGGTCATTTTCTAAATAGCAAATTTTTCAAACTTATGAGCACTTTTACGTTTTAATAACTCATGCCGGCCAAAGGATAAGCATGTCTGCATAACGTTTGCTTGCTAAATCGCTTCTAGATAAAATCTTTCACCTATCCAACGGGCTAGGTTTTCGATTTGTATAGTTATAACGAATAATATCGATTTGATGATCTAAGTTGATATTTTTCTGCTCATAGAGAAACTCGATTTGCTCATTTTTCTGTAGAAAACTTTTTAAAATATTTTCTGTGAAGAGTTTTTTGCTTTGCTCAATCAATTATGAAACTTGCAACAAACCAATGAATCTCATGAGAAAATAGAAACTTTTCTCTTCCCTCTGATTACCATGCAAATATCAAGAGTTAACAATTTACTTTTTAGCTTGAATAATGAATCAATTTTGTTGTCTTAATAAACTTATTAACCGTTCAACGAAACTTTCCCAATCTCAACGAAAAATATCATATTTTATGATGAATGAAAGCCATTTGTTTCAACAACTTTTCTTGGGATTTTTTGCTTTACTTTTTTCATCACATTCAATATTATCAATTTCACTTTCAGGGAAAGCAAGAAGTGATTCTTTTCTTTCTCTGCTTACACTTTAAATTGACTCAAATTTCATGTGCAATTGCTGAGTAGGAATAATATCAATCTTTATTTGGGAGAAAACAGGAAAAAAAGTAAATGTTGATAAACAAAAGGAAAAGAGTTTCAATCACTTGAAACGATTTGAAATTGAAAAATCATTTCATTTGTTGTGAATAAATAATCATCTCAATCCATTATTACTTTGTTGAATGAGTTTTCATTGAACAAACCAATCGACTGTTTATCATCAACAGAAGCTAAAGTGATTCGAGTGAATGAGAAAAAGAAATGAAATTCTGTGTTCAAACAGAATCACCAAAAGTTATCATTGTCATGGAAATTGTCAAATAGCCAATGTCCTTTTATCATGAGAAGAACCTTTTTTACTGTCAGATTTTTTCCACTTTTTTTCTTCCAAATCAATTTCCTCAATCAGATTTTTGTATCCACTTTCATCAGGAGAAGAAAAAACGAAAAATAAGAAGAAAACTTGTGTTTTTTTTCTTCTTCCAAATATCATCATTTCTTTCTTTTCAATAGCAAAGGTAAACTGACAGAGAAGGAAAAGGACGATAATCATGATAACGAACGATAACGGATGATAACAATTGATGTTCATGTTGAGTCAAGTTTGCTTCAGCAAACAGAACATTATTAAACAATCAAATCACGCAAAATTTTTGCTGAAACGTTAAAGCTTTCTAAGTGAATGGTTTCGAGTTCCGGGTAAAAATCCAAATTAAATCAATTTCAATCAACAACAATCAGCTAAACAGTTGAACAGAACAAAAAGTAAACTGATTGTTGACTATCATTTCTGTTGGTTTTTCCGTTCAACAAACAAAAACAGAAGCAATGTTCATTTTTTTCGTTCAATTTTCATTTTCCATCAACTTCAACCTTTGAATTATTTTTACACAAATTGATCATTCCAAGTAATCATTTCATTCTTCAATTTATCCTTCAATTTCGCCTCAAATTCCAGCCTTAAATTTTTCTCAGCATTCTCTTAGCCTCAACATTTCTTCAAAGATTGCTTTTCTCATTAACATTTCTTCCAATGTTTTTGATCCATTATTTTGTCAATTAGCTCAACATTTTTGTTTTGATTGGATTCCAACAACTTCTTTAAAGATTGTTTCGTATCATATTCACGACAACGTTCAGCAACGAAGTAGAAGTTTCATCTTTTATTTTAGTAAATATCGAAATATGATGAACGAAGAACGCTTTAATATCGGCTTTGAATTTCGCTCTTCATTCCCTTAGCTTTAGTTTTCCATTCAATTTTCATCTCTTTTCTTATAAACATTTCTTTCGATGTTTTTGTTTGATCGTTTTGTCAATTAGTTCAAGATTTTTGTTTTTGATTTGAATCATTTCTGCAAAAGTGTTGAGTTCATATTCATGACAGCATTCAGAAGTTGAAGTTTGATCTTTTATTTTTGACTAAATGAAAAGGTCAGACAATGAGACTTTCAAGTTGAATGAATACAATGTAAACTGCAATTACAGATTTCAATTTAAACTTGCACTTTACCTTTTTTTCAAGAATCTTCTTGTCAGAACTATTTTCTCCCCTTGAAAAGCTCAGGGCTTACATGATTGAGTGTTCAATCATGAAACGTTTTTTTTGTCTTCTTCTTCTCCTTCGTTCCATAGCTGAAGAGAGCAAAAAAGGCAAGAAAAAAACTAAAAGTTCATCTTAATATGTTATCCCCTGAAAGCACATAAGTTATCATGGAGAAGACGATGATGAAGATGAAAATGAAGATGAAAAATGCTATTTATTCCCTGAGGCTTTCAATAGACAGAGTCAACCAAGCAAAAGGATGAAGAATGATGAGTTGATATCATTTTGTTTTCTTCATTTTTTTTCTTCTCTCTCTCTCTCTCTCTCTCCTTTATCCCAAAACCTTTTCATCATCATCTTTCACCAGATTTCATTTTCATTCATTTTATTACCTCCAACTTTTCAGGGTTTAACAATTTATTGATTTCGATTATTGGAAAAGCTAAAATAGTTAATGGTATTTATCATCAGTAACATATGATAAATGATGAGAGATGAGAAAAGATTTAGGAAAGAAATGGAAAAAAGACATTTCACTTTAACCCTTTTTGTTGATGCCAATGATTGTCTATCAATTCATTGAATCCTTTAATTAACTGAAAATGATTACAATTGCAATTGTGTTTTAAACTAAAACAAGTTAACATTCAAATTGACTTTTACCAATTTTTTTTGCTTCTTTACATTTGGGTTTTGGGTTTCACTTTGATTTCAACTATTAAGACTAATTTTATTCATTGGGAAACGACTGTTGATTCAATCTGTCATCTTAATATGCTAATGGTGATTAAATTGAGTCAACTTTGCTGATGAATGTAAAAACAATTAATTAAATTTGATTGAAAAGGTTCATGTTTTGAATTGAAATTAATTTTACTCGTTTCTTTAGTAAATTCAATCAGAAAAGCTTTCCTTTCGTACTTTTGCCATTCAAAAAGCATAACCAGGTTTTTGTTTTGTAAAGGCAAAAATTATCTCAGTTATCAAATATGGAAACAAAGAATCGAGAATCAGATAATGTTGATCTTATGGGAAGAAAGAAGACTGAAAATTCTGGTTTTATGATAATTGGAGGGAAAAGAATCTGTTTAACAGTATAAAAGAAACAACAATTTAAAGTAAATCATATTCCTTTGGAAAAGTAAATTTTGAAAAAGGAAATTTAGATTTACATAGAAACCTTATTAAGCTTGATAATCATCATTTTCATTTCATCTTCATCTTGCTCTTTCCCATTATAATAGCAATCTTCATCTTCTTGCCAATCATCATAATTTTGGTACATTTCAGGTTGAATTGAACATAACAAAAATGTATAAATCAAGTAGAATCACAATGTTTTTACTTTCATCTTTTTTGTTACCTTCATTAGCTTGGGTTTACCAGCTTACATTTTACTTGTAATTATGTTGTGAGACTTTAACTGCAATTTATTAAATCAATCAAATGAGCAAGTAACAACTGTACCAGAGTAACAATCAAGTGTGTAATGAGATTGAATAATGTTAACCATTACTTCAAGTTTCTCTTTTCACCTAAATTTGAATAAAACTGTACAATGTAATAATATTATGTATAACACCCTTCAAGTTTATCAATAACATTACCTGAAAGCTTGGTGTAAACTTGATTGTTTATTGCGCTTTGTTTCAGTCTCAATTAATCTGTTAAATTGATATAAGAGAAGACATTTGATTGTGGAAATTGAAATTTTCATGTTTAATTTACTTTTGATAAACATTGGCTTGCAATTTTATTCCAGGTTATCATTGTTGGTTAATTGAATATTTTACTTTGATCCTCATCTGGCAACTGCATTTGATTTGAATTTACCTTCTGTTTCCTCATCTTATTTGAATCAATTGTACTCGATGGTTTATTTTGATTAGCTTTAGTCAGCTTCATCATGATGATAATAGTAGTAATAAAAATAATCATTTCTTAAAAAATTTCTCCCTTCACCATTACATTGAAGGTTGGCTGAACTTGAAAAAGATTTGGAAGTTTGTTTGTGTAAATTTGGTGAAGCATAGTTTTTTGTTTGTCAAACGATTGCAAGATTCGAGTTTCTCTCTTCTTCTTTTTTTTAAATCAATGGAATGATGATGGTTGTAGTGATGATGATGATTATGGTAGTGGTGGTGTGGAAATGGAGATAAAAATCAATTTTGCAAGCTTGAAAATGATGGTTCTATCTTATGCTTGTTGTAAGCAAATTGAAAATGTAATAAAATGTTATTACTTTTAATAAGATTGTAACATTTTCAACGGCAAACAATCTTGGGTAATGAACAATCAGTAAACAAGATGAAAGGCTTTAATATGTATCATATTATATACGATGATAACGATTAAGTTGCTGATGGATACTGTATGCTATGTTTCACTAAATCTTAATTTACTTGCTTTTTTTGTTTGCTAACTGAACCATCATTTTATTCATGTACTGATAACAGTGTTGTACTGTTGTAGGTGAAAACAATTGTTTTAATTGTTTTTTCATGGTTGATTCATACTGTAGATCAGTTAGATGTCTGCTGAAGAAATGTGTTGCTTTGAAAAATCCAAATGATTGAGTCCGAGTAAACTTTGGGAAACATTGCTTAGTACAAGTTATTGTTGATTGTGTGCATTAAAACTCATCATCTTTACCATCCATCATCTATTGTAGTCATCTTCGTAATCCAGTTAGTAGCTGATCATGCAAGAGACTTCAAGAAAACGTTTGGTGGGTGGGCTTGGGAACAATAATAACAGGCATGCGGAATAATCTGGATAAGAAATGAAATGAAAACAATTGATAAGAGATTTTAATAAAAAGGATAAATCCATTCTGTGAAGGGTTGCAGATAAAAAGAGTGAAAAATATTACCATTTAAAGCTTGATGCTGTTTCATTCAGTCAGCTTTTCCTATTTTTGCGTTGTAACTTTTCATGATGATAATGTTGTTTTGTTGTTCTTGTTGGTGTATAAATGTTGCTGTTGTTGTTGTTACTTTGTTGAGGCACCAAAAAGATATTAATGATGGTGAAAACAATGGAATTAAATTAATGTTGCTACGATATTAAAAATAGAGGGAAAGAAAGGAGAAAGATGATGATGATGGTGATGAGAAATATCCTTCTTTTGTTCTTGGTTAAATGTTAAGATGAATGTTCAGATATATCCGATTGTTACAAGCATAACGAGACAAGGGAAAGCAAAATGAGGAAGAGACAATTTCTTAGCACAATCAATCCCAGTTTGAGTTAAACTCTTAAAGATATTTTTCTTTATCATCAGCCCAAATTCACGCCTCCATCATTTTTTGTTCAATTTTCCCTGCTTTCTCCAACATTTGGCTTGACTATTTTAATCTTTATCTTTTCCTTTTGACCTTACCAGCCATTTTAATCGATAACTTGTGAGTTTATAACAACATTGATTCAAGGGAAACAAGAAACTTTCAATACCCTTAAGCCATAAATCATTAGACAATACATGATGGTTTGAAAAGAATCAGTAAAACCAGATCTTGTTCCAGCTTGTTTTGGCTTGTTTAACGGGCACATTTTGGTTTTGTATCCAAGCTATGTTGATAGAAACAATCAGCAACACAATTATAGAGTTATAGAATTAAATAAATAGTCATGTAAAAGGTCAACAAACTTGACCAAAAGCAAATAGCATTTACTAAAAAAACAAACAATACTTACCTAATAAATAAATGGAAAGTCCATCTAAAAAAGTAAAATAAACCTTAAGACGCAATTAAGTTTACACAGCTGAATGGGTTAATGAAACGACCGTTTGGCAACATCTTTAAATTATTGTAATAGTTAATGTACATTACAATAGATGGCTTTAGATTGTTTTCATTTTCAATTGGCCCTTCAGTTTGGCTAATTGTTTACTTACTCTTGAAAGTGTTATTTTTATTTTGCTTGTTCATCCAATTGATTATAATGTATTGTTATTTTAATTGTTAATTATAGGGGATACGTTATGGTGTAGCTCCAATTGGTTCACTTCGGTGGTCATCAACTCAACCCATTTGGGTTGATTCAGCTTATTGTGATGCAAAGAGTCAAAAAAGAGCAACCAAATTTGGTCCTTCTTGCTTTCAAATTAACCCTTATACCAAAAAATATCAAGGATCAGAAGATTGTCTTTTTTTGAATGTTTGGACACCAACATTAAATGACTCGGTAAGTATATTATAATACTTTAATACCTTTTCTCTCAATTAAAACAAATTGAACATATTACTTTTTTTCCCAGCCATTTACCATTAGTGAATAATTAAATTTTTTGGTTTTGTTAATCGATAAATGATCAATTAGACTAGAGAATGAGATTTATTGTTGTATGATGATTAAGAAGATGGTTGGATTACCAAAAGTGCAACAAAAATCAAACATTTAATCAGGCGAAATTTTGTTATTGAACAACGTTTTGCGATTATTAGTTGGATCATTATTGGGTCTTTATCCTCTCTTTTTTTATGGTTATCTGAGCATTCAGGAGACACATGATGATAATAGCTAAAGTAGTTTTGATAGTAGTATTAGCAGTAGTAAAAGTAAGTTTCATTCAATTGTATTCTGAATCAATTGTGGCATGAAAATCATTTGACAAAATAATTTATCAAATGAATTCAAGTGAATATAATGCGACTCTCAAAGATGAATTATCATGAAACTACACTGCTCCTTAATCATAATCTGCTTGCTTGTTGATTATTCACCAAAGATTTTGGTTAACCAGAAAGATCTGCAAAGATTATACTCAAGTTGAGTAAAACACATTTGAGCGAAAAAGATTTAAACGTTTCCACGAAAAAGTTAACCAACATCGTCCATATCAGCATTAGCTCTTGGATCTTATTCGAGCTGTTCTTTGATCGTCATTAGATGCTAAAGAATGATAAAAATTATTAAAAGTAATTCTATTAAAAAACGAATAAGATATTCGGAATCAGCATGTAAAGTTACCTTTAAAATATTTGTTCATGAGGATTGTTAAAGAGGCGATTTTCCCGATTCATTTGCAGATCCTCTTTATTTAGATGTTTAAAATGTTTACAGCAGCACTGCTGTTGTAGATGATTATTGATCGTAACCTAGAGTTATCTTTGCATGTTGTGTGATATGAAGCTTTACAGTCGATGTTTGCAACAAATTTCAATATAATTTGTGTTGATCATTTTGTTTGCAGCTAAGATTCAGTGGAAATATTAACAAGAACCAAGAGTATTCACTGTAATTTCAGCAAGTAGATGAAGTAAGTTTGAATCTCCCAGCATGTTAATCTAATTTATTTTGATTCCTTTTTCCTTCCGTGTAAGACTTGTACAAGGTAAATCTAAAAGAAAGAAAATAAAGAAGTGGTTAAACTGTCAAAATCATTTTATTCAGTAGTGAATGATGTAAGGTTAAATACTTACTTACTCGAATAAATTGTCTTTCCATACAAATATAAAATACTTGTCAAAAAATATGAACGCTATTTTGTTGGTTGAGTTTAAAACAGATTGATTGATTTGATTTGCATTCTCTTAGAGTCAACAAACAACGATTATTTTGATTAGGGAATGGAATTTGATTAATCCGTAAGAGAATGGAAACAAATCCAAGATTAATGCATCTAACTAGGGAAGGTTAAGGTTTACTCAAGTTTTAAGTTGCTTTTGAAGATTGGTGTGTTTAAGTTGATCCATACAAGCTTACAACTTAACGAAATATAACTGTAACATGTTTAAGAATGAAAACTACGAAATCGACGAAATAAGAAATAGGATTTCCAGCTTGTTTCAAGAAGTTAAAGTAAAGATTGGAAAAGATGAAAAGGCAAAAGAAGACGAAGAAAATTAAAGACAAAATGAGAACTTTTTTCCTTTTTTTTCTCAGGTATTAATCCAATGATGGATAGGGTAAAACAACTTTTTTCATCAACTGCGAAAAACTTGAACAAGATTCTTCAAGAATTGGTAGTAATATGAAAAAATGAGAGAATAGCTTTGTTATCCATAGAAAGCATATGATGATTATGATCATCATGAGGATAGAGATAAAGATGGAAGAATTTGATTCTCCTTGAATTACTGTATCGGCAGAAACAAAAAATATTGCCCAATATTAGCCTTGTGTAACAAAGATGAATGTTTTCTATATGAATCAACCCAGGCTTGGAAAAGAATGATGAAGAAGGAACTGTCCATTTTTTAAGGGTGAATCTTTCTGGGCTAAGAAGAAAAGGATAAATATAATAAATAAAAAACATTAGTGAAGATGTTGAAGAAAGGAAAGAGTGAAAAAAGCAGAGAAAGTTACAGGCACAAAAGATGACTTCACAATAACACAAAAAATGGTGAAAGTGTAAACTGTAAACTGATGTAAGATAGACCAAGAAAGTTGACGATTTTTTATAATCAATCCATTGAAGATCAAAATAGTTGAAAATGGTTAAAACTTACCTTGAGGTTGAATCCTTTGCCACTTTCAATTCACTTGACGTATTATGATCGTGGAAAGATAAATGAGGTTTTAGATGGAGGCATTTTGAAGGCTGGAAGTCAAGGAAATCATTGTTTTTCAATTAAACACTCAAGTTGAACTGATAATGTCCAGTTGGTCTTTTAGTCTATAGTATCAGGAATAATAAATGGTTAGTTAGATAATAAAAACTACTGTTTATTATATGTTTATTAACCAAAGTAGATCAACATAATCAATATTATTCAAATGAACTGCATAAGTAAGCAAGCTTTAACCGCGAAATTTTCCTCTATTATTATGTAACACTAGATGGCGACTTGCATAGATTTGCATTCGCTTGATTAATGTTGATAGCTTACAACTTTTTTTTCACTTGTCTTGTGTTAACCTTTAATTGACAGTGATTTGTGACAATATTTAGTTTTTAAACACCTTTTATAATGAATTTAATTTCCTTCTTTTGTTCTCCAGGCTAATTTGAATGTCATGGTCTGGGTCCATGGAGGATTCCTGCAATTTGGAAGTGGTCATGATCCTGGGTTACGTCCTTCTGCACATCTAGCTGTTTCAATGAACACGGTTTTTGTCTCATTAAATTATCGTTTATATGCCTTAGGATTTTTGAATCTTGCTGATTTACCAAGTGTCAGAGCTAATGATTTAAAATCAATTACTGGCAACTATGGTTTATCTGATCAACTGGTTGCTCTTCAATGGATTCAACGTAATATTGCCAAATTTGGGGGATCACCTCAAAAGATAATTACCTTTGGTCCAGATGCTGGTGCTGCATCCATTTTGGCTCATCTTACCAACCCAAAGGCTTCTCAGTATATTTCCAAAGCATGGTTAATTGGTCCAACGTTGTTTCTCAATCGTACAGCTGACTCTTTAAACCACATTCAACATTTTGTGAATCGGACTGGATGTGAGAATATCGATTGCTTGAGAAACTTGTCTCCTGAAAAGATAACACAATGTTGGCTTGGAGATAATGACCCATCATTTAGGATTATTGATCAAAATGATTTACCTATCATAGGTATCTATCCTGAACAACTTATCCATGTTGATGGTAAGAGGAAAGCTTCTCATTTCCTATTTCATTTGAATAAATGTCCTCATCAAACTCCATGTTTAATGAGCGGAATCACACTCTTCCATTTCTTAAAATTCAATTGATTAGATGGCCATTTTGCTCAATTGTTATTCTCTTTTTTTCCCAGTATCATTATTTTATTACTCTTGGTCGTGAAAAGATGGAAATAATAATAGGCTAAAGAGTGTCGTAATGATGGTTATTCTGGATAATATTAAAGGGATTTCTTCCCTGTAAATGATAAGAATCACTTGATTGCAACCTTTTCTTATCTCTTTTTTCCTTCCTTGGCTTACCTTTCTTTCATTTTGGATCATTTTTTCCTTCATCATTTTCTTTCTTGTTAGCAAAAACTCAGAGACTTTGAACTCTGGATTCGGAAGTGGTAAGATGACAATAGATAGCAATTGATTAGCTCTCGACAGTTTCCTGGATCCGTTTTTGCTGTAGATTGGATTAACGAAAAAAGGATGTTATTATCTTCCTCATTTTCTTCTCTCATCACTATGATTATTATCAACTAGAATCATTTCCATTATCTGTACAGGCAAAAAAGGAACCAGCATTAGATTACAAATTACCTCTGATTAACACTAATAATAGTTAATGAACACGATTTACGTTTTCGAAACTTGATGAAGAGAAATGTGATTCTGACATAATAATGGTGTAAATAATATTCATACTCGTAATTAATAATCATAATCAAACCTTTCTATTAATCGATTCTCCCCTTATTTTGTTTATTTATTTCAATTTAGGTTCATTAATTACGGACTGGTTACCTTTCAATAAGATGGAATCCATCAATCAAGTTCCCTTGTTGGTTGGAACTGCAGCTCAATCAATTGAACTCTGGCCTGGCATTGAACAACTACGTAATTGGACTTGGAATGAGTACAAGAAATATGTGACAACGAGCTTGGACAGTTTTGGTCCTAATTTAGCCGAATTAACATTACAACTTTATCCGATTCCCGAAAAATCAACACCAGAAAGTAACACAACCGAAAGTGAATTATACTTAGCGCAATACAATTCCAGCTATAATAATGATAGTAACACTATTAATAGCAATAATATCAATCCTAATAATCTTAGTATTAATAGTAATAACAATATTAACACTAGTAATGAGAATAATTTAACACCAGAATTATTATATGCAACAATGGTTTCTGATATTAGACAAAATTGTCCAGTAGATGCTGTTTTTGAGCAATTATCCAAAAAATGGAAAAATAATATTTATCGTTATATAAGTTCTGGTGAACCTTCGTGCCCTGTAAGTATCTCAGTTAATTTAATATCTTTTTTCAGTTTACTAATCAAATCTCTCAATCCGGTTACTATCCAATATAATTATCAATATAATCAAATATAGCAAAAAAAGGTTCATTGATGGATTCAATTAGGTTCACTCTAATTGATTACAAGTAAAACTTTTGTTATCAAATTAGACATCATTAATTGAGTTATACTGTTAGGATTTTTTGTCTAATTTGGTTAATCATTATATAATTTGATGTATTGATAGTTCATTATTGGTTGTAATGATGATGTTAGCTTTTTGTGACACCAATTTATCTCTATTGATGTTTAATTTTATCATTATTGTTTGTCTTTACAGATTCGTGTTTATGAATATGAGAGTCAATTCAGTTTCCATTTATGGGATGCAATTGTATTCTTTGATACAATTAACCAATTCATTCATCATCCAAGCTCTGATGATCTTAATTATCGTGATATTGTTCAAGAAATGGTTAAAAATTTTGTTACAAATAACAGACAACTTCTCCCTAAACCTTATCCAGAATCAGTTTCTATCCTATCAGTAATTAATCAAACAACTGTACCATCTTATTCAATGGAAAGATGTAAATTCTGGAAAAAACAAGGATTGAATTCATATGTTTGGACTGGCTAATCATGAAATAATTTCAATCTTCACCATCGCCATTCATTTGTTTTTATTATGTTTAAATAATCTTTCTGTTATGTTTCTAATTTTCATTTATTGTACAGTTGAAACTCTCGTACATTGTACATCAAATCATGTAACAATAAAAAGGAAACAAATTTTTGTAATATAATGATTAAAATAAACTCTTTCTCCATTTAATTTTACAATTTAACGTTACACTTACTATTGAATTTTTCCTGGATGCTCCGAAAAAATAATTTGAAGACTGAATAAGAATTAAATGGTTGACGAAAACAGAGAAATGTAGGTTTGATAGAACCAGAATAATCACCAAAATTATGATTTTGTACTTAAATAGTAACTTAGTTAAGCTAATTAAGACAAGAATTAGCATTGTTATTTTATGTTTGAGATGTGCTGTTGAAAGATTTGGAAAGACATCGTCCAAGAAGCTCTTTTAATTTTCCTTTAGTTTTAGCAATATTAACGTTATTAGAAGCAGCTTGTCCACTAACCAAAGCAATAAACAATTCATGCATGTATTCGGATATTTTTTGACATTCCTTGTTCACGTTTGTTAGCTTTTGAGCTAAAGCTATTGAATGAATACAATTTGATTAAAGCAATCAACTAATTGATGGTTGTTAATAAAAAGACACAATCAACACTATTGTCAAATTTATTCACAAATTGACATAAATAGGCAAAAACTGGTGAAAATTAATTTCTTTCAATTTAGACTCTGTCGGTTTGTGTGAACATAAAAGCTGAGTCCATTTGTGTGATTTAAAATTTCGCTGGTGAACAGTTTTCGAGAAAATCCATATCAAAGTTTAAACTTAAATCACCTTTTGTACAATTACGGAAGCGGATTTTTTCATGAAACTTAATTTCACTGGTATAACTTTTGTTGGTCAATCATAATAGGTACTTATTTTGGGAAATAGAACTTTTCTTTTTCTGCAAAGTAGATTAGTTCGATTTATAGCTAAACCGATCGCTTTCTGCGACAGTAAGGGTTAGTCAGCTGAAACTTATTATGCGTCTGTAAATATCATTGTTTCAAATCATGGATTGAATGCTTTCAACAATTCATCAACAGTTCTCTTGGTTTTGGCCATTGGCCTTAAAACGTTTTGCCTCAAAATTTCGATCATGGTAGCACCTACAGTTATTATTCTTTCACCAATTCAATTCTTAGCTAATTAATAATCTGATTCAATTTAATAAACTTCCATTAGTGCGCTTGGGTCTTGGTTTTTGGGTTGTAAATGTACAAGCAACATCTTGATTTTGCACGATAGTCTTAAAACTCTGAGTCTCGATATTTCGAGAAGAGTATCAACTACAGTCATTATTCTTTGACCAAACATTAGATTTTAGAATGGGCTATAATTTCTAGAAATATTAGATGATTCTAGATTCTGCAAAGTTAGTTATAATGGCATTGTATATTTATGTTGCCAGATATGTTTCTTTATTTTTAAAGGCAAATCTTATTGCATGTTTGGAGGATATGCATTGCATTATATAACTAATTAGCTTGGATTTCTTTGAAAATTCAGTCATATTTTATCATAGCCCATAATTAAATCTAATGTTCATCAAAGAATGGTGATTGTAGGTGAAGCCATTCTTGAAATATCGAGGCTCAAAGTTTTAGGGCCAATGGCCAAAATCAAGAGAGCTGTTGATTAATTGCAAAAAATATTCAATTCATGATGTGAGCCAGCAATTTTTATGGACTTGTAATAAGTTTAGGCTCTCTAACCCTTACGGTCATAGAAAGAGGTCGGTTTATGAGAAAATCGAGTTGGATCTGTTTTACAGACACGGGAAATGTTATTTGGCAAAAAAAGACCATTTTCTGGTTGCTCATCAAAAGTTGCAACAGTAAAATGAGTTTTACGAAAAAAACTACTTCTATTGTGGAACAAAAAGGCCTCAATTTTGACCTCGATTTTCTTAAAAACTGTCCCTCATATGAATTATTTAGTAGTACCAATGGACTCAGTTTTTATGCCCCTACAAATCCACCAAGTCTCAACTCTTTACTCAAATTTTCGAGTCTTTTGCAGTAATTTTTGCATTTCATTTGCAGGTTTAACCAGAAAATTGCTTCATTTACCAAGAAATGGGTTGAGATGAGTTTCTTTTGTTAAATGAGTTGTTGCTTGTACATTTAGATTCAAAATATCATGGTTCGAATGCGTTAATGTAAATTTATTATATTGAATTGAATTATTAATTAGTAGAGAATCAAATTAGTGAAAGAATAATGACTGTAGGTGCTACCATACTCGAAATATCGAGGTTCAAAGTTTCAAGCCCAATGGCCAAAATCACAGAGAACTGTCAATAAATTGTTAAATGCATTCAATCCATGATATCAAGTAACAATTTGCATGGACTTGTAATAATTTTCGACTCTCTAAGTCTTGCGGTCGTAGAAAGAGGTCGGTTTAAGTTAAAATCGAACTAATCTGTTTTATTTTTAGCATAAAATTTTATTTCCCGAAATAATTACATTTTATGGTTTATCATTTAAAGCTACACCAGCAAAATAAATCTTGAAGCAAAATCTGCTTCCATAAACGTACAAAGAGCGATCAAAGTTTCAACTTCGAACACGATTTTCTCGAAACTTGTGATTCAGAGAAACTATTTAACTACCCAAATGAGCACAGTTTTTATGCCCCTTCAAACTGATAGAGTTTAAATTTGGAAGAAATCAATTCTTACCCTGTTTTCACACAATAAAATAATGGTTTGTGCATAAAAGTAACTATTGTGTCTTGTTAAATGTTTATGCAAACCCAAATCTTATGCATTACAACGATTTCATTATTAAACGAATCAATTCAGATTTCATTCAGTATTAAGTCATATAATATCATAGTCCATAATGAAATCTAATGTTCAGTCGAAGAATGGTTATTGATAGAGGTTTTATTCTCGAAATATCGAGGCTCAAAGTTTGGCGTCCAATGGTCGAAATCAAGAGAACTATTTGTAGATTTTAAAAAAATTTCATTAAATGATGTGTGTTAATAACTTTTATGAACCGATACTAAGTTTCAGTTTTCTTACTCTTATGGTCACAGAAATAAATCGGTTTGTGTAAAAATCGAACTGATCTAATTTATTTTGAACAGAAAATTTTATTTCCCGAAATAAGTACAGTTTATCGTTGATCACCAAAAATTATTCCAGGGAAATGAGTTTCGTGAAAAAATCTACTTCCATAAATGCATAAAAAGCGGTCAAAGTTTCAACTTCGAATTCGATTTTCTCGAAAACTATAGATCAGAGAGATTTTTAAAGCACACAGACGTGTGCAGTTTCTATGTCCCTACAAATCGGTAGAGTTTAAATTCTGAAGAAATTAGTTCTTACTCTGTTTTCACCTAATAAAATAACTATTTGTGCATAAAAGTGACAATTGTGTCTTTCTAGCTTACTTTAAACACTTTAATGGTTAAACTGTTTAATTAATCAATACATAACTATTCTAGAATTCAGTTTATTCTATCAATTCAGTTGATTGCTTTAAATTCTACTCTCTAACTCTTACGGTCACTGAATACGGGATGTTTAATCTGAAAACTGAAGTGATCTGTAGCACAGAAGTAGAAAATCAATTGATTCCTTATTAAACCATATTGCATACTCTACCCATTATAAGCTTGATATTACATGATTTATTGCATTCGGAATCTTAGGTCGCTTCAACTATTGTCTTTTTATTCAGGTCGAAGCTTTCCGTTTGAGCTAGCCAATGTGTTCATATCCAAACCAACTTATTTTATTAGCTAAAACTTACAGTTTGTTAGATCCAAATCATATTGAAAGAAAGCATCTTAAAAATATTACAAATATTAATAAAGTAAATATAAAGTGAAAATTTGACTAGATCCAATTTTTCTTTTCTATTCAACCTTATTATCCAATCTAATTACCAATCTAATTGTATTCTAACTCCCAATAAGATCTCAAATATACAATGTAGTAGTCCCTCAATTGTCTGCAAAAAGATTTTGAATTGCTGGTGACTATTTAAACACTCAAAAGTTCGCAATCAATCCTCGCAAGATCATTCAAGTGGTTTTTGAAAATCAAATTGACACAGAATTGAATCGAAACAGAAATGCAATGCATTTTCAATTGGACGATTTAGAACTTTTGCTTGTGCTAATATATTGACAATCGTTTCAATTGTATTTGCTGTTCTCACTGCACCTTTATCATATTTTTCTTTCAAGTTGTTCAAGAATATAAAAGAGCCGTATCTTCAGTGTTGGAGCTAAAGGTCCAGGTGAAAATAGGGAATCGATTAAATAACAAGTTGCTTCGAATGTACAAAGTTTACTCAATGAATGCCTCCCTCTTCTTTTCAGGCATTTTAATCATTTTGCCCTGCATTCAAAACTATACAAAAGTTGACCTGAGAACTTTAACTTTTGATGTTCCACCGCAAGAAATATTGACCAAAGCTTCAGTCACAGTTTCAGTCGATGCCGTTGTTTATTATAGAGTGAATAATTCAACCATATCAATAGAGAACGTTGAAAATGCTCATCATTCAACGCGATTGCTGACTCAAACAAACTTACGGGATAAGTTTAAACTTCAACCTTGATCTCCTCGAAAAATATCGCTCAGAGTAATTTTTAAATGGCACAAATGGACTCAGTTTTTATGTCCCTACAAACTAACAGAGTCTGAATTGGAAAGAAATTCATTTTCACCCGTTTTTGTAGAATTGTGTCAGTTTGTGTATAAATGTGACGATTGTGTCTTTTTAGTAACAACCCGAATTAATGAAAAAGGAATGAAACTTACCGTTTTGACAGTGAGAGATGTCCATAAGAAACAAGATTAGTAATAAAGACAATTTGAATCTCATTTTGAATGAATTGAACACTTCAACAACTTTTAATGGTTTAACTTTTAAGCTAATTCAGATTGTTTCTTATACCGACTGGTAATTTAAATATTAGATTACAATTGATCCGACTTTTTTATTTCAATATGGTGTGAATAAAAATGAAATATTAAGAATTGAATTACCTGCCTTATGTGAGAAACTATACCTACTAGTCAATATGCCTCAATGACAACTTTAGAATTAAATTGATAATCAGATTTAACTTTTGTTTTGAGTTGGTTGGACTTAACGTTTTATATTTTTGATAAAATATTCATCTATCTCTATAATATGAGATATTCTGCTGTAGAAAAACATGATTTGAATTGAAATTTGGATAAAAAATAATGAAACGAGTAGATTTGAAGTGCATATATTTTATTTAATAACTTTTGACTTCTAATAGAGGGATAATATTATTTTAGTTTCCTCAGTGTCAGTGAGAAAGGATTTAGGAAGGTTGGGGTTGAGGGGAAAGGATCAAATTTATCATTACAATTAGACTTGTCATGGAATAAAAGAGCTTTTTGTCCTTAAGTTAGCAATGAACTATCTGCAAATTTCTGGGTTTGGTCAGGATAGTTGTTTCAATGGAGGGATAGATAGTGTGAGGAAGAGACAGAGAAAAAGAAGTGGCCAAGAAAAAAGTGTATTGCGAATAAAGTGATTCATTTGGTAGAGTCCTAGTCTTGGTTGAAAGTTGAGTTGAACATCACTGGCGGATGTTTTCCACTTTTTAAAAAATGGTGTTACTCCGGTTTCAAATGGGTAAATAATCCATGTTGATGTCGATGGGAGAAGAGGAAATAAAGTTTTTAATCAACTTTCGATTTGGTGCTTGTTTAAATGGGCGATGAAAAGGTGGTGACATGAAGCGTTTTTGTATATGAATGTGAAAGTGAATGTAAGTTTGTATGTATGCTTTTATGTTTAAATGTTCAAAGAGAATTGGCTTTAGTTAATGGTCTCTTTAGCTGCTTGATTCAACAAATTAATTGATTTCAATTTATTTTTGAAATTGTATTTCATTCTATTCAAATCAATTCCAATCCCTTATGGTCATAGGATCATCTTTCACAAATCCTTTTTGACCCATTTCTTTTTCTCTTCATCTCATCTCATTTTCTTAATCATCTTCTTTCCAAAACAGACGATCAATGTTAAATATATATTTTTTAAAGGCAGGAAAAATGACAAGCGTAGAGTCGACTTAATTTTAGAAAAAGAAAGATGAATATATGAGCTATCAATAATATTGCCCAACTAATCGTAAAGTTAGCATTTCTCTTGACTCGTCTTTTGAACCAATTAAAAAACCCTTGCCCTCAGTTTAAAGGCTATTTCTATTATGTTTTCTTGATTAAAGTGAAGAATCCTCTTTTCTTGGGTTCATCTTTTGGCGCTGACGCTGGTAAAGTTTGCGATCGAGAGGGACCAGGAGAAGTTTGCTGTTCCCGAGCACATTGATTAATCTTGTTGATCCAAGAATTCAAGTCCTCCTGTTCAAAGAAGAAAAGAAATTAGTAAAAGAAGAATGTAAACCTAATTGTTTAAATTTGGAGAGGAAAAAAATCTTACAGAATTGGCAGCTTCAAAAAGATATTCTCCACCATCTGGTAATTTTAACCTAAAGACGTTCTTTCGTTTAGTGTAATCTGCAGGAATTTCAGCAACTGATAGCTTGAGATCTATAGGCTTTTCGTTTCGAAGATATCTATCAGGTTCTTGTTTGAAATGCTTTTGGTCCTTGAAGACACACAAAGATGAACCTCTAAGTACCGCATAGATTCCTTTTTCCCAGGATCTGGTCAAAGAAAAAATAAACAAAGCAATTAGAGAAGCAAATTGTGCTTTTTAATGAGCCACAAGAGAGAGAGAAGGCTAAAAGTAATTTATTGTTCACGAATGTGTCAATCAAGACTTACCTATTGGAGGCTCGTTTTGTTGTTGATTCCCAAACATGTTTTCGATTGAGGATATTTTCAAGAACAATATCTTCATCACTTGTGCCAGCCGCTGTTCCAGCACGTTCTGAAGGTAAAAAAAGTTACAGCATATTAATCACATTATTGAGCAAGAGTTTTAAAGACGATCAATAAATAAAAACAAACAATCTGAAAATTTTGACATTCAACAATACAAATAAAATTTTTGATTAGTTAGCAATGAAAATTGGTGGCAATTTCCATGCACTTTTGGTGTTCATTATACCCACCCAAGTCTTCATCAAATGAAGATTTACGTTTTCTTCTCCAACTGCTGAAAGGTGACTTAGACCGGTAAGATGACCTCTTGAATTTCGACTTCGCGGGGGAAGCCGAAGAAGAGGATGCCCCGGCTAATTGAATTGATTGATTCGTATCAACATGCATTTGACCATAAATTAATTTAAACGACGGTGTTAACATTTGATAAAATAACGAAACACACATACACAATCAAATATTAAATAGACGAGGTATTAGATGTAAAAAAATAAAGATGAGGACATAAAAAACGGAATAAATTAAAATAAATTAATTTGTTAGCAAAAAATGAAAGTCAGTAGTTAATAGTTAGAAATAAGTAGAACAAAGAAATAAAAAAGGACAAAAGGGACAAACTATCATTTTTCGTTTAAACCAACTTACTCTTGGGTAATGTTTCAGATTTAAAGGCTGGTTGTTCTTGAATAGAGATAGGTGATGAACTTGATTGCCGTTGAGCCATAGGTTGGCTCAGTTCTCTCACGAGTTCCGGAGCATGCACTATTTTTCAATATCATTTCATAGGAAGGGAAAGTGGTTTCATTTTCAATCAAAAAAGGTTAGAAAAAAGTTTTAATTTCATGCAAAAATAAAACAAAAAAAAATGCAGGATATGCAGGCCAAGCACAAGGGCAAACCAAGCAATCAAATTTTAGGGTTAAATTAAAGGGTCCGGGATGATTGAGTGAAAATTGTATTTGTGTGTATATATGGTCAACCTTTTCAGCAGTGCGAGCCAAAGCGATAAGCTTAATTTGATCTACAATCGAAGCAATCAAATTGTTAAAATGCAGCTTCAACATACCTTTGGGTTCGAGTTCGGATAAGGCTTCAGAGAGTGGTCCAGCACTTCGTTCGGAAACATCACCTTCTCCATCGAGTCTAATTTAATAAAGAAAAAGCATAAAAGTTATTCAAGTTGAAGAAAAATCAAAAATTAATTCGTTAATTACCGATCAGATGGTGGTTCATCCGGTGAAGGCGTTTTCTGTGCTATCAATTTCGCCATTTCTTCTTGCCTCCTACGTTCTTCCAACTCTTCTTCTTCCCTTCGTCTTAGCTCACGCATTTCAAACTGTGAAACAAAGTTATCAAAAATTGATTAGTAATCGAATTAACTGATGTCAATCAATTTACTAGTATAAAATGAGTACATTTCATATGCAACATTCTCTGAATGAATTTGATGGATTAATTTTGTAGGGTTAGTTTTGCTTGATAATGTTATTGGTTAAACTTGGTTGAATTTCAAGTTAAATGGTGAGTGATCATTCATTATTAGTTTAGTTCACAAATATGCATCACAAATTGTTTTCAAGTTTTTTTTTGCTTGTCAAGTGAAACAAATTTTCGGCCATAAATTGAAGATTGAAAACATTGAAAATTAAATCATTTGATTCAATTTTTCTCTAGGTTATGAAGCTGATTAAACGTGCAGCCGTAGCAAGTAATCATTCCAATTTGATAAATAACAATAAACAAATAGCAACTCAATTGTAAATTTTCACCCTTACATCATTATAGAAACCAGATCTTCTCATATGATCGTCAAGCTCGGAGTAGGCTTGAGTTTTTTCCTCCAAATTAATTAAAACTGCTTCTTGAGCTCTAAGCTCAAGCTGATAAATTGTAGTTGAAAAATATTTGAATTAGAAATTAAAAGTGATTAACAGAGTAGTTGAAAACCATTAACTAAATGAATTGAGTAAATTGGGTTAAGTACTATTAGTTTAAATGATAATTGTTTCTTTTCTTACCGTAGTCAGTCTTACAAGAGCAGCAAATCTCTCTTCTTGAGCAGCTGCTGATTTTTCAAATGCTTCATGTTTCTTGAGTAACTGTTCAACTTCATCAATTGTATGCTATAATAAAAGGGGGAGATAAAAGCAAATTATTACCATCATTAGAATTTCAAATGTTATAATTGAATTAAAGTAAACTTACTCCAAGTTCACGACTTAACAAGTAAGGCTCTTGTGCGATTAACCAGGCCTCAGCAACAGCCGCATCACGAGCGAATTGATACACTTCTAAAATAAGCTGCAAATGATCCCATCTTTCTTCCCATCTTTGCATCATGGAACCTCTTTGGTTGGTTAAGGTAAATATTTTGTCTCGAATTTCTTCAGAGGCATAATGATTGCGTTCTAATAATTCTTTACCCAAATTCATACAAGTACCGAAATTATCTTCTCTAGCATCTATCTCTGCTTTTAAACTTTGGTGGTTATTCATAAGTAATTCAACTCCAGAAACATCTCTTGGTTTCTCTGAGGTATTCATTTGTCGTACAACGTCATCCATCCAGGCTATAAGATCACGGACCATGTTAAAGAATTTAAAGAGATCACCTGTGTCGGCAAGTTTCTGTTTACGAGCTTCACAGTTGCTTAATAGCTTGTACCATGAATTGACTACTTCCCTTTCCCTGTCAACAATGTCCTGTGCTTGGTCACCAGCATAAGAAGCTTGTAATTTATTTGATTCATCTTGAATACCCTGTACAGCCAATCGTAAGGTTTGTAGATCTTTTTCGAAGTTAACATGTTTCCTTTGAAGATTAGAAACAGATTGGGCATCTCGTCCCAATTCATCTGACATAGAATTATACTTTTCATGGATTCGAGCCAAAACATCTTTACAATCATTAAAGAATTTAAATTTCTCCCAAGAAGCTGCCAGTAACATGTCCCGAGTCTTGATCAACTCTTGAAGATCATCCCAGGCTTCATTCAAACAGTCCTTCCATTCAGCGATCTGTGCTGAATCTGAGTGGCCAGCATTTATTAAAGAATCAGCTGCACTGTTAACATTTGATACTCGTTCTTTACCAAGTGACTCAGTATCACGAGCAAATACCTTAAATCGTTCACGAAGTGTTGTAACAAGGTCGTAATCTTGTCCCAATTCGTGTGATCCAGCAATGACTTCTCTTTCTTGTATCCAGAGCATTACATCATCAAACTCTCGACTAAGAGAGTACAATGATAAAGCTTCATTCAACTTGGATCGTCGTTCATTGGCTAAATCTTTAAGACCGGCGTATAATTTATCAACTTGAGATTGTCTAACTGCAATTTGATCAGCTTGAGGATGACCCTCAGCAACAAGCTGCCTGGCTGTTTCACCTAATTGTCGCACTGTAGCAGCGTAATCTTCAACAGCATTTTCCAAACTCTCATGTTTTTTCATTAAATT
Source organism: Tetranychus urticae (assembly GCF_039701765.1). NCBI lineage: Eukaryota > Metazoa > Arthropoda > Arachnida > Trombidiformes > Tetranychidae > Tetranychus > Tetranychus urticae. The sequence continues at coordinate 3,837,148 of NC_142958.1, read as the reverse complement.
CTGTACACTTGGTTCATCTTTTCCTCTATCTTCAACCATCATGTATAATTCTTGTTCACTCATCCAAGCCTCCGCTTCAGATGCATCGAAGTAATATTGCTGTGCTCTTTCAGACTCAAGTAATTTACTTCGACGATGATCCATCTTTTTCTTAAGATCATCCCAATGGGCAAGTAATTCGTCAATTAATGTTTCAAACTCAGCTGAATCTGCATGACCGTCTTTGATGAGCTTTCGTCCATTGTCACAAATGTTCATTATTCTTGGTTCATGATTGTCAATTTCAGTTCTGAGTGATTGATTCTTTTTGATTAGCAATTGAACACTGAATAAGGTGTTACCATAGTCAGTTGAAGTGGCAAGAGGTTCTTTCTCTTTAACCCATAGTTTTTCATCCTCCACATCTCTTCGGAATTGGAACGCTTCTTTCTTTTTCATGAGTTCCTTTTTCTTTTCTCCCAAAGGAGCTTGTAATTTCTGGAATTTTTCGACGACCACAGCTTTTTTGGCTTGAATAACTTCTTTCTTAGCTGGGTCAATTTTTTCAAGCTTGCTAGCAATAGCTTCTAATTCATTTAGCTGCTTAGATTTAGTTTCAATTTGTTGTTCAATATTTTGCTGCTTTTGAAGGAAGTGGTTAACGGTTGTTAAATCTTGACCAGTTTCAGGTTGCATGACTTGACTTTCGAGTGATCTCATCCATTCATCGAGCTCATCGTAAGCATGAACACAAAGCTCTTCTTTTTTGCCTTCAAACAAGCGAGAGCCTTTTTCTTTGGTTGTTGTTTCAAGAGCATCGAATGAATTATTTAATTCATCAAGTTTGGGTTGTATCACATTAATAAGTTCAGGCTTTTCTTTAACAAATTCTTGTCCTGCCTGCATTACATCATCAAGTCTATCTTTATTAGAAGCAATTTCAGCCTCGAAAGCTTGATGTCGAGTCCATTTACTGTGAATTGTTTTAGCACTTCGGTAGGTTTCGTCCTGGGCAATAATGTATTTCTCTTGTATCCAATCTTGAAGCTGCTCAACATTTTGTAGGAACTGTTGTGTTCGAAGTTGATCTTTGAGTTTTTCAGCGTACTCTTCGGATCTTCTTCTATTAGCATCACGCCTAGCTGCAATATCGTCTGCCTTTCTACGAACTTTGTCAGCACTAATGATTCCCTCTTCACAGAGAGTGTGTGCGAAGTTGATGACAGCATTAATTTTTTCATCATTGGCTTCCATGGTTGTCTCAAATGCATCATGTCTCTTACAGAGTTCTTCTGCTTGCTCAAGACTAGTTGGAGTTTCATCTTTAGAAAGATAGTTTTCTTGTTGACTAAGCAATACTTCTGCTTGTTTTGCGTCACGATAGAACACTTGCAAATTGAGATTTTGTGACAGGAAGTGCTGTCGATTCTCCCACATTTGATGGAGCTCCTCCCATCCATTTTTCAAGGCTCTCAATCTCTCTCTGAGGAACATGTACTGTGGATCAGTTTGTCCTTGAGTAACTTTCTCTCCGTATTCCATCATACTATTGTAATCTTCGGTGTAATTGTCTATTTCATCCTTAATTTGCTTATGTTGGTTCAATAATTTCTCTGCTTCAGCAAGACTGGTTGGAGTATCTTCAGAGGCAACGTCAGTTTGAGTTTTAGTAAGCCAAGCTTGGAAGTGATCAAGATCTCTTAAGAAACGATGTAGGTCACCTGCCTCTTCTAATTTAGTTTCTTTAGCTTTCAATACTTGCGTCAATTTATCCCAGACAGATCGAATTTGTGCTGTTCTTTCTTCAATTAATGGGACTTCTTCAGGGTGATCAGCGCGAATCTTTTCAGATTCTTGCTCTAAGGTATTCAGTTTATCTTCAATAGCAGCAAGATCTCTTTCCATACCACTTAAACGTCTCTGTAAGGTCATTATACCAGTTAAATCATCACCAAGCTCTTCTGTTGCTTGAAGAAGTTTTGTCTTTTCTTCGATCCAGGTAATTGTCTCTCGGCATTCAATGTGATATGTTTGAACTCCATGAGCAGAATCGATTTCTTCTCTCTTCTTTTCAGCCTTATCTCGAAGTTCAGCCCATCTAATGAAATATTGAATCAGATAGTGAGAATTTGAAAGAAAGAGAGAAAGAGGAAAAGTGGATGTGGACAAAAACAGAGAGTAGAAAAAATTAAGTAATGTATATTTTACAATGTATAAACAATTTATTCAGTAAGGGTCAATAATCTTTGCTATAATGAAAGACTAATAATATACCACAGACATCTTTTTTCTTCCTCAATCAAACACGCAAAGTAAAAGTCTTAGGAAGTTAAGGTGTAATCTTTGCTAGTCTCAATTACAATGGAATAAAGTTACACTGAAAAGTAACAGTGATATTGTTAAATTTATCCAGCTATAACAATACCGTTGAAAGGTAAGACTCTCAACAAAAAGCAAAGTTAGATAAAACAAAAGGTCCATTTGTACTGCTGAATCATGGTTGGATAACTGTTGAGAATAAATACTTTTTTTGTTTGAATTCAATAAATGAGCTACTCAACTGAAACACAATTTCAGATCTAACGGTAAACATTGATTAATAAAACGAAAAATAAAGAAAAATATTCAACATAATTGATAGTAGACAACTCAATGCAATAAATGAACCATTCAGTCAACAAATATTTAGTGTGAAATCGTCTCAGTGAACTGTATGTAAGATTCTAAACAGAATGACGTTAATAAATGATTCTATAGATTTACACTTAATCAAGGATATCACTGACATAAAATTAAAAGTATCTACCATAAACCATTTATAATATAGAGGAGAAAAATATAAAATATAAAGATGCATGAGCAAATTAAAATACCTTTGGTTAAGCTGATTTTGCCGAGATACAATCTTCTCTGAATCAGGATGTTCAACAGTTAATAGTTGTCGAGCAATCTGATTGACGGCAGCAACTTTAGAAGCATTTGCATTCATTTCTTGGTCGAAAGTTTCAAACCGATGTTTCATTACTTCAATGTCTTCCATATCACGATTCAAGCTCATAGAGTCGAGCATCTTCTCTTTCTCAGCGATCCATTGTTCAACACCATCAGCTTCAGTGAATAATTTAAATAAGGAGATAGCATCATTGAGTCGAGACTTTCTCTTTTTAGAAAGTTCATTAAGTTCCTTGTGACGGGCATCAATTGTAGCCAATCTTTCCAAGACTTCGGGTGCATCTCTATCAGCAATACCCAAATTACGGGCTTGGTCTTTGAGACTTTCAATAACAGCTTCATGTTTCTTGAGCTCTTCAGTTGCCTCATTATGTTTCTTGGATAGAGCTTGTGCGTGAGGTTCATCAAAACCGACATCTTCACTAGAGATCAATTTGAATGAATCTTGCATGTAAGCATCAACATCATCAGCGTCAGTGAAGAATTGATGATATTCAATAGCCTCAGTAAGACGAGTTGTCCTTAAAGCTTGTAACTCCTTCAATTTGTCCCACATTTCTTCAATCTCTTTGATTCGCTGACTAATCTCTTCAGCGCCGAAATGTCCTGCTTGAATTAGATCTTCTCCAGCACGAATAACATTGAGAAGTTGATGTTCATGTGCACCTAATTCATCTTCAAGGGCTTTATTCTTGCTTATTAAAAGATGCACTGTTGTTAAATCGTGACCAATTTCTGCGGAAGAAAGAATTTGTTCTTTCTCCTTGATCCATGCTTCTTCTTCAGCCATGTCCCAATAGAACTGCCAAAGTTTCTTAGACTCTTCAAGACGATTCTTACGTTGATCTGCTAGAGCAACCAACTCAGCATAAGAAGATTCCAGTTTTTTAATGCGATGGTGAATAGCTTCGGGTTCCATGGGTCTATAGCCTGTCACTTCGAAGTTTTCAATAAACCGCTTGGCTTGTGCAGTTGTTGCACCAACACGATCACCAATTACATGGATATCAGCTTCCAATAAGCTATGCTTTTGGAGTAGGTCAACAACGCCCATGAGATGTTTGCCATAATCAGATGATTCGAAGCGACTCTTAAGAGCTTTCATGTCATCTTCGATGTAAGACATTTCTTGAAGAGTTTGTTGAAGAGAAAGAGCATTTTCAAGACGCGTTCTGCGATTTTTCAATAACTCAAGAAGATAATTCCATAGACGCAATACATTATCTTTTCTGGCATTAATACGATTGATGTCATGATAGTTCTCAGCTTCTAATTCTTGAGCCACAGCAACAACTGCTTGAACCCTTTCTTCATAAGCAAAGATATCTGTTTCAATAGCTTCATGCTTTTTAGCAGCCGCTTCAACAGCCGGAAGGTCGTAGCCAAAGTTGTCTTGAGAAACCAATCTTTGATTTTCACTCAACCATGTCTCTCTCATACCAGCTTTACGGTCAAATCGGGCAGCAAGTTGCTCAAGCTTTTCTTGACGGATAAGTTCTTCTCTTAATGCCAATTCTCTTTCATGTTCAGCCTTTTCTAGCCGCTCCCAAGCTTTATTGACATCTGAAATCATTCTACCTTCCTTTGGTGTGTAAGCTTTTTGATTATTTGCTCTCATCTTGGATTTTAGGGAGAATAGCAGCATTTCAAGATTACTTTTTTCTTCGAATTTTTGAGGTTTCTCCACAGTTCGGTAGTTATTGAATTGAAGAAGTTGTTGTTGCACCCCTTGTAAACTGTTGGTGAATTGACGATCCCCAAGAGTATCAATGGTTTGTTCAATCCATTTCAAAAGGTCAGAAGTCAATTTTTCATAATCATCGACCATTCTGTCAGTTTCCATAGCTTCACCGACTACTTTGGCAATTCTTCGACCTTGCACTGTTTCTTGCTTCATCTTGGAGAAGTAATGGTAGTAAGTTACAACGTAAGTTATAATGGATTTCTCGTCAGGATTGTCGGTACAAACATCTTCAGGGTCAAGTAGTCTCATTAAACCAAGCTCTTTCTCGGCAACATTGAATGCATTGTTGAGATTGTGGATAGGATTGGCTTTGCTTAATTTATCATATTGGATGAGATCAGGTCTGTGTTTGTGGATGAGAGCATTGAAGGCTAATCCGTCCCTCCATGAAGTTGTAAAGTTTCGCACATTGACACTATGATAGCCGGCAGTTTTCATTTGACACCACAAAAGAAGTGCATCTTTGGCAGATTTTGTTTCTTGGTTGTCAACTTCTTCAACCATGATATCTTGAATTTGGAATCGTAAAATAATAGTCCAAATTAAACCAAGAGTTAACCTTGGATTACCATCAACAACATCATGAGACCCCATATTTTCCAGATGAACTCGTTGTTCTCGTAAAAGAAATTGCAACGCTTTGTCAACATTTTCTAAACAATGTATCCTCATTTTACCCTTAGTTGGTTTAGGTAAACGTTCACCAGACAGTATTTCCAGAAGTTTGAGTAACATTTTACCATCACGTAAATCAACATATAGATCATTGATGCGGCAGTTAGCTCGAACTAGGTGTGAGTTGACCCATTTAGTGAAGGTCTTTTTCTGAACCGATTCTCTTTCATCTATACACAGAATAGAAAAGAGGAAAACGTAATGTATTAGAAATTAAGGTTATTTCTAGGAATTAAAAAATATAAAAAAAAGATAATTATTATAAAGTAAACATACCAGCTAAAGCTTTAATTCTTGACCTCTCAAACAATCTGGATGAAGAGTTTCCCCCATCATATTCATAATCGTCCATAAGGATCTCTTGTTGGGTCACCGGGTCCCATCGAGGACCAACCGATATGTCGGTAGTCATCTTTATTTAAACCAACTATAAGCTAAGAGTAAAATAATTTATAAAAATTATCCATTAAATAGAGCAAGGCACAAATTACATAGACTTAAGATAGAAACAGGGTAACAAGTCAAAATGTTACTAATCAAAAATAAATAGGCAAAGAGAAAGGATACTCACCAGACACAATGAAAAAACAAGTTAAAATTCACAAAATTTAATCAATTTGATGGTCACGCCTGGATAGTTAGTAAAGATGAAACCATTGCAATATAATAAATAAACGTTGATGTTTCCATTGTCAGGAAAGAAGAGATGATGAGTAAAATAGAGGAAAAAAAGAATAAGATGGGCATGTCACACAGAATTTAAAAAGCAAAGAGATGAAGAAAAGCTGTGTCTAAAAGCTTGATTAAACAATCAATAAGATTGATTTCAATTGAAATTATCCAATTTTACCAAACATTGTTGATTACAGTATTGTTTAATAATCTTAATTTAGTAAAATATGTTAAAATCTAATTAATCTTAAAGGTTTAAGGTTGGGTGTGGCCGTACATTACAAGGTTACAGGATTTCAATATACACTCAAATATATTTTATAACACAACATATCAAACTTAATAGAAATGAGAAGAGAGAAAAAAAACAAAGGCAACTTTACCTGATAATTTATCATTGAATCGTATTCTTGTTTGGTTGAATTAATGTTAAAAGGATGAACACTAGAATAATGTAAAATGATGAAGGGAATGATGAATTTAAAGTTGATGATCTATTAATTGGCGCTTCATATTATAGTTTAGGTTAATAAAAAAAGATGTAGACAAACAGAATAAACTGAAGTTAAGTGAGATGTCTAACCTTCTGCTCTCTTCTTTCTTACTCACTCTCTTTTCCTCTCTCCTCAGAGCCTCACCCGGAACTTTTCCTGATCTTCACAATTGTCATGACGATTTAAATACAGTTAAAAATATAAATTTCGGGTGAATTGAAAGTGAAAATTCTGAGATTAAACACAGAAAAAGTGACTTTTGGTTAATTTACCTGAAATTGAATAACCCAACAACTGTGAATATCGCCACACCTAATGCTGAGTGGAGACCTCTAGGTTTAAACCTAACAATATTGTATACAAACGATTTTCTGGTGTTTTTAGATTTTCAACTTTTAATTGTTTCTCTTTTCAATATTTATTTGAAATAGACATCGGTTCCTACGTTGTAATATTGCTAACACTTGAACTTAGGTCAGCCAAGTCTAGAATGGTCAAAAGAGATAACCAGAGCTATTAACAACACTCATGGTTAAAAGAAAGTTGAAAAGCGTGAAATAAAACGTCTCTTTTACTGCAGACTTTCAAGTTTTTGTTCATCTGCTATTTTTATTTACCATTCATTTAATAACCAGATTTTGCGATTCCATTGTTTTATTGTGATCAAAGATACTAACAGTTGTTTTCTGTGTACAATTATATTCATCTCTCATTTTTTTCGGGGTTCAAAGCAATTCAATTGTAATTGAAATATTCAATGCTCGTGTTCAATACTTCATTTCATCATCTATACAAATTGAAACCCTATTTTGATTGAAAAGTACAAAGAGTTGATTAAAAAACTCAATGAGCTCGCAATTTCAATTTAAATTAAACCAACCTAATTTCAGCTATAATTTCAAATTGACTTTCATTTTGCATGAATTTAGTCCGATTCCATTTCCTTTCAAATAATTTCCAAATTATAATAGTTGATTATAAAGATAATGTTAGAGCGATAATTGTTTAACTCTCATATTATTGTTTAATGATAAATATCAATAAAAAGCTTAGGTTTATTGTTTTCAAAACCACATCTAGTTGTGAAAATAAACTAACATTTACAGTTATTGTTTATCATGTTTATAAATTTCAAATCGCTTACCTCGGCATTAAATTTCTGTTTAAATCTCTATTTTGGACCAAGAAACCATTTTGATTAAGCTCATCTAAATGATGTTTCACTTGAAGATTTAAAATAACACACAACTTACGTAATCAATATTACTCACCACCTCACAAATTCGTTAAGATTAATGCAGTTGTTAAATTGTCATAAATATGTTGATTTTCCTTGAAGAGCTTTAATATGATAAAAATTTAATTGCTTAGTGAAGGTTAACAATTCAGAAATATTTGTATTTCAATATTGATTGATTACAATGTTAGACAACAGTTTAATTTGTTTGTGTGAAAATAAACGATGAAACAACTGTAAATTATTAAACTGTCCCTAATGCTAAAAAATGAATGGAAAGCATGTGTTTACCACTCTTGTTTTTTAAATTATTTAATCATGAATAAAGTGCAACTGACTCGGATTGTAATGTTATTTATGTTTGATTGAAAATTGTCATCTTTAGATTGGCCACAATGATTATAACTAGGTTTAGGAAATTAGTGAACCCAGCGAGTTATCGCTTTTGCCGGGTAAGATGTCATTCGTTACCTCATTGGTTTCGTTTTTTGTGGAATGACTTTTAACTTTTTTTATTCTGTTTTCAGGCGTTTCTAAGTGATATCAGGCATCATCAAGAAGTTAGAAATGTTGAAGATATCCGAAATATTGGTATCTCTGCTCACATTGACAGTGGAAAGACAACGTTAACGGAGAGGCTTCTTTTTTACTCTGGTAGGATTGATGAAATGCACGAGGTTAAGGGTAAAGATAAAGTCGGTGCTGTTATGGACAGTATGGAGCTAGAACGAGAAAGAGGAATCACAATCCAATCGGCAGCAACTTATGTACTTTGGAAGAGTAAAAATATTAACATTATCGACACTCCTGGTCATGTTGACTTTACGGTCGAGGTTGAAAGAGCACTGAGAGTTCTTGATGGTGCAATTTTAGTTCTTTGTGGCGTCGGAGGTGTCCAGGCACAAACATTCACAGTAACTAGACAAATGGCTCGTTATAGTGTTCCCTGCATCGCTTTTATTAATAAATTAGATCGTAAAGGAGCTGATCCTCACAGAGTTCTGAACCAGATGAAAGAAAAGCTTCATTTTACAGCAGCTTTGACACAAATTCCGATTGGTATTGAAGATAATTTAAAAGGAATCATTGATCTGATTGACGAAAAAGCAATTTATTTTGATGGACCTCATGGGTATGTAAATTAACACAAAGATAACATCTTATTTTAATAGAAATCAATAATTAAAAATCATATTTGGCTATTTTTAATTTATTATTCCTATCTATTTCAGGGAAAAAGTACGACATGACGAAATCCCAAAGGATATGAGAGCCGAAGCTGTTGATAGAAGACAAGAATTGGTAGAATGTATATCAAATGTAGATGATGTTCTTGGAGAGATGTTCTTGGAAGACAAAACACCAAATAATGAAGATATAAAGGTAAACTAGTCATTTTAATAACTGATGTGTATTAATCAAAATATCTGCATTCGTCCGCAGGCAGCGATCAGAAGGAATTGCATTTCGAGAAAATTCATCCCGGTTTTAGTTGGTTCAGCCCTTAAAAACAAAGGAGTTCAACCTCTCATGGATTCAGTAATAAGCTATTTACCGAACCCTGCCGAAGTTGAAAATTTTGCATTCAAAGAATCGGATGATGGCAGTGAACCATCTAAAGTTATATTAAGTCCTGCTCGAGATAAAAGCAGCCCATTTGTAGGCTTAGCTTTCAAAATGGAACAAACTCGATTTGGTCAGTTAACTTATATTCGCACTTATCAAGGTAGTGTAGCTAAAGGTGATATTATTTGGAATGCTAGAACTGGAAGAAAAATTAAAATTCCTCGGTTAGCTCGAATGCATTCTAATAACATGGAAGATATATCCGAAGCTTATGCTGGTGACATTTGTGCCTTTTTTGGTGTTGAATGTGCATCTGGTGACACTTTTGTCACCGATCCTAGTCTCAAATTATCTATGGAATCAATTCATGTACCAGAAGCTGTTATCTCGATGTCTGTAAAGGTAAAGGACAAAAATAGGGTTGGAAATTTTACTAAAGGTATTAATAGATTTGTCAAAGAAGATCCAACGTTCCATTATACTTGGGATTCTGATTCTAAAGAGATGATTGTATCTGGAATGGGTGAACTTCATTTGGAAATTTATGGCCAGCGTATGGCCAATGAATACGATTGTCCTGTTGAACTGGGCAAACCTAAAGTAGCTTTCCGTGAAACTTTAACGGCTCCCTGTAAATTTGATTACTTCCATAAGAAACAATCAGGAGGTGCTGGTCAATATGGTAGAGTTGTTGGTATTTTAGAGCCAATACCTTCACCACGAAATACTGAACTAATCTTTTCACCCGAAATCGTGGGTAACAACATACCCAAACAATTTTTGCCCTCAATTGAAAGAGGTTTCCGGATGATGTGCGAAAAAGGTCATTTAAGTGGTAACAAAATACGTGGAATCAAATTTCGATTAAAAGATGGACAAAGTCACAGCGTTGATTCCAATGACATTGCTTTTGCTTGTGCTGCTGTTGGTGCCATTAAACAAGGTAAGTAATTTAAAATTTAAAATTAATTTCCAATTTCTAATTGATTCTTTTATTATTTCAATTTAGTGCAAAAGCTTGGAAGGTGGCATATTATTGAACCTATCATGAAATTGGAAGTTACCGTTCCTTATGAATTCAGTGGACCAGCCATTGCTGCAATCTGCAAAAGATCGGGAGTCATCGTTAATACCGAGGAAGCTTCTGGTTACATGGCTGTTTCGGCTGAAGTATGTTGAATGTTTTCTTATTGCATAACTTTTCAAGAAACATTATACTTTTGTTATCAGATTAGATTTAATTGCAAACTCTTGATGATTGACTAGTTTCTTGTATTTCTTGTTTTCGTACTTACTAACCTTAATTTGATCAACGCGAAAGTCATGTTCGTTTTACTTTTTACTTTTTTTTCCAGTCAAAGCAAGGCTTTCTAACTCATAAAATCTGAAGGTTGTTAACTTCAATTAGCAACTTGAAAATAGAAAATATTATAAAAAAAATGAATTTAAACATGTAAAAGATTCAATCTCATCATGCATTCTTGATCTTTGACTCTCACTTTTCATTTATCTTCCTTGCTTGTCAAGTTTTTTATTTCATTTTCATGTTACCTTCATTGATTCCCAATTAATTTCATTTAATCATTCACATATTTCTCTTTTTTTTATCATCCTTAAATCAGGCTCCTCTCAATGATATGTTTGGATTTACAACTGAATTGCGAACGTTATCTCAAGGAAAAGGCGAATTCACCATGGAATTTTCAAAATATGCTCCAGTCAGAGGCGATGTTCAACAACAATTAACTTCTGGTTACAAAGATGATAACCCTGATTCACATTTAGAAAGAAATATTATATTATAAATACAATGTAGATATAATAAATTCGTTTTTTTTTCTTTTCGTAATTTAAGATTTATATCAAATTACAAATAAAACATTCATCAAATTTTATAAATTTCAATGAACATGAAACAATTTCAATCTTAGATAATTCATTTTTACATCAATCATCTAAAATGAGATCACATCTAATTTTATTGAATTGAATTGCTCATTAGTTCACTTTCTCTTTTAATATGAATAAAAGTTTATTAAATAAAATGAAAAAAAAACTAAGCATTAGGTTAACAAAATTCTTGTTAACCTAGTTTAATGAGGTTGTATTATAAGCTTATTAGCTTTTAACCTTGAAAATGCGTGTATAGTTTCAACACTTTTGCTATCAACGGTTATAACAATTTTAAAAATCACAAAAATTGCTTTCACTCATGATTTTTCTTTAAGATTGTGAAGTAATGTCTTCAAGAGAGATACTCAACTTGCTATGTTGATACCAGACAAAGTGAGAAGTAAGCTTAATTTTCATGGCTGTAGCTAAGGTACCATGGTTTATTAATTACAACGCCAATTAGCAATTATTAACTGTTAAGAATTAGGCACTTTATTTTGCTTGATTGCTCCGCCGTTTGTGATGAATTGGTAAAAATAGCAGAGTTTTTTGTTGTTTTTTGCATCAGATTCTCCTTTTAGCTTTTATCATGGGGCAATGCGGAGAGATTTGACGATTAATTTTGTTGTTGTTGTTGAATGAATGATTACATATATATATATATTTATGATTAATATAATAAATATTGTCACAAAAAGGTAAAGTAACGTATATGCTCTTTTAAATTGCCAATCTAAATTCTATTCTGGTCAAATGTGGATCTAAATGCGAAAAGGAAAAAGAAAAGAGGTGAAAATAATTAGATACGGATGAATTATATACTTTTAGAAACAGTAAAACAAGAAGAGCACGATAATGATTGATATTATGTTGTTGTTGGTGATGAGAGTGAAAGATGAGTTTGCCTTCGGCAGTAAAACGGTTATTTAGGTGGTAAAGAATACGCAGAAAAAAAGGGAATAAAAGTAAGGGTAAAAGTTAATGGGATAAATTATAATCAGAGCAATACAAATGTTACGTTTGTCAGCGGTAAAATGAACGGAAAATGTTGCAAGATAAACAAGCTTATAATGAACAATAATTACTGACAAAAAAAAAAGTGATTACTTAATCTCTTCTTGTTTCATTATTAAGTAAGAAAGATAATGGAAAAAAACAAATCATACCTTTCGCATTTGTTTTACAGGCAATGAAGGAGAGCGTAATGTTGGTGCAATTGAGTCGCCATTACCAATTGCACTTGCAGATTGCTGTTGACCATTGACACTTGCTGTTGATGGAGGAGTGTTGGTAATGTCCATTTGCTCTACTGTTTCACTTAAAAAAGGTAAACTTTGAGAATTTGCAGGTATTGATGATGAAAATGTATTCTTTCGAGGTGACCTAGAAGAATGGTTAGGAAATTTGTGTGCTTCGTCTAGAAGAGAGGGTGCAACATATGTAAAGCCAAGGAAAGATCGATTGAAGCTTTCACTGATGGAAGATTCATCAGGACTATCGATTGGTGGTTGACCAGTAAATCTAGTGTCAAATAGTGATGTATCCTCTTCACTAGTTAACATTGGTTTAATTGGAGGTTCACAACGTTTGGCAAGAACATCATCCCAATTGACATTAGAGAAGAATGGATGCCTCCTGATGGGTTCAGCATCTTCAGTATTTGAGCAAAGTCTAAGCTGGGGTTTTCGTTGTAACAGTTTACGGATCAAGTCTTTAGCATCAGGTGTTAAGTATGGTGGTAATATGAGTTTACCTTTCAATATTTTTTCAATTGTTTTACGTCTAGATTCAGCTGAAAAGGGTGGATGGCCAACTAACATATCATACATTAAAGCACCCAAACTCCACCAATCAACTCCTCTGGCATGGCCTGTTCGAGTCAAAATCTCTGGCGCCATATATTCAATAGTTCCACAAAAGGTATGAGTTATCTTATCATTGTTAAGTGTTTCTTTACACAGGCCAAAATCGGTTAGCTTTATATGACCTTTAGAATCTAATAGAATATTTTCAGGCTTAAGATCCCTATAAATGATGCCACCTCGGTGGAGATGTTCAAGGGCCAAAACTATCTCAGATAAATAGAAACAGGCTGTATCCTCCAGGAAGATTCCTTCTCTCTCAAGATGCATAAAAAGTTCACCTCCAGAAAGGTATTCCAAAATAAGGTACAATTTATTGCCAGTTTGAAATGCATAAATCAGGTCAACAATGAAGGGGTGCTTAACTGATTCAAGAATACTTCTTTCAGCCTTGGTGTGAGCAGTATCCTTTTGACTTCGGCAAAGTGTTGCCTTTTTTAGGACTTTCATGGCAAATATTTTCCCGCTTTCTTTTCCACTGATTTTGCGGACTTGGAAAACTTTACCGTAACCACCACGTCCAAGAACCTTGAGTAGCTCAAAATCTTGTGGACCAGTTTTCTCTTTTCCCATATTAACAGTATGTTCATTCAGTTGAATTTTTTCCATATCTGCATCCTCTAAGATAGCACTCATGTCCGGTTCAGTAATCTGTGTCAGTAGAAATGAAAGAAGATACCGAATGAAGGTAAAAGCAGAAGATATATATTTAAAAAATAAACAACCAGTTCGGGTAGTCATCAACAGGATTCTCAACACTTTCAATAGAAACTTTCATAGTTTCATGTGAAAACAGTGTTTCAACAATTAATTGTTTACTGGCTATCATTGTTAGGGGCTTTCAGTTTAAATAATAGTTTATAAAATATCTTTTTGATTAAATATTCACCAACAAATCAATTGTTCGGATTATACTTTAAAGTAGAGAAAAATTAAGCAAAAATGGGTGACCTGATTGGGTTTCGAATTGAGGAAAGTCAAGCTTATTCATCTACAAAGCAAACTAGATGAAACTAGAAGTGTTTGTTAAAAAAAGAGAGTGAAGATGCGATGGGGGAAGTGAGAGTTGGATAGGATTCAAATCAATATTCTATTGAAACAGCTTATCTGAATAGAGAAATGAAAAAAGGTCTGTTTAAGGTAAAAAAGTAACTCCTGTAGTTACGAGAAATGTCATTAACCATATCAAAATTACATCTCTAGTCTGAAAGCTGATGTAAACTTTCAATCAGTGTATCCAACATCCACCAAGACCAGCATCATCATCATTATTAACACTATCACTTTTCCCATCAAATTGATCTTATGCACCTGCTGATAGCGCTCATGTTGGCAGTTAGACATCTATACTTCAGTTAAAGCGTATAAATAAAAATAAAGTGAAGATTAATGTTACCTCTTGATCATCTACATCAATGGAGTCTTCATCAGAGTAATCATCCTTGGCATTGGTTTCATTTAATTCTAAATCAAAAACACCAGCCATTTTTGTTTTATAAATTTTCAATTGTATTCACTATAGAGTAAGCTTAACGTTAACTGGACACAAACAAATCGCACATAAACCGAAAAAGTGTAATGTTTAAACCAATCATCACCAAATCACATTGTTGAGTTGATGGTCAGCGATAATCCAAACCCAGAGAGTATCAAGTTGTTGTTGGAAGATTGATTCGCAGTCAGTATAAATAATGGATTATCACAATAATTGAGAAACAATAAAAGGGACAGAAAAGAGGAGAATAAGAATTAAATAAATAACGGTTGATAAGTGATGATAGGGTGAAAAATACACTATTAAATTAAAAGAGATGATTTACTTAATGCATGAAACAAGCCAAAAGACAAGCCAGAAACAGCTCAACTCATTCACTCTCTCACCATTTTCTCCTTCTTCTTTCTCCCTCTTCTCATACTTCTTTCTGCATCTCTTTCTTTTTCTCTTTCTCATCTAGTTTCCACCTAAAAGACTAACTCAACACCCCCAACACTAGTCACCACCATTTTTTTCTTGTTTCCTGTAGATTTTGTTACCTTTTTCAACAAAAAACAATCACCACTAAAGATGAATATATTCACAAAACACAGGTAAAAATGGTTCAAAATGAATCCAAACGATACGCAGTACTATGTTACTACTGTATTGAACACAAAATGAAGAGATAGAAGGAGTTGATGATAAGGTTTGATTTTTTAGAGATGATGATAATAACGCTGATAATTTTGATGATGATTGCGATTGTTTAGTGGAAAACTCTTAACAAGGTTATTTAAAAAGAAAAGCTTTGCGAGATGAAAAAATAGCAGAAATTGTTTCCTCTATCTACTGCTATCCTTTTGGAATCTTTTTTTTCTATCTCTCTCTCGTTGAAAATGAAAGATGTTGGTTCGGTCTCTGATTCCCTTTTTTTTCTTCCTCCTTCTGATTATTTGATTATTTTATTCACAATTTCAATTAAAACTGGTACAATATTTTTGTCGCTTGTTTTACCTTCACTTAACCAGTTATTGAAAAATCGGAAATGATAAGATAATGTGAGTAGAAAAATGTGTAATTTAAACATGATCCTCATGTTCATTACTCTTTCTTTCATTCTTTCTCCTTTTTCTATGTAGAATCACGTTTAGGATGATGTTTTATTAAAAAGGAGTAGGAAAAGGTCAATCATTCCCATGGTAACGTTCCAACGTGGGTTCAGGAAAATATAAATTTTGCTCACAGGAAGAAAAGAATCAGCCCATGATTGGATATTCAACCCTGAGCCATTTTGATGTCGTCATGAACAGTTGGTACATAAGGCAGACATAATTAATTCAATCCTCTCCATACTTTCAACCAAATATCACTTCTGAGGTAAGGCGCAATTTTTCTCTACATTTTTTCCTTCTGATGTCATCTTAAACTCGTGGGTATTCTTTTCTTTTACCGGTTTATCTCTTCTAGTCTCAATGTGAACAAAAGAAGAGGTTTTAAAATGGCGGGAAGAAAGTGGAAAAGTGAAAAAGCCAAACATAAAGGTGAACATTTACTCTTCAATATTGGACTCAAAGACGGTACATGAGGTTGTTGGTATATATTGTAACATGGTTTAAATGAAGAGCTCAAAGATGCATGAATTTAATGGCTTGGATTGTTGATGACGGCGATGATGAAACATACAGAAGAGAAAGAGAAGGAAATTTTCCAGTTTCTTCAACTGGTTTTGAGCAGATCAACCTAGATAATCTGTTCAGCTGAATAATGATGGTGATGGGAAGGAGACAAGTTGACAAAGCTCAAATCGATTTCATCTTCTAGATAATCTTACGCAAGCCTTTTTAATAACAACCTATCAACCTCTCATTATCATGGATTAGAAAGACCTCTCATTGTGTTGGACTCTTCTTCCGGTCATTTTTCAGCCTTGCTTAATCAACGGGTCTCACTAAAAAACCAAAGACGACCAAAAAACCAAAATGAGACCAAAATAACCAAAACACAACCAAAATAACCAAAATGTACCAAAACAAGGTAAATCTTTCGATTTATAATTTGGGACTTTAGGGGGTTTGTAGGGACACAAAAACTGAGTCCTTTAGTGCTATCAAAAAATTTCTGTGATGGACAGTTTTCGAGAAAATTGAAGTTGAAATTGCAACCGCGAAAGCCTATTTTTCACTTATTTAACCAGATTTTTTCATCAAAATCATGTTATTTCACGAGTTTTATCGATAAAAAATGGTTTCAGGCCTATTCTAAAACACTATTCCAATAACATGATTTTGATGAAAAAATCTGGTTAAATAAGTGAAAAATAGGCTTTCGCGGTTGCAATTTCAACTTCAATTTTCTCGAAAACTGTCCATCACAGAAATTTTTTGATAGCACTAAAGGACTCAGTTTTTGTGTCCCTACAAACCCCCTAAAGTCCCAAATCATAAATCGAAAGATTTACCTTGTTTTGGTACATTTTGGTTATTTTGGTTGTGTTTTGGTTATTTTGGTTTTTTGGTCGTCTTTGGTTTTTTAGTGAGACCCTTAATCAACTGTCATACCTTTTGAATCTCACTATTGTCAACTTTTTTCCATTGACAGTTGTTTTCAACATTTTAGTTGTTTCTTCATTGTAATAGTTATCAACTGTTATTTGATTTGGGTTTCAGATTTTTTTGCTTATTCTGAATCAGTCCTTAATCAAATACAATTTGAATTGTTGGAATAATTGAAAGGTCAAATGACAGATTGAGTGATGATGAACATGGATATGGAATCGATAAAGATCAAATTAAAATTCAATTTATCCAATCAATGTCAATTTTATGCTATTCAATTAGCTGCCTTTAATTTTTTGCCAGTTTTACTGAATAAATTAGTTCTTTCCATGATCATTCAATCTGTTCTGCCCTTCTTCGTCAATACATTTGCGTAAATTATTAAGGCCAACCAATCTGGTTAAATCAATATAAATATTTAGACATTAAACTTAGTGCGTCAAACCGAAATCCATTTCCGAATTAATTAACATTGGCTTGTGGGTGAATTGTTTTTGAATAACAATTATTTTATGGAATTAAGTTACAGTTTGCTGTTCAACATTAACCTAAATTAATTGGGTTAATTAGTGCGTTATTTGCTCATCTGTATTTGGCGCGATAACTTTCAAGATCTCTTTTAATCGAACAGCTGATATTGTACTGTCATTTTCAAAAAAAAGCAAATCGTAAATGTTAATTTAAGAGTTTAATTTTACTTTAAGTTGATAACAAATAATTTATTTATTTTTTAATTTCATCATTTCAATAATATCGGAGGTCATATTGTTTCATGTGTTATCTTTCCATCTTGACAGTGTTAAACGTTGACTTCAAGTTTAGATATTTTGCTTTTTTGTATGTTCTGCTTTGATTGACATCAGTGTATGATTGGTAAGTATGTCAACAGCCTTTATAATTAGTAAATAACTGTTTTATATTTTCAGCAGGTATTTCGGTTCAGACACTTCAGTTTATATCATGGAAGAAGATAAAGTGCTTCATTTTACTACTTTTTATGGACAATCTGTTGAAATTCCTTTCGAGCAACTGGTGTGTTCCACGTTTCATTACATTAGACTTTATTTACAAATGTACAACTTAATTCATTGCCATCCCCTATTTTTCACTTTAGCCGGGACAGTCAAGATCGATTCACGAATTTGATAAACTTGATAGGGTCGGAGAAGGCACTTACGGAATCGTTTGTAAGTTTCAGCAAAAATTTGATTTCTCTCTTTGTAAAATTGTAAACATTCCAGAACGTAATTAATTTAATAGATATTTCAAAAAATTTATTGAAAATTACTAGATCGAGCTAAAGACAAAGTGAAAAATGAAATTGTGGCAATTAAAAAGATTCGTATGGAAAGAGAAAAGGATGGAGCTCCTATTAGTG